>NW_005370096.1:317793-321720 GCF_000412655.1 Myotis brandtii | reverse complement strand
ACAGCCCTGACCAGTCTGGCTCAGTGGATAGAGCATCGGCCTGCCGACTGAAGGGTCCCAGGTTCGATTCTGGTCAAGGGCATGTACCTTGGTTGTGGGCACATCCCCAGTAGGGGGTGTGCAGGAGGCAGCTGATTGATGTTTCTCTCTCACGGATGTTTCTAACTCTCTATCCTTCTCCCTTCCTCTCTGTATAAAATCAATAAAATATATATATATTTTAAAAAGGCACAAAATACAACACAACAAGGCACAATGCACAAAGCAATGAACACAAATGTATTCACAATACTAATAACCCCAAATAAAGGTGACCACCAGAGAAAAGAGAATTAGGGGATAAGGTAGAAAGAAGAAGAGAAAAAGAAAAAATAAAAAGAAAAAAAAGAGTGCAAAAAATGAAATTGGGAAAAGGGGGGGGAGTAAGAGAGAAAAGAAAGAGAATGAAATAGGAGAGGGGAAGAAACTATATGGGGAGAAAACTCCAATAGAACAGCCACTAATCCCAACAAATTCCAGCAACAGATACCTAGAGATGATTGCAAAGTACAAACAACTACTATCAAGCGAGGCGAGGGAAAACAGAAGCAAAAAATAACAGTAAAAAACAACAACAAAATAAAAAGAAAAAGCGAAACAATCTCACAAAAAAGCATTAAAAACCCCCAATATAATCAACAATCATGCAAACAACAACAAAACGACAGAGAGAGAAAAAAATTTGGATAGTGAAGAAAGAGAAGAGAGAGGGTGTATATGTACTTAGAGCAGGGGATTGGAAATTAGATATATAAGTAGGGTGAAATTTTAACAGGGGGTAAAAAGAAGGAATAGGGGAAATCTAAAGCAAGAATAGGGTAAGAGAAACAGGACAACAAAAGGGGAAAAGTGAGGGAGAGAGTTTTGGCATAAAGGTAAAGTTGAGATAGAGTAAAATGATCCTAAAGGAAAGATGAAAATAGAATGTAGAACACTAATCCCAAAATAAAATAAAGAGAAAATAAAATGACACTTTTATAAAAAAAGGTAAAATGGTAGTAGTAATAATACTGGTTAAACATAAAAATGTAGTAATTGAAAAGGTAAAATCAGGTGATGAAAAAGAAAAGAAAATTTAGTTTCTTAAGTAAAAGGTGAAAAAAATAAAAATGTGCAGTAGTGAAGGTCCTTCATTTCCTCTACTCTTCTGTTTGGCATGCCTTAGTCCTGTCAGGTATTCAGGAGAGTGTTGAAGTTCCCTTAGATACACTGTTCCCCTGTGTTGTAAACCACAGTCCTGATTTTAAAGCAGGCCGTATTTGTTTCCCAGACTGCCTTTATTTGTGTTTACAGAAGAGTCAGTTCATGGTTCAGCCCCTGGGTGGCAGTGTTTCTGGATTGACCTCCCGGGCTATAAGTCCTCTCTAGCCAGTATTTAGGTTTTATTTTCCCTATCGCAGTTAATACTGGTTTGGGAGAGTCGGCTGCCCTAGAGCTGGTTCCTTGATCGTTACTCCCCACTCTGATTCCCAGGTTCCACAAAAACAACTTTCCCCTGCAGTCTCTATGAGTGACCCCAACTGGGCAATCCTATGTATTGGCTTTAATAATCAAAAGCAAAGATTTAAGGAGAAAAGGGAAAAAGAAAAAAAAAGAGAGAGCCAGGGTTCGCAATTCTCCCCAAGTTTCTTCTGCACATCCTCTCTCCCCTGGCACTAAGCAGCCAGCACACTGGCAAAATCCGAGGCTGCCTTTTTGCACCCAGTCCAGCTATGGGCTGATTTTTAGAGTTCCCTTCTGCCAGCGGGATCTCTTCCACACTCGCGGATCATGCTGGCCCCAACGGCCGTGGACTTTGTGGGGCACAGACTTTCCCGCGCACACGTTCCTCTCTCCAACCTGAATTACAAACCGCACCTTTAGGCGAAATCTGACCTTTCCGTGAGGAGGAGCTGGGCTCCTCTGAGTCCAAGTATTCACACTGCTTGAGATCCGGTGTTCCTGGTTTCGTAGCTGGACCCTGGATGCTGTGGTTGCAGGGTCTCTGGATGTATACGCTTCCGATATCAGCCATTCACGATGGCGCTGTCTCTGCAGATGAGCCGGATGCTCTGGGAGAGATTTCAGCAGTAGTGGAGGCTGCCTGGTTAGGGGAGCCCGATCCAGCAGTCTCCAACAGTCCCCTGGAGTATAGCTATCGCTCACCCCCAAATTTACACTCTCGGTACGTCCACACACTCTCCTTTCGTTCTCTCACTCTCACACTGTCTTGCAGTCTGCCTTCCCGTCGGCAGCCATCTTCTGAATCCCCCCAAGCCTGATCTCTTTACCAATAGTTGTTCAGCCACACACCCTGGTGTTTTTTCCAGAGCATGCTTTCTCATTATTTGTAGTATGATTAGGATGAGAATTTCCCAAATCTTCAAATTCTGGTTCCTTTTTGCTTAACAATTCCTTCTTCAACTGATCTCTTCCCTCACATTACTATTAGTAGCAAGGCTAAACCTTCAACTTGTGCTTCAAAGTTTTCAGCTAAATAACCAGTTCCATCACTTACAAGTTCTTGCCACACAACAGAACACAGTTTACTTAAGTCATCTACCACTTTAAAGCAAGGATCACTTTCCTCTAGTTTCCAATAACATTTCTCATTTCCGTCTGAGCACTCAGCAGAATCACCTTTGATATCCATGTTTCTAGCAAGTCTCTTCAAGGCAATATAGGCTTTTCCTATCATGCATCTCAAAATTCTCCCATCCTCTTCCCATTACCCAATTTCTAAGCCACTCCCACATTTTTAGGTGTTTGTTACAGCAGCACCTCCCTTTCATTTAACAAAGTCTGTCTCAGCGCTCTCCAGAGAGGCAGAACTTCTGAGCTGTACTCTAGAGGCATAATTGTTGTTTTTCTTGGGAAACTTGTCTTTGCTCTTAAGACCTTCAACTGATTGGATGAGGCCCACCCACGTTATTGAGGGTGTTCTTTACTTAAAGCGTACTAATTGTAAATGTTAATTATATCTTAAAAATGCCTTCAGAGTAATATCACGATTGGTGTTTGACAAAACAACTGAACACCGTAGCCTAGTCAAGTTGACCATAATGGATCAAGCAAATAAACTGTAGGAGATCCACATAATGGAACTCTTACATTATTGATTAAAAGAGAGCAAGTTACATGAGATATATACTATGATCTCACTTTTCGTTTAAGAATAGAAAAAATATTGGGTGTCACTCAAGTGGTTGGAGGAGTTTGATTATTATTTTTGCTTATCTGTAATCTTAAACTTGTATGATAAATGTGCGTGTTTTTGCTTACTACAAAATATTTTCTTCTTTTTCTCAGCTTTATTGAGATACTAGAGGCCCGGTGCACAAAAATTTGTGCACTCGGGGGGGAAGGGGGGGGTCCCTCAGCCTGGCCTGTGCCCTCTTGCAGTCTGGGACCCCTCGGGAGATAACGACTTGCTGGCTTAGGCCTGCTCCTGGGTGGCAGAGGGCAGGCCCAATCCCTAGGTGCAGCCCCTGGTCGGGCTCAGAGCAGGGCTGATTGGGGAGTTGGGGCGCCGCCCCCTGTCATGCACAGAGCAGGGCGGATTGGGAGGTTGCGATGCCACCCTCAGTCACGCTCAGGGTAGGGCCGATTGGGGGGTTGGGGCACCGCCCCCTATCACACTCAAGGCAGGGTCGATGGGGAGGTTGCAGCGCCACCCCCTGTCACGCACAGAGCAGGGCCGATCAGGGGGTTGGGGCGCCGCCACTGTCACACTCAGGGCAGGGCCGATGGGGAGGTTATGGCTCTACCCTGTCACACACAGAGCAAGGCCCGTGGAGGGGGGTTGGGGCGCCACCCTCTATCACCCACAGAGCAGGGCCGATCAGGGGGTTGGGGCACCGCCACTGTCACACTCAGGGCAGGGCCGATGGGGAGGTTATGGCTCTACCC
>NW_005370096.1:308849-317195 GCF_000412655.1 Myotis brandtii | reverse complement strand
TTTTTTTTTTTTTTTTTCTGGGCCAGTTTTAGCTTTGAGGCCTTGCTGCTGAAAACATAGATACAATGTTGCGGTCCGAGCCCGGCTGAATGGAAGCCCTTTTCTGGGGTTTTGTTTAGCTTCTTATTTGCAACATAGTATATAGTTGCTTAGAGTTGCAACTGAGAGGCTGGCAAGTGAGGCGGGGAACGTTGGAGTCTGCAGCAAGCAAGCCTCGTGCTCGCTTCAGTGCCTGGCTGCCGGCCGCCATCTTGGCTGACAGTTAATTTGCATATACTCACTGATTAGCCAATGAAAAGGGTAGCGGTCGTACGCTAATTACCATGTTTCTCTTTTATTAGTGTAGATAATTGACATACAATATTGTGTAAGTTCAAGGTGTACAATGTGTTGATTTGATACACAGATACTGCAATATTACTACCATAGCATTATCCATACCACATAATTGCCATCTCTTTTTTTTTGTGGTGAGAATGTTAAGATGTACACTCTCAGCAACTTTCAAGTACAATACAGCATTGTTAACTATTATCACCATCTTGTAAATTACATCCCCAGAACTCACTCCTCTTTTAAACGGAAGTTCTACTTTTTCAACCAATATCTTCCCATTTCCTCCACCCCTTAGACCCACATAACCACCACTCAACTCTGTTTCTATGAGGTCAGATTATCTTTTAGATTTCACATGTATGTGATAGCATGTAGTATTTGTCTTTCTCTGCCTGGCTCATTTCACTTCGCATAATGCCCTCAAAGTCCATTCATGTTGTTACAAATAACAGGATTTCCTTCTTTCCCGTGGCTTGAATACTATTCCATTGCGTGTGTGTGTGTGTGTGTGTGTGTGTGTGTGTGTGTGTTGTTTCCACATATTGGCTACTGTGAATAATGCTGCAATAAATAAGTGCAGCTATCTCTTCAGGATTCTGTTTTCATCTCCTTTGGATATATACCCAGAAGTAGATATCGTGGGTCATATGCTAGATCTATTCTTCAGTTTTTGAGGACTTTATACTGTTTTCCATAGAGGTTGCACCAATTTACATTCCCACCAACAGTGCACAAGGGTTCCCTTTTCTCCACATCCTCACCAACATTTCTTACCTCTTATCTTTCTTATGACAGCCATTCTAACAGGTATGAGGTGGTATCTCACTGTGGTTTTGATTTGCATTTCCCTGATGATTACTGATGTTGAGCACCTTTTCATGTGCCTGCTTGCCATTTGTATGTCTTCTTTGGAAAAATGTCTATTTTGTTCCTTTGCCCAATTTTTGGTGGGATTGTTTTTTGCATTGAGTTATATGAGTTTTTAATATGTTTTGGATATTAACCCCTTATCAGATGTATGGTTTGCAGATATTTTCCCCATTTTGAGGTTGTCTTTTCATTTTGTTGATCTTTTGCTGTTGTGCAGAACCTTCCAATTTTCATATAGTCCCACTTAGTTTTGCCTTCATTGCTTTGTTGTCATATCCAAAAAATGTTGCTAAGATCAATGTCCAGAATTCTTTTCCCTATTATTTTCCTTTAGGAGTTACACATTTCCAGGTCTTATGTTTTAGTCTTTAATCCATTTTGAGTTAACCTTTGTAAGTAGTGTAAGATAGGCATCCAATTTTATTCTTCTGCATGTAGTTATCCAGTTTTCCTAACACATTTACTGAAGAGACTGTCTTTTACCCATTGAGTATTGTTATCAAATATTAGTTCACGAAATATTTTCTTTTTTTTAAAATATATATTTTTATTGCTTAAATTATTACAAAGAGTATTACATGTTTCTCCTTTTTTCCCCCCGCACTTGACAATCCCCTGGCCTCCCTTCACGAAATATTTTCTTAATTATGAAAATGTTATATTAGTCACTCTTCCTCATCATCTCTTTCAGTAAAGTTGAAGATTTGTCAGTAAGAGCTTTTAAAAGGACATATGTTTGGTCCCAGCCATGTGGCTCAGTTGGTAGCATCATCCCGTACACCAAAAGGCTGTGGGTTTGATTCCTGGTCAGGGCACGTGCCGAAGTTTCAGGTCCCAGGTCGAGACATGTATGGGAGGCAACCAATCAATGTTTCTCATGTCAATGTTTCTCTCTCTCTCTCTCCTCCTTCCTCTTTCTAAAAATCAATAAAAACATATCCTCAGATGAGGATTTTAAAAAGTTTTAAAAAGGACATATGTTTAACATTTCTATTTCTCAGAATTTGCTTTTAAGAAAACAACCCAAAATGCAGTTAAAGATTTATATGCAGTGATATTCATCACAGAGCTACTTATAATAGGATAAACTGGAACAATCCCAATACTCTTAAATCATGGCTTGGGTAAATAAAGTGCAATATTGCCATACAATGAAAAATAGTCATTGAGCATTCATTTTAATGAAGGGTGAACAAAGCTTATGTTAGGAGGACATAAAATGATATATGACCAAGTAATATCTTCATGGTGTAAAAGCACCTACAGGCAATAATAATAATAATAATAATAACAAATCCTGGAAGAAAATAAGCCAAAATGCAGATAGTTAGAGGTGCTATGCCTTCCTTTGTTTTCCAGGATTTTGCATGACATGTATTACTTTAAGCAGAGAAAATATTAAAATGCAAAAGCCGGTTTTAAAGGTTTGGCTCCTCCACTCTTGAATCAGTGAAATTTATGTAAAGCAGGAACCAACACACCAATTTACTGAAGACCATCTTCCTGAGAACTGATCTCGATGTGGGAGTCCTGTGGCTGAATCTCAGTCTTCAATTTGCTCAGCTAATCACAATAGTTCCTCCACCTTGAAATACAGCGAATTGAAAGCAGGACTCCCAGGACCCCGCTTTTCCTTCCTCACTGACTATTCCCCAGCTGGGGTTGCCCAGTCCTCCCTCATCTGCCAGCCTCTTCACTGATGTGTCCTCAGACCTTTCCTCCACACACAGGCATCCCACGGGCAACCTCGATTAGGTCAACAGCTTCAGCACCACAGACATGTAGACAGTTCCCAAGCGTCTATTTCTAGGTCCCAGAGCTTCAGAATGCTGTGCAGCTGCTTTCTTGACACTGCATTTAATTGTCTAATAGGCCACTTCTATGGACTGAACTGCACCCTTCCCACAGTTCATTTCTTAAAGCCCTAAACCCCAACGGGACTGTATTTGGAAACAGGCTGTGAGGAGGTGATAAAGGTTAAGTTAGGTAATAAGGGTGGGGCCCTAATCCAATCAAGCTGATGACCCTATGTAAGGAGTAAGGGACACCAGAGAGCTTGCCCTTCCCCAACCCCTATGTGAGGGGACAGCAGGAGGGTCAGAGGTGATCATCTGTAAGCCAGGAAGAGAGCAAAACCTTGAGCATATATTTCCAGTCCCCAGAACTTTGAGAAAATAAATTTTTGTTGTTTGAATCATACAGTCTGCAGAATTTTGTTGTTACGCTGGAGGAGACTAATACAGCTACTCACATTTAATATGTCTAAAACTACCCTTCAAATTTGAACTTTCCCTAAGAACATCATTTTTGCAGTTTCTCAGGCCCAAAGTCTTAGACTTATCTTTCACTCCTCTCTCACTTTCCATATCGAGTCAGTCAGCAAATTCAGCTCTATCTTCAAAATCTATTCAGAAAGGAGCCACTATTCAGGGCCTTCACCCCTACCAACTACACTGGTAAAGCCAGCAATTTCTTTTAAAATCAACTTTTTAAAAATTTCCATTACAGTTGATATTCAGTATTACACTAGTTTCAGGTGTACAGCATAGTGGTTAGACATATAAACTATGAAGTGATCCCCCCAATAAGTCTAGCACCCACCTGACAACATATTTGTTATTACAATATTATTGACTATATTAGAGGCCTGGTGCACAAAATTTGTGCATGGGGGTGGGGGGTGTCCCTCAGCCCAGCCTACACCCTCTCCAATCTGGGACCCCTCTAGGGATGTCCGACTGCCGGTTTAGGCCCAATCCCACATGATCCAGGACCACTGGCTCCTAACCACTCACTTGCCTGCCTGCCTAATGCCCCCAACTGCCCTCCCCTGCCGGCTTGCTCTCACCCCCAACTGCCCTCCCCTGCCAGCCTGATCTTGCCCCTAACTGCCTCTTCCTCGGCCCCCACCACCATGGCTTGGTCCAGAAGGAAGTCAGATGTCTGAAAGATGGCTGGTTGACCCAGTCTAATTAGCATATTACCCTTTTATTAGTATAGATTCCCTAAGCTGTACTTTTACATCCTCATGACGATGTGTAATTGCCAATTTGTACTTCTTAATCCCTTCACTTTTTTCACCCAGTCCTCCAAGCCCCTCCCATCTGGCAACCATCAATTTGTTCTGTGTCTATGAATATGTTTGTTTTGTCTTTTAGATTCCGCACATAAGTAAAATCACATATTTGTTTTTCTCTCTCTGACTTATTTCACTCAGCATCATATCCTTAGGTCCATAATATTGTCACAAATGCTAAGATGTCATGATTTTTATGGCTGAGATATACTTCATTGTGTATATGCACCACATCTTTATCCTTTGGTCTTTTGACTAGAGCAGTGGTCGGCAAACTGCGGCTCACGAGCCACATGCGGCTCTTTGGCCCCTTGAGTGTGGCCACGAAGTTTCAATCGAACTGTACGTGCGCACCCGCACGTGGTATTTTGTGGAAGAGCCACACTCAAGGGGCCGCAGTTTGCTGACTACTGGACTAGAGCATTTAACACATTTACGTTTGAAGTAATTATTGACAGGTATAGTTATTGCCATTTTATGGTTTTCTGATTGTTTTTGTAGTTTTTCTCTGTTCCTTTCTTATTTTCTTGCTCTGTTCTCTCTCTTGTATATTGACTTTCTATAATGTTGTATTTGGATTCCTTTCTCTTTATTTCTTGTATATCTCTTGTATATCTCTGATTTGTGGTTACTATATGCTTCATATATATCAAACTATGTTTATAGCAGTCTATTTTAAGTTGATGATGGTTTAAGTTCAAACACATTCTAACATCACTATCATTTTTACTCTCTCCACATTTGTTTTTGTCATTATTTTTTAAAAAATGTATCTTTATTGATTTCAGAGAGGGAGAGGGAAAAAGAGATAGAAACATCCATGATGAGAATCATTGATTGGCTGCCTCCTGCATGTCCCCTACAGGGGATCAAGCCTGCAACCCAGACCCGGAATCGAACCTGGGACCCTTCAGTCTGCAGGCTGACGCTCTATCCATTGAGCCAAACCAGCTAGGGCTTGTCATTATTTTTTACTTCTTTTGTGTATGTGTGTATCCCTTAATTTACTGTTGTAATTACACATGATCTTCCTTTAGTGTTGGTTGATCCATTGCTTTTATTGTTTGCCTTTGCCTGTGAGAATTTTTTTTCCGAGATATTCTTACTCATATTTTTTATTCCTCTCCTTCTCCCCCTTTCCCCATTACTGTTAAGTCCCTTTAACATCTTATAATGCTGGTTTAGTGGTGATGAACTTTAGATTTTCTTATCTGGGAAGCTCTTTATTTCTCCTTCGATTCTGAATTACAGCCTTTCTGAATAGAGTCATCTTGGTTGTAGGTCCTTGCTTTTCATCACTCTGAATTGTGAACAAAAAAAGGGGGGGTTCCCATGGAAAGTCATCTCACAGGGTGATCACTAAGGCCTAACTGGGCCGGTCACGGTGGGTAGTCAAGCCCAGGCATATGACTTTGTAGTAAAAGGTTTGTCTTTGCCTCATGCAAGCCCTGGCCATTGTTTCTGTGCATCTAGGGGAACAGTTTTGAAATAAACTGCAGCCACTCTCAAGAGAGCACAGAATCTTGTTAACTGTCTTGTTACTCAATTTCCAACCTGCTTTCTCTCACCTTCATGTTATTTTCCTTAGTTCCCGCCTTAATTTCAAATGTATAAAAGATGCTGCAAAACTATTATTCTTTGAAGCACTTGAGAGCCTGCTCCCCAACATATGTCATCAGTTTGGCTCAAATATAAAAATTATAAAAATTCTCTACAGGTTTGGACATTTCTTACATTGACAGAATATTTCGTGCCAACCCCTCTGGCCTGCAGAGTTTCTGTTGAGAAATCAGCTGATAGTCTCATGGGAGTCCCCTTGCCTTTCTCTTGTTTTATTTTTTTTTTAAAATATATTTTATTGATATTTTACAGAGAGAAAGTGAGAGGGATAGAGAGTTAGAATTGAAATGCCTCTCCAGTTGAGAAATGGCTGGCTTATGAACCCAAAGAGGCCCACAGCAAGACATAATAGTTAAAATACAGGACAAAGACAAAGAGAGAATCTTAAAAACAGCAAGAGGCCCTAACCCAGTGGTTCTCAACCTTGGCTGCACATTAGAATCACCTGGGAATCTTTTTGAAATCCTGATCAGAGGCCCAGAAATCAGGATTTTAAAAAGATTCCCATGTGATTCTAATGTGCAGCCAAGGTTGAGAACCACTGGGTTAGGGCCTCTTGCTGTTTTTAAGATTCTCTCTTTGTCTTTGTCCTGTATTTTAACTATTATGTCTTGCTGTGGGCCTCTTTGGGTTCATAAGCCAGCCATTTCTCAACTGGAGAGGCATTTCAAAGGTGTGTGAACCTAGATGCACAACAATGGACAGGACCAACTTAAGGTAAATACTGAGCTTTGCTAAGAATGCTAAAGGCCTAGGACAGTGATGGCGAACCTATGACACGCGTGTCAGAGGTGACACGCGAACTCATTTTTTTGGTTGATTTTTCTTTGTTAAATGGCATTTAAATATATAAAATAAATATCAAAAATATAAGTCTTTGTTTTACTATGGTTGCAAATATCAAAAAATTTCTGTATGTGACACGGCACCAGAGTTAAGTTCAAAATGCTGACACGCCGAGCTCAAAAGGTTCGCCATCACTGGTCTAGGACGTCACTGCCCACCATGACTGCCGTCAGGAATCTGTAATCAGATCACCCCATGAGGTTCCTCTTCCTCACCGGATTTGTCAGGTTTATTAGAGAGCCCCATTCTGGTCCATACTCTTAACTGGCAAACCTGTGTGGACCCTGAGAAAGGAGACACCTATTAAAAAGGCTCAAATGAAAAAACCAGCACCACAGAGCCCAGCAGCCCTTTCCACACGGGCCTCTCACTGCAAGCCCCGCTCCAGGGAGAAGCATGCGTAGAACTTCCTGCCTCTGCACGGAGCTGCCCGCTAGCCTGTGCTCCTCCAGCTGAGCAGCAACTCTAAGGACTTCTGCTCTAAGGACAGGGCAGAGACAGGGCAGTGTCCTATTTCACCCACAGGACACTGCCCATCCAGCCAGAGCAGTGCAGTCTGGACCAATCAGACTGGGAGGATGTGTCTGATGAGGATGGACTAGTCAGGGACCAGGAAGGAAGACTTGTGTTTATAAGTCAGCGCTCCTCTGGCTCAGGGAGCCCGCCCTCCCTGTGCACATAAGACTGAAGACTGGGGTTTCCGCTCCCGACCAGCCTGGGCAGGGCAGAGGCAGCGCAGGGCAGAGGCAGCGCAGGGCAGAGGCAGCGCAGGGCAGAGGCAGCGCAGGGCAGAGGCAGCGCAGGGCAGAGGCAGCGCAGGGCAGAGGCAGCGCAGGGCAGAGGCAGCGCAGGGCAGAGGCAGCGCAGGGCAGAGGCAGCGCAGGGCAGAGGCAGCGCAGGGCAGAGGCAGCGCAGGGCAGAGGCAGCGCAGGGCAGAGGCAGCGCAGGGCAGAGGCAGCGCAGGGCAGAGGCAGCGCAGGGCAGAGGCAGCGCAGGGCAGAGGCAGCGCAGGGCAGAGGCAGCGCAGGGCAGAGGCAGCGCAGGGCAGAGGCAGCGCAGGGCAGAGGCAGCGCAGGGCAGAGGCAGCGCAGGGCAGAGGCAGCGCAGGGCAGAGGCAGCGCAGGGCAGAGGCAGCGCAGGGCAGAGGCAGCGCAGGGCAGAGGCAGCGCAGGGCAGAGGCAGCGCAGGGCAGAGGCAGCGCAGGGCAGAGGCAGCGCAGGGCAGAGGCAGCGCAGGGCAGAGGCAGCGCAGGGCAGAGGCAGCGCAGGGCAGAGGCAGCGCAGGGCAGAGGCAGCGCAGGGCAGAGGCAGCGCAGGGCAGAGGCAGCGCAGGGCAGAGGCAGCGCAGGGCAGAGGCAGCGCAGGGCAGAGGCAGCGCAGGGCAGAGGCAGCGCAGGGCAGAGGCAGCGCAGGGCAGAGGCAGCGCAGGGCAGAGGCAGCGCAGGGCAGAGGCAGCGCAGGGCAGAGGCAGCGCAGGGCAGAGGCAGCGCAGGGCAGAGGCAGCGCAGGGCAGAGGCAGCGCAGGGCAGAGGCAGCGCAGGGCAGAGGCAGCGCAGGGCAGAGGCAGCGCAGGGCAGAGGCAGCGCAGGGCAGAGGCAG
>NW_005370096.1:308248-308491 GCF_000412655.1 Myotis brandtii | reverse complement strand
GCTCACGGCTTGTGGCCCCCCGCAGACAGGAAGAAGGCCAAGAGGAAGCACTACGAGGAGGAGGAGGAAGATGAAGACGACGCCCCTGGAAACGACCCTCAGGAGGCAGTGCCCTCGGCCGCGGGGAAGCAGGTGGAGGAGTCCAGCACGAAGCTGGACGAGTATGGAGCCAAGGACTACCGGCCGCAGATGCCGCTGAAGGACGACCACCCCTCCCGGCCCCTCTGGGTGGTGAGCGCGCTC
>NW_005370096.1:299962-308169 GCF_000412655.1 Myotis brandtii | reverse complement strand
GAAATACTGATTTTGTAAACTTTATTCTATTTTCTCTCCACTCTTGTATCTGATCAAACAGGCTGAATTGAGTACCCACAAAAATATCCCTGGTGTTGGGTAGGTTAACCAGTTAACTGCCAAGCTCCAAAAGAAACCATCCCCACACGCCATAATATTTTGAGTTTAATTTAAAAAATCAATTTGCATGAATATTATAAAGATAAATATATTACAATTCGGGTGTTCTTGGATATTTTCCATTGAAAATTCTTACGAAAAAATGATTTTAAAGCATCTATAGACACTTATGGTGTACAAAGGGTTAAAGACCACTTTTTGGGCAGCTTATCTTTTATAGAAAATAGAAAACTAGAGGCCCGATGCACATTCGTGCAAGAGTAGGCCTTCCTTCCCCCAGTTGGCTGCGGGCACCTTTTCCCCGGCTGCTGGCACCAGCTTCCCTCTGGCACCCGGGACTGGGGCTTCCCTCCGGACACTGGCAGGCACCTGGGCTTCCCTCGTAGACCCGGCTTCGTCTGGTCTAATTGGCATATTATGCTTTTATTATTGTAGATGATATGGAAAAGAACCTAATAGTCTTTGAAACTCACTAGTTTCTTTGTGTCTGTTTGCTGTTTCTCAGGCTCCTGATGGCCACATTTTCTTAGAAGCCTTCTCTCCAGTTTACAAATATGCCCAAGACTTCCTGGTGGCTATTGCAGAGCCAGTGTGCCGGCCAGCCCACGTGCATGAGTACAAGCTGACCGCCTACTCCTTGTATGCAGCCGTCAGCGTGGGGCTGCAGACCAGTGACATCACTGAGTACCTCAGGAAGCTCAGCAAGACGGGAGTCCCTGATGGAATTGTTCAGTTTATTAAGGCAAGTTCGATTATTAAGGCAAAGGCTGGTTTGATTCCTGGTCAGGGCACATACCTAGGTTGCGGGTTTGATCTCAGGTCAGGGCGTCTGTCTCTCTCACATCATGTTTCTCTTTCTTTCTTTCACCCTCTGCCCCCCTTCCTCTCTGTCAAATCAATAAAAACATAACCTCGGGTAAGGATTAAAAAAAGAAAGAAAGAAAATGCCATTCAGAACTAGTGTGGGGAGCAAAATAACCGATTATTCCAGCTGCTACTCCTGTTGGTCCAGCGCTGTGTTCCTGCTGAGGCCACACTTCCCAGGAGCTGCTCTTAGCCCAGGGGTGGGCAAACTTTTTGACTCGAGGGCCACAATGGGTTCTTAAACTGGACCGGAGGGCCGGAACAAAAGCATGGATGGAGTGTTTGTGTGAACTAATATAAATTCAAAGTAAACATCATTACATAAAAGGGTACGGTCTTTTTTTTTTTTTAGTTTTATTCATTTCAAACGGGCCGGATTCGTCCCGCTGGCCCTAGTTTGCCCACGGCTGTCTTAGCCAGTGGGCTCACACTGGCCAGGGTTGTTTAGGAATGCAGCCCGTTGTTGGTGTTATGGACTGAATTGTGTGCCCTCCAAAATGCATATTTTGGACCCCTAACCACTAGTGAGCTGTATTTGGAATAAGGAAGTAAGAGTGGGCCCTGTTCCAAAGGATCAGTGTCCTTACGAGAAGAGGCATCAGAAGGCTTGTGGGCGTCTCTCTCTGTGTGTACATGGGAGTACACAGCAAGGAAGTAGCCTCTGGGAGCCAGGCGGGAACGGGTCGCTGGCACCTTCACTGCGGACTTCCAGAAATAAGTTTCTGTTGTTAAACCACCTAGTCTGTGGTGTTCTATATAACAGCCCATGTAGACTAGTAGAGATGGTAAACTCCATCTAAGGTTGAGCATCTGCCCCAGGCAACAGTCAACAATTTTCATTAGGGAAAGTCACAAAGGACTTCAGATGTTGAAGTGGGCAGGGTTCCACGTGAAAAGCAGTTGAGCATGCTTGGGTTTGTTCTGCGAGATACGCGAATGGCTTTCAGAAGAGATGGACAATGGCTTTCCTTGCCCTCTGCTGATCTAAAGGGAGTTGGATTCAGACCCCCAGTCTGAGTGGCAGAAGGTGAATGCCTCTGGCCTCCGGGACAGAATGCCTCGACCCTCAGAAGCTGGCAGGCCCTGGGAGAGCTCTTCTCTCGTGTTACGTAAGGCTGCCCAGGGAGAAGGGCCTGCACCTTGCAGGAATGAGCCCTATCAGCACCCTGCTGTCCTCAGTCCTTGCTGGGAGCAGCCTGCAGGAATGTGGGTGCAGTGGTAGGTCCAGAAGGGCAGCAGCCCTGGGTCTGAGGAGTGGCTTTTCGTGGACAACACACCACCTCTGCTGCATACCACCCTGAGACGGCTGGGACCGGGAAGGGTGCATGCTGTTGGGGAAATAGGGAATCTGGGGAGGAGGCTAGGAGGCTTTGTATTGAATTACACAGCAAACAGTTCCTGAGCACACTCCCTGCCAGCTGTGTGCTAGTGTAGCAGCTGGATCTGTGGGTTAGGATGGGGCTATGGGAGTGAAGGAGAAAGGGAAAACAGAGATTGTAAGCTGTGTTTTATTAAGAGATGTGAATCAAAACTAACCAGTCAAGAGGGAGGTTTTGCTCTAAAAAAGGAGGCTGATAGAAAAGGCTCAATTCAGGCAGTTCTGACCCTATTAGGATTGCATATTGAGTTTTCCACATGGGTGGTGGGACGTGCTGGTAATGAATGCGTTCTGAGGGAGCTACAGGTTGCTCATTTTGCCTGTTTGATTTGTCACTTGCAGTTGTGTACTGTCAGTTATGGAAAAGTCAAGTTGGTCCTGAAGCACAACAGGTAAGGGATTCCATAACAGGCTCATGGAGGCACTTTCACTGGCCACCATGTTCCCCCAAGCAGTGGAGGTGAGGCTCAGATCCCGGCTTACTTATCTTCAAAGTATGGCTTTGCCCAAACCCTCACAGGGCATGGTTATATCATAGCCAATAGTTCATAGCTCTCACTTGGCAAAGGGCCATGGGAGGGGAGAGAGTAGAGAGAGGCCTGAGGCCAGTGTTTTTAGACCATGTAATTGAGCAGCGGAACCTTCTGAAAATGGTGGCTGGTTAGTCAGTCGGCACATCCTTCCTCTTGTAGGTACTTTGTGGAAAGCTCCCACCCCGATGTCATCCAGCATCTTCTTCAGGACCCAGTGATCCGGGAGTGCCGCCTGCGGAGCTCCGAGGGGGAGGCCACCGAGCTCATCACAGAGACGTTCACCAGCAGATCTGCTGTGCGTGAGCTTTCGGGTCCCCCTGGGGGTGGGGGCATTTAGTACTGCTCCCTCAGATGCTTCTAGTTCAGTCTTTGCAACCTAGTGACCCTGCAATTTTCTTGCAACTATAGGACTTGCTTGCTAACAGAGGGGTTAAATGTTGCATGCAAATGTAGACCCTGTCTTTCTCTTACAGATTGCAAAGACTGCTGAAGGCAGTGGTGGGCCCTCCACTTCCCGGGAGACAGATCCACAGGGTAAATCTGACATCCCTACGGACCTGTTTGACTTTTATGAGCAAATGGACAAGGATGAGGAAGAAGAAGAAGAGACACAGACAGTATCTTTTGAAGTCAAGCAGGTTAGTGAAGAGGTCCCCTCCTGGTTCCTTTTCTCAGTCAGCAATGTTGGAAGTCGGTCCTGCGCCGACTCTCTGGTCTGGGAGAGGCAGGAAGGCCCAGCTCCTCCTTACTGTCTGTGGAGTCAGGAATGTGCCCCACTCATCAGGCTGCTGGTCAGCCTTCCCAATTCCTAGGGACGTGTGAGAAATGGTGCCAGAGGGGCATTTCTGGTGGCTGGTTGGATTTCATTTTGTCTCTGTCCTTAGTTTGGGTTGCTTTTCCATGTGTTAGCCCAGCTGTTATTAAGCAAGATCTGAAGTTGCAAAAGTCTAGGTCAGTGGTCGGCAAACTCATTAGTCAGCAGAGCCAAATATCAACAGTACAACGATTGAAATTTCTTTTGAGAGCCAAATTTTTTAAACTTAAACTATATAAGTAGGGACATTGTTATTAACTTAATTAGGGTACTCCTAAGGCTTAGGAAGAGCCACACTCAAGGGGCCAAAGAGCCGCTTGTGGCTCATGAGCCGCAGTTTGCCGACCACGGGTCTAGGTAAACTGCTGTTCTTTTGACAACAAGGCCCCGTAGAATACGTGCTGCTCACGTGCAGGCTTTGGAGTTAAGGCTGTAAACCCGTTGTGCTTCCTCCACAGGAGATGATTGAGGAACTTCAGAAACGCTGCATCCACCTCGAGTACCCTCTGTTGGCAGAATATGACTTTCGGAACGATTCTGTTAACCCTGATATCAACATTGACCTGAAACCCACCGCTGTCCTCAGGCCTTATCAGGAGAAAAGCTTGCGGAAGATGTTTGGGAATGGGCGTGCGCGGTCAGGGGTCATTGTGCTTCCTTGTGGTAAGTGAGACTCAGTGAAGAAGATGTCCAGGCTACCTCCCCCTCTCCCTGCACCCCTTTCTCTAAATCAACCCTGGCCAGGGAGCCACCCCGGTCAGATGACTCCCTGATTCAAGACTCGGCAAGTATGTGAGTCCTGCTGTGCTCGGGCCCTGACCTCTACACTGGGGTGCAGTGGTGGAGAGAGCAGTGCTCCTGATCGCAGGTTTAGTCTGGTGAGGTGCAGACAGATGCTGGACAAATTGCCTGAGCTGTGGTGACATCAGGCAGCGAGGAAGAGCTGAGCATTGTGGGGTGAGACGGTGATGCTGGGAGTGTGTCACTCTGCAGGTGGGGGTTGGGTTCTTGCTCTTCGCAGCGAGCCTGGGAGGCCTGTCTGTGTGGAGGCTCCCAGCACAGAAACGGGCTTGTTCCTGGAGCGTTTGTTCCAGTGTGCACATCCGTCCACTAGAGGGCACGGCAGCCCTGGGCTCCTGTCAGATACCGTTGGTCCTGAGTCCTGCCAGCCCCTGGTCTGCCTTCATGGCCAGCAGTGGCAACAGACTCACCCAGCGGCCCTGTCCCAGACTTGAGGAGGCAGATGCTCCAGGGGAGGGACCTGTGCCCTCAGGTGGTGATTCTTTTAACGCTCCAGGCGTTATTTTGATGCACATTCCTGCTAAAGGAAGAATTGCTGTTTAGAGGAATAGCTTGATTTTTATCTTAATCTTCGAATGGTGGGTGGGAGTAAACATGGAGGCTCCTGGAGGCTCTCCTCTGTCTTCCCTAGCAGTGCTCACACCTGCACCTCTGACGTCTCGGCCCAGTTGGTTGTGGTCACAGCAGCTGTCCTGCTGTGGCCTCCTTGGTGCAGCTATGACTTGGGCAGACTGCCAGCGGCGCTTCTTCCCCAGGGCTTGGGGTGAGCAAGACCTGGCTTTAGTTTGACCATGTGAAGGGGGCAGTAATAGTGTCTCCTATCTCTGGTTTGTTTTGAGATTTTAGCATTTAAACAAGATACACATAAAACGCTACAATAGGGGCTGGCACTTGTCTCTTTGCTTCTTACATTTGTGTGTAAAGTGGCCATGTTTCCTCTTTGTCAAGAAGAAAACAGAGGCTCCAGAGCAGTTAGTGCCTCAGAGTGTCAGCTGTGAAGATGGGTAGAAATAATGTGCCCAGGTCTGTGTGCTCACGAGTCTGCCTGTCTCTCCCCACATTTCAGCCTGGCCTTGGGTAGAATTATTCTTTGGTTTCTCATAGGTGCTGGGAAGTCCCTGGTTGGCGTGACAGCTGCCTGCACTGTCAGAAAACGCTGTCTGGTGCTGGGCAACTCCGCTGTGTCTGTGGAGCAGTGGAAAGCCCAGTTCAAGATGTGGTCCACCATCGACGACAGCCAGATCTGCCGCTTCACCTCCGATGCCAAGGACAAGCCCATCGGCTGCTCCGTTGCCATTAGCACCTACTCCATGCTGGGCCATACCACCAAGAGGTCCTGGGAGGCTGAGCGCGTCATGGAGTGGCTCAGAACTCAGGAGTGGGGCCTCATGATCCTGGACGAGGTCCACACCATACCCGGTGAGCAGGACGAGAGCTGAGCTGCCCACTCACTGTATGGACAGAAAGGGGTTTCCAGCTGTGGGGTGGAGGGAGGGACTTCCTGGGGAAAGCTTTCCAATACGTCATAGCATGTGGGGTGAGGCGGGCGTGGAAGGTGTGCACAGTCACAGCTTCCTGAATCACTGGCCAGAGGAGTTCTTTAGGAGATGGTGTGTTTTTTCTCTTTCTGTCTTACTGTTGGAGTTCAACTTACCCTTAACCCATTTTTACGGTTCCGTGAAAATGACTAGGAGGACTGAAAATCCTTTGCAGTAGTGTTTGTTTCATTTGAAGGCTAAAGTATTAATCCTTAATATGTTACTTCTAGTATCGCAGGCAATCCGTCTTTAGAAGTAGCTCTATTGACCAATTTATAAACCGTAGCGTCCACTCATTACCAGTATACAGTTGAGGATTGTTAGCTTCATGGAGCTGTGCACCCTTCACCGTGCTGCAGTGTGAGAACGTCCTCCTCATGCTCATAGAGTCGTCTTGCCCCAGGCAGCCGCTGAGCTGCTCCGGTGGCTGTAGCCTGGCCTTTTCTGGAAGCCTGTGAGCAGCATCACCCGTCTCTTCCTGTGTCTGCTGCTTCCACCGCTCAGGGCTCATCCCCGTTGTACATGTGTCGATACTATGTCCTTTCACTGCTGAGCAGTGTTCCAGGCAAACCTCTCAATCAGACAAATTGGAGGAATTTGCTGAATTTCATTAGGAGTGTGATTACTGAAATGGTAGCAGAGGCATTCTCACATGAGCATTCACAATATCGTCAGAATGGCTCTAGTGCAGGGGTGGGCAAACTTTCTGACTCGAGGGCCACAATGGGTTCTTAAACTGGACCGGAGGGCCGGAACAAAAGCATGGATGGAGTGTTTGTGTGAACTAATATAAATTCAAAGTAAACATCATTACATAAAAGGCTACGGTCTTTTTTTTTTTAGTTTTATTCATTTCAACCGGGCCGGATCCAGCCCGCGGGCCGTAGTTTGCCCACGGCTGCTCTAGCGTCTGCTCTTTGTGTGTGTGGCGTGCTCCTCCAGATGTCAGACAATGCCTGGATGCTCACAGCACCAGGCAGAGATCAGGGGTCTCAGGTAGAAGGAACAGGGTGCCGGTCCTGAGGCGGGAGAGTACTTGGTGTGGCCTGACCACAGCAAAGTGGCCCTGTGACCAGAGGGGGCAGAGGATAGCAGTCACGTTGTGGTCAGAGAGGGTTGGGCAGGGTAGGCCTTGTGGTCACAGTAAGGCTGATAATTTTGAGTGGGTGGGAAGCCAGTGGAGGGATTGGAGCAGAGGTGACATGGCCTGACTCGGGTGGTTGTGCTGGCAGTCAACGAAGGAAGCGGGTAGAAGCAGCTAAGTGGGTTAGGTGGTGGAATCCCAGCAGGAGGCCTGACCCAGTTAGAGTAAAGGTGGCCTGGTTCTAGATGTGTTGTATGTGGGAGCTGAGGAAGAGAAGGTGAGATGACTGTTGGGTGTGACGGGAGCACGT
Source organism: Myotis brandtii (assembly GCF_000412655.1). Lineage (NCBI taxonomy): Eukaryota > Metazoa > Chordata > Mammalia > Chiroptera > Vespertilionidae > Myotis > Myotis brandtii. The sequence goes on along the minus strand of NW_005370096.1, from coordinate 300,727 downwards.
GGAAGGAGAGAGCAAACGTTACTTGGGATGGGAAACTATAGAGGACAGGCCCGGAGAGTGCTGATGAGGGGTTGGGCTTCAGGCGAGTTAATCTGATTGCCTGTTAGACATTCAGGCAATGGCAAAAATGTTAGAAAATGGGCAGAAGACACGAAGAGACACTTCACCAAAGAGAATGTTCAGATCCCTATAAGCCCTTGAAAAGAAGGTCTGCATCACTAGCTCTCAGAGAAATGCATATTAAAAGCACAATGAGACACGACACGACTACGCACCTATTAGAGTGGCCAAATAAAAAGCTCACAACACCAAGTATTGGCGGAGTGCAGAGCAACTGCAGCTGCCACGTAGTCCCTGGAAGTGTAGGGCAGGGTATTAGTTACCACATGGCTCGCAGTCCCACCAGCGTGTCTGTCCCAGAGAAATGAAGATGTAGGTTCACACAAAAACCTGGTGTGAATGTTTATTCCTGCTCTCGTCATAGTCTCCGGAACCCAGCAACAACCGACATGTTCATCAGGAGACGGGAGAGACAGACTCCTGATGACCATGTCGTTGTTGCATCAGTCCCTGGACACTGCCCCGCAGGGAAGAGGGCCACACTGCTGATGCATGTGACAACCTGCCGGTTCTTAAGTAGCCTGCTGCGTGTTTGGCCTGTGTCAGGTTACATAGTGTGCCGGTGCCTTTGCTAGGATAGTCTTGGTTTTTGTTTCAAGTATTATATATGTCTCCTTTTTCCCTGATTGACACCACCCCCTCCCC
>NW_005370096.1:290549-299702 GCF_000412655.1 Myotis brandtii | reverse complement strand
TTATGTTGATCATTATATCCCACATATGAGTGAGATCATGTGATATTTATCTTTCTCTGACTGGCCTATTTCGCTTAGCATAATGCTCTCCAGGTCCATCCATGCTGTCACAAAGGGTAAAAGTTTCTTCTTTTTTTACACCAGCATAGTATTCCATTGTGTAGATGTACCACAGTTTTTTAATCCACTCATCTGCTGATGGGCACTTAGGCTGTTTCCAAATCTTAGCTATTGTAAATGGTGCTGCTATGAACATAGGGGTGCATATATCCTTTCTGATTGGTGTTTCAGTTTTCTTGGGATGTAGTCCTGGAAGTGGGATCTCTGGGTCAAACGGGAGTTCCATTTTTAATTTTTTGAGGAAACTCCATACTGTCTTCCACAGTGGCTGCACCAGTCTGCATTCCCACCAGCAGTGCACGAGGGTTCCTTTTTCTCCACATCCTCGCCAGCACTTGTTTGTTGATTTGTTGATGATAGCCATTCTGACAGGTGTGAGATGGTACCTCATTGTCGTTTTGATTTACATCTCTCGGATGATTAGTGACTTTGAGCATGTTTTCATATGTCTCTCGGCCATTTGTATATCCTCTTTCGAAAAGTGTCTATTTAGGTCCCTTGCCCATTTTTTGATTGGATTGTTTATTTTCCTTTTGTTAAGTTGTTTGAGTTCTCTGTAAATCTTGGAGATTAAACACTTACCTGAAATAGCATTGGCAAGTATGTTCTCCCATGTCGTGGGCTTTCTTGTTGTTTTATTGATGGTTTCTTTTGCTGCCTATGGAGTCTTCTAAGATTTTTATGGTTTCTCGTCTTACATTTAAGTCCTTTATCCATTTTGAATTTGTTTTTGTGTATGGTCTAAGTTGGTGGTCTAGTTTCATTTTTTTGCATGTATCTGACCAAATTACCCAACACCATTTATTGAAGAGACTGTCTTGACACCATTATTTGCTCTTGCCTCCTTTGTCAAATATTAATTCAGCATAATGGCTTGGCTCTATTTCTGGGTTCTCTGTTCTGTTTCATCTATATATATAAAAGCCTAATATGCAAAGTGTCCCCTCGGGAGTTCAGTTGGGAGACCAGGAGTTTGATTGCTTGCTATGACGTGTGCTGACCAACGGGGGTGGCGCGGAATAAAGGGAGGCCCCGGCTGGCAGCCGGAAGGCCCCAATCGGCCCTGATCACCAGCCAGGCCTAGGGACCCTACCCGTGCACGAATTTCGTGCACCAGGCCTCTAGTTGGTCTATATGTCTGTTCTTGTGCCAATACCAGGCAGTTTTGAGAACCATGGCTTTGTAATATAGCTTGATATCTGGTATTGTAATCCCTCCAACTTTGTTCTTTCTCAGGATTGCTGTGGCTATTCAGGGTGTTTTTTCCAGATGAATTTTTGGAGAATTTGTTCTAGGTCTGAAATATGCCGTTGGTGTTTTAGTGGGGATTGCATTGAATCTATAAATTGCTTAGGGTAGTATGGACATTTTAATGATGTTGATTCTACCAATCCGTAAACATGGTATGTCTTTCCATCTGTTTATGTCTTCCTCTATCTCTTTTTTCAATGTCCTGTAGTTTTCCGAGTACAGGTCTTTTACCTCCTTAGTTATGTTTATTCCTAGGTATCTTAATTGTTTTGGTGCAATGGTAAATGGGATTGTTTTTTAGTTCTCTTTCTGTGAGTTCATTATCTATAATAATAAAAGTGTAATATGATAATTAGACCGGATGACCTTCCGGATGACCTTCTGGACGAAGCTGTGGCAGCGGGGGCCGAGGCAGAGGCGGCCACCATGGGGGCGGGGGCCAAGCCCCTTGCACGAGTTTCATGCATCGGGCCTCTAGTCCTATATAATAAAAGGCTAATATGCAAATCGACTGAATGGCAGAATGACCAGTTGCTATGATGCACACTGACCACCAGGGGGCAGATGCTCAACGCAGCAGCTGCCCCCTGGTGGTCAGTGCGCTCCCACAGGGAGAGCACCGCTCAGCCACAAGCTGGGCTCGTGGCTGGCGAATGTAGTGGTGGTGGAGGGAGCCTCTCCCACCTCTGAGGCAATGCTAAGGATGTTCGATAGCAGGCCTAAGCCGTCAGTCGGACATATTCCCTAGGGGTCCTGGACTGCGAGAGGGCACAGGCCGGGCTGAGGGGACCCCCCTGCCCCCGAGTGCACGAATTTCATGCACCAAGCCTCTAGCTGGTATATAAAAAAGCCATAGATTTCTGGGTGTTCATTTTGTATCCTGCTAAATTGCCAAATTCATTAAGTCTAGTAGTTTTTGATCGAGTATTTGGGGTTTTCTACGTACAGTATCATGTCATCTGTGAATAAGGACAGTTTTATTTCTTCTTTTCAATTTGGATGTCTTTTATTTCTTCTTCTTGTCTGATCGCTATGACTACCACTTCCAGTACTGTATCCAACAGGAGTGGTGAAAGTGGGCATCCCTGTCTTGTTCCTGTTCTTAGGGGAAATGGTTTTAGTTTTTGCCCATTGAGTATGATGTTGGCTGTAGGTTTGTCATATAAGGCTTTTATTATGTTGAGGTATGATCCTTCTATTCCCACTTTGCTGAGAGTTTTTATCAAGAAAGGGTGTTGGATTTTGTCAAATGCTTTTTCTGCATCAATTGATAAGATTATGTGATTTTTTGTCTCTCAATTTGTTTATGTGACGTATCACACTTACTGATTTGCGGATATTGTATCATCTTCGCATCCCTGGAATAAATCCCACTTGGTCATGGTGTATGATCTTTCTGATGTAATGCTGGATCTGATTTGCTAGAATTTTGTTGAGGATTTTAGCATCTATGTTCGTCAAGGATACTGGCCTGTAGTTCTCTTTTTTTGTGGTGTCTTTATCTGGTTTTGGGATTAGGGTAATGCTGGCTTCATAGAAAGAGCTTAGAAGTGTGCCTTCCTCTTGAATTTTTTGGGTAGGATAGGTTTTAGTTCTTCTTTGAATGCTTGGTAGAACTCCCCTGTAAAGCCGTCTGGACTAGGGCTTTTGTTTGCTGGAAGATTTTTGATTACTCTTTCGATTTCTTTGGTAGTTATCAGCCTATTCAGGTTTTTTGATTCTTCCTGATTGAGTTTTGGGAGTTTGTATTTTTCTAAGCGTATGTCCATTTCGTCTAGGTTTTCCTGTTTGTTGGAATAGAGTTGTTCATAGTATTTTTTCATAATTCTTCGTATTTCTGTGGGGTTGGTTGTTACTTCACCTCTTTCATTTCTGACTTTATTTGGGGCCTCTCTCTTTGCTTCTTGGTGAGCCTGGTTAGAGGTTCATCAGTCTTGTTTATTTTTTCAAAGAAATTGATCTTTTATATATATATATATTTTTTTGTCTCTAGGTCTTTTATTTCCATTCTGATCTTTATTATTTCCTTTCTTCTGCTTACTCTGGGCTTTTCTTGTTGCTCTCTTTCTAATTCTTTGAGTTACAGGGTTAGATAATTTATTACCATTTTTTCTTGTTTTTTTAGGTAGGCCAGTAGAGTTATGAACTTCCCTCTCAAGACTGCTTTCACTGTGTCCCATAGATTTTGGATTGTTGTGTTTTCATTGTCATTTGTTACCAGGATGCTTTATATTTCTTCTTTGATCTCTTTGGTAACGCAATCATTGTTTAATAGCATGCTATTTAGCCTCCAGGTGTTTGATTTTTTTTCATTGTTTCTATTGTAGTTGATTTCCAATTTTATGCCATTGTGATCTGAGAAAATGCTTGCTACGATTTCAGTCTTTTTGAATTTGAAGAGACTTTGCCTGTGTCCCAATATGTGGTCCATCTTTGAAAATGTCCTCTGTGCACTTGAGAAGAATGTATATTCTGTGGCTTTGGGGTGAAATATTCTGAAGATGTCAATTAATTCTATCTGATCTAGTGAGTCATTTAGGATTGATGTTTCTTTGCTAAATTTTTGTTTAGAGGATTTATGCAGTGATGTCAATGGGGTATTAAAGTCCCCTACTATGACTGTGTTGCTGTCGATCTCTCCCTTGATATCTTCCAGAAGTTTTTTGATGTATTTGGGTGCTCCTGTATTGGGTACATATATGTTTACCAGAGTTATATCCTCTTGTTGAATTGCTCCCTTTAGTATTATGAAGTGGTACTCCTTATCTCCTGTTATGGGCCTTCACTTTGAGGTCTAATTTGTCAGATATAAGTATTGCTACCCTAGCTTTTTTTTCATTTCCATTCACCTGAAAAACCTTTTTTCATCCCTTCACTTTCAGTCTGTGTGAGTCCTTTGTTCTGAGGTGGGTCTCTTGTAGACAGCAAATATATGGGTCATGTTTTCTTACCCATTCAGCTACCCTATGTGTTTTGATTGGAGCGTTTAATCCATTTGCATTTAAAGTTATTATTGATAGGTGCTCTTGTTGAATTGCTCCCTTTAGTATTATGAAGTGGTACTCCTTATCTCCTGTTATGGGCCTTCACTTTGAGGTCTAATTTGTCAGTTATAAGTATTGCTACCCTAGCTTTTTTTTCATTTCCTTTCACCTGAAAAACCTTTTTTCATCCCTTCACTTTCAGTCTGTGTGAGTCCTTTGTTCTGAGGTGGGTCTCTTGTAGACAGCAAATATATGGGTCATGTTTTCTTACCCATTCAGCTACCCTATGTGTTTTGATTGGAGCGTTTAATCCATTTGCATTTAAAGTTATTATTGATAGGTGCTTGTTTGTGGCCATTTTCATTCTTTATGCCTGTGTTCCTTCTTTCCTTTCTATTTCTTCTTTTTACAGCAGACCCTTTAGCATTTCTTGCATTCCTGGTTTGGTCGTAATAAACTCCCTTAGCCCTTTTTTGTCTGTGAAGCTCCTGATTTCACCTTCAATTTTGAATGATAGCTTTGCTGGGTATGGTATTCTTGGATTTAGTTCCTTTGCATGACTTTGTATATTTCATTCCATCCCCTTCTGTCCTGATGTGTTTCTGTTGAGAAATCAGTTGATAGTCTAATGGGAGATCCCTTATAGGTTACTTTCTGTCTCTCTGGCGGCCTTTAAGATCCTTACTTTATTGTTGGTATTTGCCAATTTAATTATAATGTGTCTTGGTGTTGGTCTTTTGCGGCTCATCTTGTTTGGGATTCTGTGAGCTTCTTGGACTTGTGTGAGTTTTTTCTTCCCAATATCATGGAAGTTTTCTGTTATTATTTCTTCAAACAGGTTTTCTATTCCTTGCTGTTTCCTTTCCCTCTGGCACCATATTATGCAGATGTTGTTTTGTTTCGTGTTGTCCCAAAGCTCCCTTAGGCTGTCCTTCTGTTTCTTAAGTTTTTTTTCCAGTTGCTGCTCTGCTTGGGTATTTTCTTCCTACCTTGGCTTTTAGCTCGCTGATGTGTTCCTCCACATCTAGTCTACTGTTGATGCTTTCTATTGTGTTCTTTATTGCAGCAATGTCATTCTTCATTTCTTTTTGAGTCTTCATTTCCTCTTGGTTCTTACACATGTTGGTGAATTTGTCTTCCATCCTTTTCAGCATCCTTATGACCATTGCTCTGAATTTTTCTTCTGACAAATTGCTTGCCTTCATTTTGTTTACTTCCTTTTCCGGTGATTCCTGCTTTTCTTTTGTATGGGGCTATTTCTTTGTCTCCCCATTTTTGCTCCCCTCATGGTGTCTGGTTATGTGGTTCACTCTCTATGGTGTTGACCAAAAGGCACAAAATACAACTCGACAAGACACGACACAGAGGGAACAAAACATGAAAAATGTATTCACTATACCAATAACCCCAAATAAAGGGGAACATCAGAGAAAAGAGAATTAGGGGAGAGAAAAGAACGCAAAAATGATATTTAGAAAAGGAAAAAAGGTAAGAGAGAAAAGAAAAAGAAGAAAAGAGAAGGGGAAAGAAATATATGTATATGGGGAGAAAACTCCACAAAACCAACAACTAATTCAAAAAATGCAAACAACAAACACCCAGAAAAAAAGGAGGGGAGCTAAATCTGAAGAGGCAGATCTTATTTCCAGAAGGTAAGGTAAAGGAATTGAAGGAATGGGGGAATGGCCATGATTCAGTATAGCGGAGGTAGAAAGAGAATGAGTGCATAAGAAGAAAAGTAATAAACAAAATACTTAAAAATTTTAAAAAAATAATAATTAAAAATATATAAAATATATATAAAAGAAAACTTGTATATATTAAAAATAAAATTTTCTGCCTTATGTCTTCATCTATTTTTGGAAAAGGAGAATAGAGAGCAGATAGGCCTGAGTTTGGTAGTGAAACTAATTAAGCTATTAGTAGAAGAAGAGAACAAGCGAGGAGAGGAAAAACAAAAGCATAAAATAAAATAAAAAACTAAACAAACAACAAGAAAGAAAAAAAATTGGCTAATGAAGAAAGAGAAAAGAGAAATGTGCATGGACTTGGAGCATTGGAGAGGAAATTAGATATATGAGTAAGCCAACAGAGACTACTTTAACACATTGTTTGCGGGTAGTAACAGGTGGCTCTACTACTTACAGTCAACGTAAAACGTATAAATACGTTTCCCGCATACAATGTGTTAATAGTAATGCGTCAGTAGAGCAGAGAAAGATCAGTTGTTAACAAGGAGTCAAAAAGAAAGGAGAGAAAAACTAAAGCAGGACCAGGGGAAGAGAAACAGGATGAAAAAGGGAGAAGTGAAGAAGAAAGGGTTGGCATGAAGGAAAAAATGAGATAGAGTAAAATAATGATAAAAAAAATAGAATGTAGAACACTAATCCAAAAAAAGTAAAAATTAAATAAAGGTTAAAAAATAATAAAAGTAATAAAAAAATAAGAGAAAGAAACAAATTTGTTAAGTAAAAAAATAAAAAAGTGAAGTAGTGATTTTCGTTTGCTTCAGCTTGGTTTTATAAGGACAGTTTTACTTCTTCTTTTCCAATTTGGATGCCTTTTATTTCTTCTTGTCTGATCACAACGGCTAGTACTTCCAGTACTATGTTGAACAGGAGTGGTGAGAGGGGGCATCCCTGTCTTGTTCTCAGGGGAAATGGTGTTAGTTTTTGTCCATTGAGTATGATGTTGGCTGTGGGCTTGTCATATATGGCTTTTATTATGTTGAGGTATGATCCTTCTATTCCTACCTTGCTGAGAGTTTTCTTTTATCAAGAAAGGGTGTTGGATTTTGTCCAATGCTTTTTCTGCATCAAGTGATATGATTATGTGATTCTTATCTCTCAATTTGTTTATGTGATGTATTATGTTTATTGATTTGCGGATATTATACCATCCTTGCATCCCTGGGATAAATCCTACTTGGTCATGGTGTATGATCTTTCTGATGTACTGCTGGATCCGATTTGCTAAGATTTTGTTGAGGATTTTGGCATCTATGTTCATGAGGGATATTGGCCTGTAATTCTCTTTCATTGTGTTGTCTTTACCTGGTTTTGGTATTAGGGTGATGCTGGCTTCATAGAATGAGCTTGGAAGTGTTCCTTCCTCCTGAATTTTTTGTAGTAGTCTGAGGAGGATAGGTTTTAGTTCTTCCTTGAAAGTTTGGTAAAACTCCCCTGAGAAGCCATCTGGTCCTGGGCTTTTGTTTGCTGGAAGCTTTCTGATGACTGCTTCAATTTCTTCCATAGTTATTGGCCTATTGAGATTTTTAGATTCTTCCTGATTAAGTTTTGGAATGTTGTATTTTTCTAGGAATTTGTCCATTTCCTCCAGGTTGTCTAGTTTGTTGGAGTAGAGCTGTCCATAGTATTTTTTAACAATCATTTGTATTTCTGTGGGGTCTGTTGTTATTTCGCCTCTATCATTTCTGATGTTGTTTATTTGGGTCCTCTCTCTTTGCTTCTTGGTGAGCCTGGCTAGAGGTTTGTCAATCTTGTTTATCCTTTCAAAGAACCAGCTCTTGGTTTCATTGATTTTCTGTATTGTTTTTTTGGTCTCTATGTCATTTATTTCTGCTCTAATCTTTATTATCTCCTTCCTTCTGCTCACTCTGGGCTTTTCTTGTTGCTCTCTTTCTAATTCTTTGAGCTGTAGATTTAGATGATTTACTACCATTTTTTCTTGTTTGTTGAGGTAGGCCTGTAGAGCTATAAACTTCCCTCTCAGGACTGCTTTCATTGTGTCCCAAAGGTTTTGGATTGTTGTGTTTTCATTGTCATTAGTTTCCAGGATGTTTTTAATTTCTTCTTTGATCTCATTGGTAACCCAATCAATATTTAATAACATGCTATTCAGCTTCCAAGTGTTTGAGTATTTTGGGTTGTTTTTATTGTAGTTTATTTCTAACATTATGCCATCGTGGTCTGAGAAGAAGCTTTTTATGATTTCAATCTTCTTGAATTTGGGGAGACTTTGTTTGTGACCCAATATGTGGTCTATTTTTGAAGATGTCCCATGAGCACTTGAGAAGAACGTATATTTTGTTGCTTTGGGGTGAAGTGTTCTGAAGATGTCAATTAAGTCCATCTGATCTAGTGAGTCATTTAGGATTGCTGTTTCTTTGCTGAGTTTTTGTCTAGCGGATTTATCCAGTGATGTCAGTGGTGTATTAAAGTCCCCTACTATGATTGTATTGTTGTCGATCTCTCCCCTGATGTCTTCCAGGAGTTTTCTTATGTATGTGGGTGCTCCTGCATTGGGTGCATATATGTTTATCAGGGTTATATCCTCTTGTTGTATTGATCCCTTTAGTATTATGAAGTGGCCTTCCTTATCTCTTGTTATGGCCTTCACTTTGAGGTCTATTTTGTCGGATATAAGTATTGCTACCCCAGCTTTTTTTTCATTTCCATTTGCCTGAAAGATATTTTTCCATCCCTTCACTTTCAGTCTGTGTGAGTCCCTTTTAATGAGGTGGGTCTCTTGTAGACAGCAAATGTATGGGTCATGTTTTTTTATCCATTCAGCCACTCGATGTCTTTTGATTGGACCATTTAGTCCATTTACGTTTAAAGTTATTATTGAAAGGTACTTGTTTGTAGCCATTTCTTTTTTTGTGTGGCTGTTTTCTTTCTGGGCTTTTTATTTCTTCTTTTTACACCAGTCCCTTTAGCATTTCTTGCATTGCTGGCTTGGTGGTGATGGATCAGATGATCAGATGGAATTAATTGACATCTTCAGAACATTTCATCCCAAAGCCACAGAATATACATTCTTCTCAAGGGTCATTTTC
>NW_005370096.1:284955-290254 GCF_000412655.1 Myotis brandtii | reverse complement strand
AGTCTTGAGAGGGAAGTTCATAGCTCTACAAGCCTACTGCAAAAAACAAGAAACAATGATAATAAATTACCTAACCCTACAACTCAAAGAGTTAGAAAGAGAGCAACAAGAAAAGCCCAGTGCAAGCAGAAGGAAAGAAATCATAAAGATCAGAGCGGAGATAAACGACATAGAGACCAAAAAACAATGCTTCAGCTTGGTTTTAATGTCCCATGGGGACTGGTTTTAGACCCCTCTCTACTGTTCTGCCTGCCATGTCTCAGTTTCCTGTTAGGTAGTCAGCACTGTGTTGACGTCCCCAGCAACCACCGTTCCTCTGTGTCTGTCTCCACAGCCTTGGTGTCAGCCAGGCAGGACCAATCTTCCAGCTTTGTCTGCCTGCTTTCAGTTGTAAATAACTGAAAGCGTCTATTTTTGACACGACCTCTAGGTGGTGGTGTTTCTGTATTAGTTTCCTGGACCAAATGGCACCTCAGCCCAGTCCCCAAGGGCTCCCTGGGGGTATTTAGAATTTTTTTTCCCCTGCCGAGCTCAAGGCTGGGTGCGTTGTATTTACACAAGTGTCTACTTATGACACAGCTCCTAGGTTGTGGTGTTTCTGTATTACTTTCTCTGGACCAAATGGCCCCTCTACCCAGTCCTCTAGGGCTCCCTGGGGGTATTTAGAATCTTCCTTTCCCTGTCATGCTCAAGACTGGGTGCAGCTGTGCTGCTAGGAGGAGCCTGGTCTTCAGGAGAAAAATGTCTGTTCAGGGTTGGAGGGATGGACTGTCCCAGAGCTGGCTTCCTGATCATCTCTCCCTATTCTGCTCCCCAGTTTCCACAAAAACCACCTTCCCCTGCAATCTTGGTGAGTGTTTTTAATTGAAAGATCCTATGCATTGGGTTTAGCGAGGAAAAGCAAGGAAAATATAAAGACAGAGTGACCACGTGGCTGCGCGTCTTTCTCCTCCCGGCACTGCGCGGCCGGTGCAGAACTTCAGGCTGCCTTTCTGGGCGCAGCCTCCCATGGCTGTGGGTTTAGATCTAGAGTCCCCGCTGCCAGCAGCCCTGTGGGACCCCGTCCACAGTCGAGCACTACAGAGGGATGTGGATTTGGTGCAGTGCAGTCTCCCTCTGAGACTGTAGTCCCGGCTGTGCACTTTTTTCCCTCCAGCCCAGATCCCCGAGCCCATCTCTCTCCAGGTGACCTCTGTCCTTTCCGTCCATAGATTGTCTCACCAGCTGTGTTTAATTCTCCAGTTCCAGGTGGATGTTATTCGATTCAGCTGTTTCTTTCTGCTCTGTGAGAAGGTGCAGGACCCACTTTATCTCCCCCTGGACAAACTTTTTAGGAGCCTGCGGCTGGGGAGTCTGGAGTCTCAGTGGTCGTGGGTTCGCAGCTGAAGCAGCCGGTCCCTGGGTGTTTTGGCTGTAGGGTCCTGGGAGGTATCCGAGGTCTCCCCAGATGAAGGTGAGGCTGGGCTCCCAGTCACAGCCACTCTCCCCTTCAAGATGGCGTGGTCTCTATGGTAGAGCCAGCCACCCTGGGAGAGATTTCAGTGGTAGTAGAGCCTGCCCGGCCAGGGGAGCCTGGTCCGCCAGCCCCCAACAGTCCTAGGAATATAACTCGCTAGGACATTCTTGAAAGAGAACTTTGGTGATGGGGACAGATCAGTGTGTGCTGGGGCGGTGTGAGGGCAGAGGTGACTATAAAGCAGCGGTTCTCAACCTGTGGGTCACGACCCCTTTGGGGTCGCCTAAGACCATCAGAAAACACATATAATTACATATTGTTTTTGTGATTAATCACTGTGCTTTAATTATGTTCAATTTGTAACAATGAAATTGGGAGTCACCACAACATGAGGAACTGTATTAAAGGGTCGCGGCATTAGGAAGGTTGAGAACCACTGCAAAGGGAGAGCACAAGGGAGGTTTTTGGGGTGATGGATTGGTCTGTATCCAGATTATGGTGGTGGTTACTCAAATCTATACATGTGTTAAAATTTTTAGAACGGATACCACCTCTCCCCCAGAGAACAGTCAGTTTTACTGTGTGATAACTTACAAACTAAACTAAAAGAAAAAAATTTGGAAGACAGTAGGTATTTGGTCAGATTGGACTGGAAATTGATGGTATAATCATATCATCTGCATATGAAACTAAGGAAGGCTTGAGGCTTTCTGCCTGAGTATGGAGTTAGTCTGTTCATGTTCCTCTTTCCCATGGGTCCCAGGTCCCAGAGGGTGGCAGGCAGGCTCGGGATCGGCCACACAGTCCACGCTCCCCTGGTTCTGTCTCTCCTGTAGTTCCCTGTGTCACCTTGTCTCTAGTTGGGTAGAAGAGTGAAACCAAACAGCTCTAAAGAGTTTTGAGGTCAGGCCCTCAACAGAGCAGAGAGCAAATGTTAAATAAGGGAATGGGAGTTTCTTGACTGTTAAGCATTAGGCAGAATGATAAATCTTTCAGAGTTATCTCAAAAAGGAAGATGGCTGTGCTCTTTTACAGATTTTCCAAAAGGAGCCCTGTTAGGCCATTATATGAATAAGAAATTCTTAGGACAGTGTTTGTATAAAGTGGTTACTGTATGGGAGGCACTGTGCCAATTTTAAGTATTTATTGAGAACTTTTAAGGGGCAGGCACTGTGCTTGGCACTGGAAACCAAGTGGAAGGGGCCAATAATGAAAGAATCACACAAATAAATGTCAAAGAACAACTGACATAATGTGCAGTGAAACAGGCCACGCACAAGAAGCACATGCTGTGATTCTGTTTATCTGAAATTCAGACATCCTGACGACTGAAGCCAGAGCCTTGGTGCCCTTGAGGGAGAGCCTTGAGGGTGTTGACCGGCAGCCAGAGGAGAGGCTTTGGGTGCTAAGGTCACTCAGATCTTGACCTGCAGGTGTGTGCCGTGCGCTTCAGCAGCTGGAAGTTCTTCCTCGGGGCAGCTGTCACGGTGTCAGAGGTGCCGCAGCCATGTCACTGGTTTGCAGCCAGATGCCCCAGGAAGGGCTTGTTGGGGCTTGAGTGCCCAGCAGGGTCCAACTCATGTGTCCTTGGAGTTGGTAATCCCTGGGCCATCCCTAGTGCTGCCTCCTGGGGCCCATGTTAGATTGGTGCCTCCATTGCCGTGGCAACCATGTCCTGATGTGGGGAACCTGGTCTGGGGTCCTTGGCTACTCTTTTGGAGCTACCCCCGACCTTGGTTTTTTGTTTGTTTGTTTTCCGTGTGTGTGTGTGTGTGTGTGTGTGTGTGTGTGTGTGTGTAATCCACGTTATGCTGCATGCAGTATGTGGAGCTCTGTATGATCTCGCTGTTTGCCTGGGTTGGACAGCCCTCTGCTGTTTCACTATTAGGTTTTGGTTTGTGCTTTGGTGCAGTCTGACCTCGAACTCCTCAGATTGTTATCATTGGCCTTACCTTTAACTGTGGTAAGATGAGCTTTTTAACTTTCCATCAGAGTACAGTTGACCTTTGAACAACTCGGGGTTACAGGCGCTGGTCCTCGTCTATATAAGTTAAGCTGGTCCTCAGCGTACTCGGTGAGATTCACCACCTCAGATCGAAAATACAGCCCTGGCCGGTTTAGCTCAGCGGATAGAGCGTCAGCCTGTGGACTCAAGGGTCCCAGGTTTGATTCCAGTCAAGGGCATGTACCTTGGTTTCGGGCACATCCCCAGTGGGGAGTGTACAGGAGGCAGCTGATTGATGTTTCTCTCTCTCTCATCGATGTTTCTGACTCTCTATCCTTCTCCCTTCCTCTCTGTAAAAAATCAATAAAATATATTTTTTAAAAAAAGAAAAAGAAAATACAGTGTGTCATGGACCCACGCATTTTAAACTTGTGGTGTTCAAGGGCCAACTATTAGAATTTGAAAAAGGTGAGCCCATGGAAACCCATAAATTGGGTCTTTAAAAGTAAATCTCATACCCTTTTATGTGCTTATTTTATTTACTTTGATAAATCAGAACGATACAACATTCCAAAGAAAGGAGGACGGGAAGCTGCTGCTCTGCCAGCTGGTTGGAGGGCTGTGGAGAAGAGAGCTTCCTAAACCCAGCTCGTGCCCCTGCTCTCTCCTTGGTTTCTGGGAAGCCAAGCAGGTCTGGCTCCCTTGGTTCCTCTGGTCCCCGTGTGCCCAACCATCTTCCTGGTAACCTCAGTGCAAGTGTCAGGGTGGCAAATCCTTGGGCTGATTCAGAGCTCAGTGGCACGTTCAGGGTTGTAGTTCCCGTTTCGAATTGCCACTGGTGCTCTCGAGTGGACAGTGCTGGAGCGCTCACATGGAGCTCCTGGGCAGTTGCTCCCTTGCTCTCCTGTCCCCCTTCTTTCTCGAGTTCTGGCCGTGATGATTGTGAGTCCCACATGGTCATTCCTGTCCAGACAGGCTCCTGTGGTCCAGGAACTGGGGTCAGCCAGGTATATCACAGGCCAGTGTGAAGTCGCAAGGCTGTCTGTGGTACTTGAGCATTTACAAAAGTGACCGTGTGAATCACCGATTGTTTCCCCAGCCAAGATGTTCCGACGGGTGCTCACCATTGTGCAGGCCCACTGCAAGCTGGGTTTGACCGCAACCCTGGTCCGGGAAGATGACAAAATTGTTGACTTAAATTTTCTGATCGGACCCAAGCTCTATGAAGCCAACTGGATGGAGCTGCAGAACAACGGCTACATCGCCAAAGTCCAGTGTGCTGAGGTAGCTGTCCCCTTTCTTGCAGCCTCTTGGGGAGTGGCTCCTCCCAGGGTCAGGGGAAGTGGATCAGGTAGGTTACTCCCAGGCAGATACACAGGTCAGGACCTGAGCAAAAGTGCTGTCATCTCGTGCACCCTCTGTCCCCTGTGAGCTGGGTGCGGTTATGCCACTTCACAGGCGTGGGAACCAGCCACCTCCAGGGCATGCAGGGAGTGGCCGGGTGAGGGTGCTAATCCAGGCTGGCTTGGCTCCAGAGTCCATGCCCCTCCTTTCTGGGAGTGAGTGCCTACCTTCACTGGGGTGGTCCTGCGTGGGCAGTCATCCTGGCCACCCCCCAAAGCCTAGTGGTCAACCACCTGTGGTCCCCAGAAGGCGCCTGTGGCCTTGATAATTTTATTTCTAAGAAGACATTTTCCCCAATATCCTATATAATAAAAGCCTAATATGCAAATCGGTCGCTATGATGTGCACTGACCAGGGGACAGATGCTCAACACAAGGAGCTGCCCCCAGCCCGCAGGCCCTAGGCCAGCCAAGGCAGGTGCCAGCGGGGGACCCCTGACCGCCCAACTGGTTGCCCTGCAGAGTGAGGCGACCGGCAGTGGCGGTGGGGCCGGC
>NW_005370096.1:270955-284912 GCF_000412655.1 Myotis brandtii | reverse complement strand
TTGCCTCTTGCAGAGGGAGGTGACTGGTGGCAGAGGGGTGGGGCCGGCGAGCGGGCAGCGCCAGGCCCCGCCAGTTGCCACACAGATTGGCCCTGATCGCTGGCCAGGCCTAGGGACCCTGCCCATGCACGAATTTCATGTATTGGGCCTCTAGTTCTATAACGAATACCTGCACAGGTAAATGATAAAAGTACATCTTCAAAAATGTCTTCTCAGAAGGAACAAGAACAAGAATTCTTCCTGGCACCTAAAAATGACTTCCTCAGTGGCTAGAATAGGGTGGCCTTTGTCATGAAAGGGTGGAAAGGGGGCTGTTGGGTAAGAGAGAGTGTGAGGACCGTGTGCAGGTAGACTTGCTCTGTTGAAAGCTTCCTTATCTCTAGTTATGCTTTGTAATCACCACCCGTCTTATGAGACAGAGTTGCCAGAACCTTGGGGACCCTGTCCCTCTCCAGTTGCATCTCCCCTTCGAGGTGCATCTGCCAGAGCAGTGGCCTACAAACTTGGATTACGTTACATCACAAACTAAACAGCAGGGGGCCGCTGTCTCAGGGCTATTTTACCACCTATGTATAATTTCCTGGACAGGGTTGTTTCGTTTTACCTTTTAAAACGTCTTTATCTAAAAGGTGAAACAGATTATATATTTCTGTGACTTGTCATTTGCTCTATTTTTATTCCTTGCAAATGCATTATTTTTTGATGAATGTAGCTGTAGTTCATCCCTTTGATTTGCTCTAGTATTCCATTATACAAATATACCACAATTGGACATGTAATGGAATATTACATAGCAGTAAAAAATAAATCTTCCAATGGTGACAGACGTTCGGGTCGGTAAGTTGTTTAAAGTTTTTAATAGCTTTATCAAGATGTTTGCATTCTGTGACATTGACCTGTTTTAAGTAAATACTGTTTGTTATTTATAACTTACTTGGTTTTAGTTAATGTATCCCCCAATCTAGTGTTAAAACATTTCTGTTATCCCCAGAGTTCCCTGGCGACCATTTGCAGTGAATCCTTGCTTGTACTCTCGCTCTAGGTAGCCACTGATTTGTTTTCTGTCTCTATAAATTATAGCTTATGACATTGCTGCAGATGTTTTTGTACCCATTTCCTGGGGCCCTCCTGCCAGAGTTTTTCTAAAGCGTTGTTCACGCTGTGGACTGTGACATCACTTTGTGGGTCATGGTCAGGATAGAATAGAATCTACCAGAATGCATATGTATTAAGGGTATATATTGTTTCATGAAATTGTGTTTGTGTGTGTGAATGTTTAGTTTGTGATGTAACGTAATCCAAGTTTGTAGGCCACTGCTCTGGCAGGTGCACCTCGAAGTAACACTGCTGGGTTGAAGGCTCCTTGAGGGTCACCTTCCTTGTCATGCTACAGCAGACTTTTCCAGAGTGAGTGTGCCAGTGAACACCCATCAGGGCGAGTGAGGGCGTGCCACATCTCCACTGCCCAATAGCTACTTGTTTTCTTTTAACTTTTGCTAACCTGGTAAGTGTGAAATGCATTCCTTTATGGTCTTAATTTGTGTTTTCTACTTTACTAATGACATTGAGTATCTTATCAGATAGTTATTAGCCCCTTATGTTTCATATTTTGTGAATTGCAGGATTTTAAACACTTTACTGTGAGAAAAGAATTGCTGTGGTTATAAAGAATGAGAACCTCTAATGGAGTCATAACAGGAGATGACTCAGAGGAAACCAGGAAACATTAACAGCAAAACTCACGGATTTGAGTGGCACACAGGGCTTGGCACCCAGCAGCGGCAGCTGAGCCCAGGGTGGCAGCATGCAGTGGCTTGTGGTGCTCATGGGGAAGTGCACTGGTCCTGGCCAGGAACTCAGTCTGTTAGTGTGGTCTGCGTGGCCTGTTCCAGTGCGGAGCTCCCAGGGAGTCATTTTTTATTTGTATGTAGCCTTGAGACCTTTGAAACTCACGGTACATCAGTCAGTGTATTTGCCTGAGCTTCCTTTAGCTTGTCAGCAGCCCAAGCCCAGGGCCTAGCACAGAAGAGGCCCTCAGGAGTCTTACTGTCATTCTTATTTGGGTGCTCAGATTGCTTTAGATGTGACTAATGAGACCACCTTCAAGCTGGCTTCTATGGCCACATGACATGTCCCCATCATTCTGTGAGCACTTCCTTGCTTTCTGGGCTAGCAATATATTCCTGACTCACCTGGTACTTATCCTGCTCTCGCCCTGGAATCGGCTATTTTCCACGGAGCTCTTTCAGTAGAGAATGTAATTTGCAAACCAAGTTCTGATTGTTGGATGCATTCATCGCTACTAGAGTATCATTGCTGGGCTCACTGAACAGGCAGAACTAGGAAATGTGTGTGCAGTTCTCTGTGTGGAGGTGGGTCCCAGTGAGAGGGACCCTCGCACCACTGGTGGACAGTCTGGTGCCCTTCGTGTGGAGCTGGTGTGGAAGTAATTCCCTGCATGTAGAGACACTGAAAGGTCTGGGGGCAGTGTTTAACATGTGGAGTGCCCGGCTCCACATCACTTATTGGGTCTGGTTTTGGGGTGTGTGTGTGTGTGTGTGTGTTTACAGTTATATTGAGATATAATTTACAAACCTTTGTGTGTTTTAAAGTTAATTCTACTAAATGAATGGTCTTCACAAGTTTCTAATTGTGTGATACTTAAACTTGCACACTAACCATGATTCTTATTGTATTATAGGTTTGGTGCCCGATGTCTCCTGAGTTTTACAGGGAGTATGTGGCAATCAAAACCAAGAAACGAATCTTGCTGTACACCATGAACCCCAACAAATTCAGAGCTTGCCAGTTTCTGATTAAGTTTCATGAAAGGAGGAATGACAAAATTATTGTCTTTGCTGATAATGTGTTTGCCCTGAAGGAATATGCCATTCGACTGAACAAGTAAGAATTGAAAAGTTGAAGTTGGCTCCTAAGCCAGTTACTTTCCCTTTGTGAGAGTGCAGAGGTGCCTGGTTTTTCTCGAAGCTTATAGGAACTTCTAGGATCCAAAGGTCTGGTTCTGTGGCTCCAGCCCCAGGAAACAGGGAAGACAGAGGAACAAGTGGTTGGAGTTAGAGGTTACAGTATAGAAAAGGGAGCTTGGTCACCCTGAGCCCAGGGAGCAGGGACTAGAGTAATGGTGCTTTGGACCTGGACTCCAAGGGTGGGCAGAGGTTGGCATTGGGAGTTTCAGACCAAGTGAGCACTGTGGGTTGTAATGAGGTCAGGCTATGGGCCAGGGACCAGGGAGGCAAGGCAGACTGGCTGGCATCCCTGGTATGGCCTCCCCTTGAGAAAGAGCTTCTTAGGACATACCAGAGTCCTCACCAGCCCACATGCCTGTGTTTAAAGCCTGGTTATTGTAAATTCCCTGCCAAGTAAGGAGGATGAGGACTGTGCTCCTGCTCCAGTGGGCCTCAAGGGCGTGTATGTGTAGCGGAAGGAAGGGCCCTTTCTGCAGGCAGGCCTCGTTCTTCCTGTGGGGTGGTAGGATGGAGGGCAGTGTCCATGCAGACCAGCTTCTCTTGAGCAAGCTGTGACTTAATCCTCACCCATGCAAGGAATTCAATTGCATTGTTCCCATTTTACAGATGGCAAAGCTGAGACAAAAAAAAAATTAACTTTCTTAAATTTCTAAAATTGTACCTTTAATTTTTTTAATTTTTAAAAAAATAAACCTTTTATTGTTGGTAGTATAAAGATTTTATTTTTTATCAGAGTAACATAGTAGTTAAGAAAAACCACAGTTCGTGTATCAGTCTTTCCACCCACAATTCTTGTTCCCCAAAGGCAGCCACCTTCTTTTTTTAATTGATTTATTTATTTGTAATTTTTAAAAATCTTTACTGTTGAGGGTATTACAGATGTCCCCCTTTTTTCCCCTCTACTGTCCCCCTCTACCCGGTTCCCACCCTGCCCCAGACCTTCACCACCCTATTGTCTGTGTCCATAGATAATGTCTATATGCATATAAGGTCTTTGACACAGACAATAGGGTGGTGAAGGCCTGGGATGAAGTGCAGGGGTGGGCTAGAAGGGGTCAATTGGGGGAAAAAAGTTGACATATGTAATACTTTCAACAATAAAGATTTAAATAAAAAACAAACAAACATACACACAAAATATCTTTGGTTAATCTCTTCCCACCTACTTTCCCCACTTCCCTTTGAGATTTGTCAGTCTGTTCCATGTTTCCATGCCTCTGATTCTATTTTATTTACCATTTTATTTTGTTCATCAGATTCCTTGTTCACTTATTTTGATTTTTAGATTCAATTATTGATAATATACATTGTAAAATGGCTATGTATTTATTGCCATTCTATTGTTCTTATTTTTTTAATCTTTTTTCTTCTTCTTCCTCTTCCTCTTCCTAAAGAATATCCTTCAACATTTCATGTAATACTGGTTTGGTGGTGATGAACTCCGTTAGCTTTTTCTTGCCTGTGAAGCTCTTTATCTGATCTGCAATTGTAAATGATAGCTTTGCTGGGTAGAGTTATCTTGGTTGTAGGACCTTGCTGTTCATCACTTTGAATATTTCTTGCCACTCCCTCTGGCCTGCAAAGTTCCTATTGAGAAATCAGCTGACAGTAGCTCCCTTGTAGGTAAGTGATTGCTTTTCTCTTGCTGATTTTGTCTTTAACCCTTGGCATTTTAATGATGATTTCTTGGTGTGGGCCTCTTTGGGTTCCTCTTGTTTGGGTCTTTCACCAGGTAAGGGAAGTTTTCTGTCATTATTTCTTTTCTTTTGTAAAAAAAAATATATTTTTATTGATTTCAGAGAGGAAGGGAGAGATAAGAAACATCAATGATAAGAAAGAATCATTGATCAGCTGTCTCCTGCATACCCCTACTGGGGATTGAGCCCTAAACCTAGGCATATGCTCTGACTCTGGGAACCACACCGCAACCTCCTGGTTCATAGGTCAACCCATAACCAATGAGCCGTGACAGCCGGGCTCTGTCATTATTTCTTCAAATAGGTTTTCAGTATTTTGCTCTCTCTCTTCTCCTTCTGGTACCCCATAATGCGAATGTTGGTATGCTTGAAGTTGTCCCAGAGGCTCCTTACACTCTCTTCATATTCTTTGATTTTTTTATTCTTTTTGCTCTTCTGATTGGGTGTTTTTTGCTTCCTCATAGTCTAAATCGTTGATTTAGTTGTTGGAATCCTCTACTCTACTGATGAATCCCTATAAATTATTCTTTAATTCAGTTAGTGTATGCTTAATTTCTGACTAGTCCTTTTTCATGTCTTTGACATTCTCACTAAGATCCTTGAAAGTCTCGCTAAGTCCCTTGAAGCTCTCATTAAGATCCTTGAGTAACCTTATAACCGTTGTTTTGAACTCTGTATCCAGTAGTTTGCTTGTATCCATATCTTTTCTTTTTTTTTTAATATATTTTATTGATTTTTTACAGAGAGGAAGGGAGAGGGATAGAGAGTTAGAAACATCGATGAGAGAGAAACATCGATCAGCTGCCTCCTGCACACCTCCTACTGGGGATGTGCTTGCAACCAAGGTACATGCCCTTGACCGGAATCGAACCTGGGACCTTTCAGTCTGCAGGCCAACGCTCTATCCACTGAGCCAAACCGGTTAGGGCTTGTTTCCATTTCTTTATTTGTAACATGTTTCTTTTTGTCTCCGCATTTTGGCTGTTTCCCTGTGTTTGTTTCTATGTATTAGATAGAACTGCTAGTCTCCTGGAATTAGTAGGGTGGCCTTGTGTAGTAGCTGTCCTGTAGGGCCCAGTGGCTCAGCCTCCCCAGTCACCTGAGCTGGGCACTCTAGGTGCGGCCCTGTGTGGGCTGTGTGCACAGTCTTGTAGTTGAGCCTTGGTTGCTGTTGGCATTACTGGGAGGAATTGACCTCCAGGCCAGTTGGCTGTGAGGACCAGCTGGGACTACAGAAGGAGAGCTGCTGTTCAGGAGACACCCCTATGGAGCAGGACTTGCTTCAGTGGGGCCTTGGTGCTTACTGAGTCTGCCCCTTGCATGTGTTGCTTGTGGATGTGTAGAGTTGTAACCTGCTGTGGTCTGAAGTTGTCCTCTGGGTGCACTGGCTGTGGGGCCTCCCAGGAGTTGCAAAGTCAGCCACTGCCTGGGGCCGCCTGACAGGAGCTACAGAGAGATCTGCAGATGGCTGCAACTTGTGTTAGGCTTGAAAGTGCCCAGGTGAGGCCCAGATGTGAAGCAAGGCAGGCTGGTGCTAGAGCTGGGTCTTGGGCTTTTTATTTATAGGTTTGGAGCACACTGACACCACCTGTTGTTTGTTTAAGAGATTTTAGGAAAGTCTGAAGCCTGAGCCAGAACAGGCCATATGGGAAAGCTGTTGCAAACAGCTTGGGTAGAGCTGCAAGTTGGAATGGGACGGGTTCTCGGGGAATTACCAGGACGGAGCAAACAGTGTGAGCCAGGCTGATGGAAACTCAGATATGGCTGCTAGTCAGCTCTGTGACAGGGGAGGTCCTACCTAGTACAGGAGCAATGACCCCTGAAAGCACTCCCCCCCTCCCCCTACTTCTATCTGAGAGGAGGCCACTCCTGAGTTCCTGCCCTGATGCCAGACAATCCAATTCCTCCTCTTATGAGTCTGGATTCCCCAAAGCCGGTGCCCATTGCTGGAGTTCAGAGGAAGTGGGGCCTTGTAAGTTCGTGTGCTGGCACTTTAAGAGAAACTGCCTGGAGCCCCAGCAGCCTCCGTGTCACTCAGCCACAATCCCCTATGGTTTTTACAGCCCAAAGTTAAGGGACTTTTACCAGCTCTGGAACCCTGGGCTGGGGGTCTGGTGTGGGGCTAGGACTCCTTGCTCCTCATGGAGGTCTCTGCAGTGGAGATATCCCTCCCGATTGAAAACATGCCACACCAGCCTGTTCTGCACCTCCGCCCCTCCTACCAGTCTCAGTGTGCCTTCTTTACTTTTCTAGTTGTAGGACTTCTGTTCAGCCAGATTTCAGGCGGTTCTGAACAATAGTAGTTGTGCATTTTAGTTGTGATTTTGACATGGTATGGAGACAGCGAGTACTGGAGGTTACCTATGCCGCCATCTTGGTTCTCCCAAAGGCGAGCCACCTTCAACTCTATTCTCCATATTTCTAAGTAATAATTTATATATTAATTTCTTGACTATTAACTATAGAGATTGCCTGTTAACTTCCTAATACTCGAGTTTAGGATTTAGCTCTTGCCTGTACTGCCCCCATCCTCCCAGTATGTTTGGTGTTAAGTTAGAATTCAGGGATTTTGACTGTATATGTATTGTTCTACATTATGTTTGTAAAAATAGTGTTTTATGGCCCAGCTGGTGTGGCTCAGTGGCTGAATGTCAACCCAGGAACCAAGAGGTCCCTGGTTCAATTCCTGGTCAGGGCGCAGGCCCGGGTTGTGGGCTCGATCCCCAATGGGGGATGTGCAGGTGGCAGCCAATCAGTGATGCTTCTCTCTCATCGATGTTTCTCTCTCTCTTCTCCCTTTCTCTCTCTTTAAAAATCAATTAAAAACAAACAAAAAGAACCAATAAGACTTAAAAAATATATTTTTTAAGATACTGGGGGGGTGAGGTAAGGACATATGCTGGGGGGTAGGGGAGGCCGGGGGAAGGTCAATGGGGGAGAAAAAGGATACATATGTACTACTATTTGTAATACTTTTAACAATAAAATAAAATTTTAAAAATAAAATAAATAAAACAGAGAGGAAGGAAGAGGAGAGAGAAATAGAAGCATCAAGATGAGAGAAATTTAGTTTTTTTTTTTTTTTAACAGACTTAATTGTTCCTCTTCAGACCCTTCCTGCAACCATGAACCCTTATCAGCGGGGTCAGACACGTCAGTACTTTTTAAATCTCTCTCCCTGGTGGGATGCCTACCAGCACGCCATCTCTCGGACTAGAACTGCTGCTCAGCAGAGTCCTGGGCTCCCTCTGACAGCATCCCGTCCTTCCCTGACCTCTTCCCTGTGTGGGAGCCCTCTTTTCTGTATCTCAAGTCTCCTCTTTCTTAGTCACTCATTTTGAAGGAGCACATCCTCCAGTAGATTCCGGAGGGAAGCAAGTTTTTTGGGACTTTTCTTGCAGATTATTTATTCAGCTTTACGCTTGACGAGTAGCTTGGCTGGGCCTCACAATGGTAAAGGCAGGCTCAGTTCTGCTGGGGCTTCCGTTGTGACTGCTGGGAAGCCTGGTGCCCTTCTGATCCCTCTCTGCACAGGGTCTGCTGTGTCATCTGCTTCCTCTCTCAGAAAGCTTCTAGAATCTTTTTGAGATTTCAAAACTGTATGGCTAGTGTGGTCATTTTCTTTTATTGTGATGGGCAGTTTTAACCCTTTCCTGGTTAATCCTCACCTGAGACACATTGATTGGTTGCCTCCCGCACACCCCCAACCGACCAGGCCTTTGACCGGGAATTGAACCTGTGAACCTTCAGTGCTTGGGGCTGATGCTCTAACCACTGAGCACTGGGCAGGGCCATTAGACCCTTTTAATAGGAAAACTCGTGTTTCAGTTTGAGAAATTTTTTTTCTTTGTTAACTCATCTTCTCTGTTTTTTTCTGTTCTGTCTTTCTTTGAATCCCTGTTGTAAGATGTTAGGTCTTGGAACAACTTCCCCAGTTTTCTTTTTTCTCCTATTTTTTCTCCCTTTGTCTGCCAGCCCTTCTATTGAAGCATTTGTGAGTTTGCAAGAACTCTTCCTTGCTGACTGTTCCTGTTTCATGCAGTGTCTTCTCTGGGCTGGTCGAGCTTTGACATTTCTTCTGTTCCTGCACTGTCTCTCTTCTCTTCAAGTTTCATTATTTTGATTGCTTCCCTCTGTCTGCAGAGCCTGTCTGACTTGGTGATCCTTGCCTGTGTTTTCTTGTTTAAGAGTCCGTCACTAGTTAGGCTGCTTCGTGTAGCCTCGGGGTGACTTCCTGGTCACCAAAGCAGCACTGCACGTTGAGTTGCCTTTACCTTTTCTATAACTTGCACGAAATCATCCACTCGTGACTGTCATTTGTACCATTCCTTCAAATAAAGTAATTTGGTACCAAAGAAAAAAAGGAGTCAGCCACTAAGAAGCGAATTGGCCTTCTGAATAGCTTAGCCAACCTGTGGACCCCACCATGCGTGATGGGCAGGAACCTGGTGACGCATGAAGAGATTGAGAAATGCCAGTATCTCCAGGTCTTTCTTGGGCAGGACAGCTTCTCCAGAGAGGAATCTTCGGGTCTCCTGGCTGCCAGCATGTGGGGGGAGAGGGAGAAAGGGATTCACTTGCAGTCTCACCTTTGCCCTCAGCTCTGCCTGAGGTCCCTAAGTACTATGCCTCTATGAACCTAGAAGTTAAAGCCTCCAGGTTTCTGCCAGATGCGAGGAGGCACACCTGGCTGCTGGGATTGGGGCCTCACCCTGCTCCTCATTCGATACTCGGCCAGCCCTTGTCTGCTGTCTGACCTCCGCCCCTTCCCAGGCCACTGGCGACTAGGTCTGGAACGCTTTATGTTCTGCACATAAGAGCTTGTTTGTACTGGCTTTCCCTCGTGCGGGTTTGGGCATCTGCTTCCTCTCTGTGTGTTGACTTCCACAATATTGTTCACTGTCTGTTCTGCTGTTACTTCTCCTGTTCTCTTTGCCCTTGTGGGTTTCTCTTTTTAATTCTGCATGGTGACAGTTTGAGAGGGGCAATAAAGCAATGCGTGTTTACTGTGTCCTATTTAACAGCTGTCTTCTCTCTCCCCTCCCCTCCCGCCATTTCAGTGCTCCATCTAGATTCTTCCTGGAGCCTTCTTCAAGGGCCCTGCCCTACACCTGCATTCAAACACACCTGAGGCTTGTCCTTTGGTTGTCATCTCCTGAGATCTGCCTGGTCAGGCACACGCATTTGCCCGGCACTGTCGAATCTGTGCCTGTCTGGCACCATGGAGGGCAGCAGGTCATGGCTCTCTGATGGATAATGGAAAGATAATTACAACTTTTACTTCTCTTTCTTGTGTACCTCTGGCCTTTAAGTATATGAAGTGCTTTTGCTTGTCTTGTTTTCTTTAAAACGATCCTGTGGGTCCTGGGCATGTGCTTAGGACTGAGGTGGGGTGGGGGTCTCCGAACTTCTGGCTCATCCAGCCTTAATTAGAAAGGCATAGGTGTCACTCAGGACTTTGCAGGAGAGACTGTGGGTTGTTTGGGATATGAGGTGGGAAGGACACCACTTTGGATTCTGACGGCTGGACCTGACTCCCAGCAGCTCCTCTTATTAGCTGTGCACCTTGGGGGTGCTGTGTGCCTCTCGGCCTCCTCGCTCTGTCACATGGGCTTCCTTACCAGCACCGCCTCAGGATTCTTGTGCCCAGCATCTACTCGGTGCTCGGCTTATGTGAGGGGCCCTTCTGCAGGTGGGTTACCCTTCTGTTTCATTTCCTGTGTGGGGAGTCTTTAGAAACGGGGCTCACCGTCATGTGAGTCGTTTCTTATGATGGGGGAGGAGAAAAAGAGCCATGTAAAACTTGGGTGTTGAGAAACAGGTGGTTCTGAAGAGGGGGTTTCCCAGCATGACACGCAGAGGAAAGAACAAGATTTGTGTGGTGCCCGAACACTCTATATGACAGGCTTGCAGTGTTTGAAGTGACCTGAGGCCATCAGCCCGGGTGTCCATCTGTCCCAGGCCCCACCCTGCTTCCCCACGGCAAGGGTTTTGCTCTCTCAGGTACACCCATTCCTAGTTAGTAGCACAGGGTTGGGAAGCGTGTGGAGGGTCAGAAATGCTGCTTTCTGAGCCTTCCAT
This sequence comes from Myotis brandtii, assembly GCF_000412655.1. Classification (NCBI taxonomy): domain Eukaryota; kingdom Metazoa; phylum Chordata; class Mammalia; order Chiroptera; family Vespertilionidae; genus Myotis; species Myotis brandtii. Next base: position 274,147 of record NW_005370096.1, on the reverse strand, counting down.
GTAATGGCCTGAGAGGTGGAGTGTTTACACTTGGGTTCAGCCTCGCCAGTCTCCTGCCCCTTCGTTCCTCGTGTGTAAATTGGGAACATGAAACTACCTTTCACAGCCTGAGGACTGTCGGCAGGGGTGGATGGATTTTTTTCAACATAGTATCTTGCTTGGTGTTTGGTGTGTGTGTGACCTGTGTATCGGTAGTTGTCCTTGTTATCACCACCATCACTGTTGTTACCCCGGGAAAGAAAGCCACAGAAACTAGGTCATTCCGTGAATGGCATTGCCAGGTGCCAAGAGGTGACGGATAACCAGCGAGGCCGTCAGATATGGTGGTGCTCTTTGGCCGAGAACTGGGAATTAAATAGATAGGTTTTGAACTTGGTGTAAAAGGAGGTCAGTAGAGAAAAGTCTGGAAGGGGCCCTTTGCTCCTTTCCCTTTCTACTCCTTTCTTGGAGGAGAATGCCTGTGTCATTAGGAAAAGAGTTGCTCCAAGCTTTGGTTTACAAATAGCGTTGTTTCATTTGCCACCCTCATTGAGCTTCATGAAATCCCGGGGGTTCTCTTTGTATAGACACCAAGCTTGGAGCTAGAGACCTAGTCCAAAAACAAAGAAAAAGGTAAAGGAGGGAATCCCAGGGAGAATGGTGACCTTGAACCTCAGCTCAGCGGTAAAGGGATGGCGTGTGTGTGTTTTGGAAGGGGTGGGGAAGGTGCATTGCCACTCATGTTTATGGGTCTCCTGCAGATATTCTTGGGTGGCAGGCCTCCTGGGAGAGAGCACCTTGCAGGAGCTCCTTTTCCCTCTCATGTGCTTTTAGGGTAATTGAGGAGTGATTCTATGGTCTTCCTAATACGGTCTTGTTCTTCTCTAGACCCTATATCTATGGTCCTACATCCCAGGGAGAAAGGATGCAGATTCTCCAGAATTTCAAGCACAACCCCAAAATCAACACCATCTTCATATCCAAGGTCTGTGTGGCATGCAGTGGTGGTGAGGCCCCAGCAGCCCCAAGGCCTGGGGACACTGGCTGATATCTGGGCAGTGAGTTGGTGTTTGTTGAAGGAACATCACGTGTCAGTTTTCCTTCCCATTGTCTGGGTAGTAGAAGAAGTAGATTTAGGGTTTTATGTATATGCATAATCTCTAAAGTCCTTTTGCTTGACTCAAAGTTTTTCCCATCTCTTTTTGGGATGCAGGAATTTTAAGTTGTATTTTCTTTATAAAAGGGGAAAGTTCATCACCTACTCGGGCAAAAGTAGGCATTTGGATGAGATTCTCTTTGTGGAGTTGGAGATGCTGCAGGCGTGGGTAGCCTTGGGCCTGGCTCCTGCTGTGCCGTGGTGGGTGCTGAGCTGTCGGCCTGGCTGGGGGATGGCTTTCATTTGCAATTAGAAGCTTGTGGCCCAACTGTTTGGAACAGTCATTCAGATGAGAATAGACCCAGAACCCCAAAGAAACGAGATTTACCCATAAAAGTGACCTTGGCTGGGTCTGTAAGTACCAAACTTTGATGGTGGTGGGGTGTGTGTGTGTGTGTGCATGTGGGGTGGGGATCTAGATGGTTGTAGCCCCCAAACTGACGCAGCTGCTCTGAATCAGAATCCAGCCCAGTGAGAACAGTGGCACCCATTAGGTCACCTCTCGGACACGTGCTGCTGGTCCCCGTGGCCTCCATTAAAGAGTGTGGATGGTTTGATGCAGACGTATTTCTGTAGCAAAAATAAGAGCCACTCACAGAAAGTCTCTGTTGACGGGCCCTCTTGTCTTGGGCTGTTGGCAGCCCACATGGAGTGTGGCTGAGAGGATGGTGGTGCCTGTGGGGCCCGATGGTCTCGGACGGCTCTCAGGAGCATGCGCACTGGGTTCAAGAGGCTGCTGCATCGGAAGGGCCCTGGCATAGGAAGAGGGTAGTGATCGCTTTTCTAAAGTATCTGCAGAGCTTGTTTAATTGTGAGGCCAGTTGGTTTTTTTCTCTTGTCGCCTCATATATGAAAACCTTCCCAGACACACAGCTGCTTCATTTCCATAGGTGGGTGACACATCATTTGATTTGCCAGAAGCCAATGTTCTCATTCAGATCTCATCTCACGGTGGTTCCCGGCGGCAGGAGGCCCAGAGGCTAGGGCGAGTGCTCCGAGCCAAAAAAGGTAAAGGTGGCCTTTCCCTTCTGCTCCGGGAGGTCCCTCCTGAGCCATCTCAGATGGGAGGGGGAGGGCTGAGCTGCTGTGCTTGTGTGATGGTGATCTGGTGCTCCTGGGCCAGGCATACTCTGAGGAAGGCAGTCCCAAAGCGAGGACCAAGGTGTCCTTGGCCCTTGTCATTTGCCAGGCATTGGGGCTGAGTATGTGGATGTTTTCCATGACGGCTGCCTGGAACTCACACAGATACCCTCTAAATTGAGCTCTTACCCACGTAGATAGTAAGAGGAGCTAGGTGGCAATGCTTAATGATGTAGACATAGAAGGGAGAAAGCAGAGCTCGACCACCTCTGCAAGTGTCAGAGCTGGAAGCTGTCCCCTGAACCTCAAGTTAGGAGTAACCACAGGTTACTGAGCAGCCACAGGTGGACACCTCCCTCACAACCTGTGAAATGGGAAGCACAGGGCGTGGGTGCTCTGCTTGTTAACTGTGGGCGTTAACAGGCCTTGGACTTCGGTTGCAGGCATGACAGGGACTAACATTGCTGCTCAGAGGTGGCACCCTTCTAGGACCAGGCTGTCCTAAGACAAGGACACGGGCCCTGTGCTCAAGGAATCCACATACTTAGGAGGCATCTGGACTGGTTGGATGTTTGAAAATGACAACATTAGTGGGCACATGGTGGAATCGTACTGTATTTGAATATGTTTAAGAAGCAACTAATTGATTGTGTTTAAAGTGGAGAACAGGGCAAGTTAGAAATAGCAAGCATGGACTTGAGCATAGGCCAACCGTGTGGCCTTGGACAAGTAAATTGTCCCTCTGAGCCTTGATTTTCCCTCTAAAGTAGGAGGGACAACCTATCTTGCAGGACTATTATGAGGAGTGAGATTTACATAACAGAATATAGTAGGCTGCTGGACAAATTATAGCTTTTATAGACTGACAAGCATAATCTGATTAGCATATATGAAAGTAATTCAGGACTTATTCCTTTTACCACCAAAAAAAAAGAAATGTGATTTGAAAACCCTTTGAATTTGAATTAGAATTTAAT
>NW_005370096.1:252800-270868 GCF_000412655.1 Myotis brandtii | reverse complement strand
TATATTTGACTTATTTTCCAAGGCCAGTATTACTCTGATACCAAAGCCAGAAAAGGATACTACAGAAAAGAAAATTACTGACCAATATCCCTAATGAGTATAGATTCAAAAATTCTCATTAAAATATTAGCAAACGGAGTGTTGGCAAATTAGCAATGGTGAACGGTTGAAAGCTTGAAAGCTTTTCCTCTAAGATCAGGAACAAGACAGGGATGCCCACTCTTACCACTGTTATTCAGGTTAGTACTAGAAGTCCTAACCAAAGCCAGCAGGCAGGAAAAAAGAAATAAAAGTCATCAGAATTGGAAAGGAAGAGGTAAAATTGTTTTTATTTGCAGATGACATGATTTCCAATAGAAAATTCTAAAGACTCCAAAAAAAACACCTGTTAGATCTAATCAATGAATTCAGTAAAGTTGCAGTTTATTAAAATGTTAACATACAAATGTTAGCATACAAAAATCAGTAGCGTTTCTATATATTAACAATGAATTTTTTGAAAGAGAAATAAAATGATCCCATTTACAGTAGCATAAAAAATAATAAAGTACTTAGGAATAAATTTAACCAAGGAGGTGAAAAGATCTCTCCACTGAAAACTATAAGACATTGATGAAAGAAGTTGAACACAAGTAAATGGAAAGATATCCTGTCTACGTGGATTAGAAGAATTAATATTGTTAAAATGTCCACACTACCCAAAGCCAATGTAATATCTATGAAGACTCCTTTGTCATTTTTTACAGAGCTAGAAAAAATAATCCTAAAATTTATATGGAACCACAGAAGACCCCAAATAGCCAAAACAATCCCGAGAAAGAGCAAAGTGGGGGCAATCACCCTTTATGATTTCAAGCTATATTATAAAGCCAGAGTAATCAAAACTGTGGCACTGGCACAGAAACACACACAGACCAGTGTTACAGAATCAAGAGCCCAGAAAGAAACCTAAGCGAATATGGCCAACTAATATTTGACAAGGGGGCCAAGAATACTCACCGGAGAGAAGACAGTTTCTTCAATAAATGGTGCTGGGAAAATTGGATATTCACGTGTAAAAGAATGAAACTAGACTTCATTCTCATACCACTTAGAAAATTAACTTGAAGTGGATTAAAGACTTAAATAAAAGACCAGAAAATGTAAAACTCACGCAGTAAAAATGCTCCTTGACACGTGTCTTGGCCATGATTTTTTGGATAAGACACCTAAAGCAACAAGCAAAAATCAATAGCTGGCCCGTGCTGCTCAGCGGTTAGAGTGCCAGCCCGTGCACCGCAGGGTCTCAGGTGCAGTTCCTGGTCAAGGAAACATACTTGGGTTGCAGGTTTGATCCCTGGCCCTGGTTGATGTGTGTGCGGGAGGCAACCAATCACACATCCATGTTTCCCTCTCTTTCTCCCTCTCCCCCTCCCCCTCCTTCCTTCTCTCCGTCACTCACACACTCTCTCCCATCTACTCTCTGTAAAAATCAATGGAAAACATATCCTCTGGTGGAGATTAAAATAAACAAGTTGAAATCACCTCAAACTAAAAAGCTTCTGCACAGTGAAAGAAACGTTCAGCAAACCTGTGGCATGATCAGCAAAACTATGGAGCTGGAGAAAAGATTTGCAAATTATATCTTAATAAGAGGTTAATATGAAGACCTCATCTAACTCAAGAGCAAAAAGCCAAAATAACCCCAGTAAAGAATGGGCAAAGGACCTGAAAGGACATTTTTCCAAAGAAGACATACAAATGGCCAACAGGTACATGAAAGGATGCTCCTCACTAATCATCAGGGACATGCAAATCAGAACCACAGTGCCTGTCAGAATGGCTGTCATCCAAAGAGACAGGAGAGAGATGGTGGCAAGGATGTGGACAACAGGGCACCCCTGTGCCTGCTGTAGTAGGATTGTAAATGGCACAGCCACTATGGAAAGCAGTATAAAGATTCCTCAGACACTTAAAGACAGAACTACCATGTCATCCAGCAGTTCCACTTCTGGGAATATATCTGACAGAATTGAAACCAATAGGTCAGAGAAAACCCCACCCTCATGTTAATTGCAGCATTGTTTGCAATAGCCAAGACATGGTATGATCAAAGTGCTGTGAGAGGTCAATGTGTAAAGAGAACGTGGTATCATACATGAGAAGAGTGTTCAGTTATTTAAAAAAGGAAGTCCTGCCATTTGCAGCAACATGGTTGGACTTTGAGGGCATTAGGCTAGGTGAAGTAAGTCAGAGAAAGACTAAACTGTATGATCTCACTTATATGTGAAATACAAATAAAAACCCAAACCAAACTTGGGTTCAAATTTGTGGTTACCAGACTTGGGGTAGGGGTGGGGGTATTGGATGAAGGTGTTCAAAAGGATTAAACTTCTAGTTATAAGGTACTGGGGCTATAATATACAATAAGATGACTATAGTTATTAAAAAAAAACATAAACAGACCACTCGACAATGGAGGAGGGCCTCACTCATCTCACTTCCCAGGCCTCTGGGTGGGAAAGCAGGCAGGTGCCTGCGGGCGGCCCGGCAGCCAGGCGGCCCGAAGAACTGTGTGCAGGACACCGGGGAGCAGACACGAGGAGGCCCAGACTGAGCGTGAGACAGTGTCTAGAACCAGCGTCGCTCCGGGAGCTCGTCTGCACGTGGGAAAGCCTCCTCCAGGCACGGAAAGGCCCTTCTCAGAAGTCAGCACGCTGGCCTTGGGCTCCTGGTCAGAACACTGTCTGGGCTTCTGCCTGGATCAGTGCTTCCTGAATAGCTATTTTTTGTTTTTTTTCCAAATAAATTCTTGTTGCCTCTCACTTTGGCCTTTTATTATTTCTGTTATTTTAAAATTTTGATCCATTCACACTGGATGGCTATTGTGTTGGCTGTTGTCTTTTTTTTTAAGTCTTACTGATTTTTTAGAGAGATGAAGGGGGTGGGGGAGAGAGAAACATTGATCAGTTGCCTCTCGTATTCACCCTGACGGGGTGTTGAACCCACAACCTGGGCATGTGCCCTGACTGGGTATCGAACTGTGACCTCTTAGTTTGTGGGTCGACACTCAACCTCTGAGCCACACCGGCGAGCTATCTTATTATTGAGTTGTAATGGTTCTTTATGTAACCTAGATACAAGTCCTTTATCAGATAGATACTTTGTAAATAGTTTTTCCCATTTTTTGATGGTGTTCTGTGAAGCACAGAAGTGTTTAATTTTGATGACATCCCATGCAAAATGAGGGCAGTTGCCCCGCCTGCAACTCTTCACCGCATGGTTTGCTTGTGAGCCCTGGACCCTGAGTTCCTGCGCGCTCACAGCTCATGTCCTTTCTCCTGCTCTCTCCCTAGGGATGGTTGCAGAGGAGTACAATGCCTTCTTCTACTCGCTGGTCTCCCAGGACACACAGGAAATGGCTTATTCAACCAAGCGGCAGAGGTTCTTGGTAGATCAGGGTTATAGCTTTAAGGTATGTTTCCATTTGGTCTCTGGTCAGAGTAGGACCACAGCTTTTCTGCACTCGGGCTCCTAGGAGAAGTGGGGTAGTCCCAGTGGGCAGAGCTCAGGGGTGGGCGCTGCTAGGCTGGGCGCCCTCTGCAGGCGCCCTCTGCGTGACTTGCAGGGGGCTGTGAGGGAGCGTACTGCGCAGATCCCCCCCCCGCCCCCCCGCCCACCATCCCAGCGAAGGGTCAAAGAACCTCTGAAGCAAGAAGCTGGAATCTGCTTATTCCCATTTTACAGTTGGCTTGTGCAAAGAACATTAGATGGTGGTGGGAACTGTGCAAGGCTGAGGACTGGAGGTGCCAAGACACTGTGGCCCTAAGTATGTTAGGCTGAGCCCTGGGGTTACTTTCTTAAGGGGAACTCCCTCCAGGTGCCTGGGACAGCTCTTGCCATAGCAGCTAGTGCGCCTGGGCCTCAGTGGGCCTCAGACATGAGAGCCACCCGGTATGCTACCAATCAGGCATTTGAATAACTTGGGAAATTCTAAAGCTTAAGCTTTCATTTGCTGAGGCATTTTCTTTCCTGCTGACATGAATAGTAAGCTTATGTCAGGGTTCAGTGTCCCAAGGGGGTTTTGTTTGAGGGGTGGGGAGGGAGATGCTGGGAGCAGGAGACTAAGAGGACCACTAGGACTTGCTGTATAGGCTCCCAGGGTCTTGACTTGAGAGGGACTATGGGTGTTTAACACCGATTCTGTTACTAGCCTTAGACAAGAGGGTAGAGTGGTCTGACACCACCTCCCCTAGCCGGAGGCAGGGACACTTTTCAGACGTCTCGTGCTGGGCTGGAGGACAGGACTCTCGGAACAGTGTTCTGAAGGCCTTGCATCGGGGCCTTGGTTCATATTGGTAATGTCTGTGCTGCTAACAGCATTCCTGTTCTGGGTCCCTGGGCGAGCGTGGGGTAGCAGCAGCACTGCTCAGGAGTGCTCTGGGTTTCCTGTTCTGGGTCCCTGGGCGAGCGTGGGGTAGCAGCACCGCTCAGGAGTGCTCTGGGTTCTCTGAAGGGTGAGCTTGGCGAGAAGGCCCTGCCATGGGGTTGTCTGTGTTGGTTGCAGCTTCTCTATCTTCCTCACCTTTGGTGCTGCAGCGGAGAGCAGCCAGTCGGAGTTCCCAGAAGCATGACTCGAGGGGTGGGCCAGCCAGTGCAGAGGGGCCCCATGTTGTACTCCAGATCCATGGTCACCAGGAGAGCCAGCCACATCCTTGCTTCTAGGCATTTTCTAATCCAAGCTTTTTGCAGGGATAGGTAGGAAGGCCTTGTAGTAAGTTATCTGCAAAGAAATAAAAACCACATGCACCAGGCTGGCATCCTGCTCTTTTAGAAAAAACATCTTACAAATTTATTCTCGGCATTTTGTTATTTGTAAGTGTTCCCTCCTGCTGGGAGCCCTGGGTCCAAGCCAGGAGGTTGAAGCCCTTCTTGGGGGCAGGGGAGGAGGCAGCTGGCGGTGCCTGTCATCTCTGGTCCCCTTCATCACCTGCTGCAGGACGGGAACACTGCCAGAGGGGGGTTCAAATGGCCAGGACCCTGCTGATCTGTAAGTGGTCATTTAGCTGCTGTGGCTTGGGAGCAGATTTCTCTGGAATTTTGTTAGCATCTGTCTTGCAGTCACGGATTACGCTTTGTATTGAAGGTGACTCCTAAATGTAGTCTCTGGACTGCCCAGGAGCCCCACTGGTAGCGACCTGCTCCGCCGGGCGCTCCACGGCCTGGGGGAGGGCAGTGAGCCCAGAAGAAGGCGGCGGGGGCCAAGGAAAAGGAGACAGAACGTGTCGCCTGCTGGTTTTGGCTTTGCAGGTGATCACAAAGCTTGCTGGCATGGAGGAGGAAGAGTTGGCATTTTCAACGAAAGAAGAACAGCAGCAGCTCTTACAGAAAGTCCTGGCAGCCACTGACCTGGACGCTGAGGAAGAGGTCGTGGCAGGAGAATTTGGCTCGAAGTCCAGCCAGGTGAGTGAGCGAGTGGTGAGGCTCCAAGTGTCCATTCTCCTGAAGGACCGAGTGCGCAGACACACACATGTACCGTCATGTGGGAATGTGCCTCCGCAGGTTTCTGAAAAACTTGTAGAGAAGACTAGTAATGACGTATTAACCTATTGGTATGTATCATTCCTGTTCTTAAAAAAATGTTTTTATTGATTTCAGAGAAGGAAGGGAGAGGACATGTGGGATGGAGACATCAATGATGAGAGAGAATTCTTGATGGATCGGCTGCCTCCTGCATGCCCCCCACTGGGAATTGAGCCCGAAACCTGGGCATGTGCCTTGACCGGGAATCAAACCGGTGGCCTCCTGGTTCATAGGTTGATGCTCAACTACTGAGCCCTGCTGGCTGGGCTGTATCACTCCTTCTGTACCTACTGTTTTCATGGCTGAGCCCACAGTGGCTGTAATTGGTCTCTTGCTCTGTTCACAAAACAGCCTGGCATGAGCATTTGTTAGTGTTGCTGTGTTGGAGCCCAGGATGGCAAGCCTGGCCCCAGGCTCGCACTAGGTGGCTGTGCAAAGGAGCCTGACAGGCTGGGACCGCCACTCTTAGCCGTGGGCAGGTCACTCATCACTGGTTTCCTCCTCAGCCACTGAGCTGAGCCTGCCAGCCTGTCAGACAAGTCTGAGGACCAACTCGTATAGTTTTGGTACTTGTTTGGAAAAAGATTTAGTATTCTGAAAATACTCAACTTTTTATTTCGCAAATACTTATTGAATGCCTCCTGTGTGTCAGGCAAATATAGGGCATAATACATGAACGTATCATCGTGGAAAATTCTTAGCCAGGCCCTGCAAGGCAAGAAGTATAAGTTGGTGCTTTTGAAAGTAAACTGGAATGAGAGCCAAAGGGGAGCAATGGTTGGAACAGGGACGGGAGAAGCAGCGTCGCCTGGGCAGGGGGTGCTGCCCTCCCTGCGGCCTGAGGCCCTTTCCCCTCGGGCTGCACTGCGGCTGGATCTCTGGACCCTGCAGGGGAGCCCTAGGGAAGCGTCTTGCTTCTGACTGAGTGAGTCCACCTACAGGGGGACCCCTGCGGCCACGCTGTTCGAGGCGCTGACGGGGCCTGTTTCCTTCGCTGTGATGTCCATGGGTGGGCTGGACTCGGGCAAACCCTGGACTGGAGTGGTTTCTGTTCATACCACTCAGGCCTAGGCAGGTGTGTGGTCCCCCTGGAAGTGACATCACTGGGATGCAGGCTTCCTCGTGTGCCCCAGGTCACGTGACACGTAGAGGCTGGGCTCAGTGCAGGGCCGCTGGCTGTCCACTGGCTTCACAGCCTCACGGTGGGGTCGTAGGGAATTTTGAGGGATGTCTGTGCTCACTGTTAAAAAATTCTCTTCAGAACTTGTCATGGAGAGAGGCAGGGCCACATTAGGGTAAGGAAGGGACTCCACAGCCAGACGGCTGCGTTCCAGTCCTACCCTCCAAGAGCTGAATGATCTACAGCAGCGGTTCTCCACCTTGGCTGCACATTAGAATCACCTGGGAATCTTTAAAATTCTGATTTCTGGGCCTCATCCTCCGGAAATTCTGTTTGTTACTAATGTTGTGGCCCCACCCCATAACTAAGAAACAGAATTTCTGGAGGATGAGGCCCAGAAATTCAGAGATTTGATGCATCTATAAGGAACTCACATCCCATCTCTGGGCCTTAGCTTTCTCTCTGTGCCCTGAGAGAGTTGTGTGGCCCTGCTATTAGTGGTCTAGTTACAGGGGTGGGCAAACTTTTTGACTTGAGGGCCACAATGGGTTCTTAAACTGGACCGGAGGGCCGGAACAAAAGCATGGATGGAGTGTTTGTGTGAACTAATATAAATTCAAAGTAAACATCATTACATAAAAGGGTACGGTCTTTTTTTTTTTTTTAGTTTTATTCATTTCAAACGGGCCGGATCCGGCCCGAGGGCTGTAGTTTGCCCACGGCTGATCTAGAGGCTTCTTAACCTCTCTGTGTGCCAGCTTCCTCCTCTTAAAGGGGTGTGCTGATGGTGTGGGCCTTGGATAAGGTAAAACACGTAACACCTGTATTCTACTTGGAACCATGCCTGAGACATAGTGAGTGGTGGATGAGATGTTAAAAATAGTGAGAGTTGTTAAACTGAAACGTTGTATAAAACTGTGATAAATGTTGTAAGAGCAGCGGGGTCCCCCACAGGTGTCTCGGCGCTTTGGGACCATGAGCTCCATGTCTGGGGCGGACGACACGGTGTACATGGAGTACCACGCGGCGCGGAGCAAGGCTGCCAGCAAGCACGTGCACCCGCTGTTCAAGCGCTTCCGGAAGTGATGCCGGGGCCACGGGCGAAGCAGCCTCCTCCAGCGTTGGCCACCTGACGTCGGTGTACTATCTGACTCTTGAAGAAAATGCATGAGAACTTGGTTCTGTCTTCATGCGTTAGTCCAGGGTTTAAAAAAGTAGGGGACTCGATTTTTTTTGTTCTTTTCAGACCACTTTTCAAACTTGTTGGGGAGTGGTCGTTCCAGTATATAAAATTTGCAGTATTTAAGGTGTACTTTCTTACTGTTCGCTTGAATAAACAAATGGACCATTTGACCACTCTTCACTGTGGATGTCCTTATTCTTGTCAGAGGCACGGCCGTGTCTGGGTGCTGACCCTCCATCAAGGCCACCCTTGCAGCAGGCAGAGCAGGAGGGGGAGCCCTTCCCAGGGAGCTGCTTGGGGTGCCGAGAAGAGACTTGCTCTTTGGTGTTGAAGTGTTGGGGGACGGGCCCGGGAGCTGGTGGCCCAGGTACAGGGAATGGCTTGAGCAGCTTTCAGTGCTGCCTGTTCCTGTTGAGCCCTGGGCGGTTCCACAGAGGGCACCCCAGGTAGGTCCGCTAGGCCCCCGGAGACCATCACCCCCGTGGGAAGCACAGTGCACTCAGCTCCTGATGCTGGTCTCTGAGAGAGGGGCCTCTTATTCTCCCCAGACACATTTCTGGTATTTCTGGGAGGCTGGGTTCCTCTTTTAATAGCAGCTGAGTACCTTGAGCCTTTAGCCGCTAGTTCCTTCATCCTGAAAAGATGGGCTTCTTTTCTCTTGGTCCTGGTATGGAAGAAAAGGTAGGAAGGAAAAGACAAGGCAGAATTGCTCCCTGAAAGACGGCACACGCAGGCATCGGTCAGGAAGGAAACTATTCTAATGGGCAGCAGCATTCCCCTGTGGGGTCCCCATGCCCTCACTCCAGTGCAAACCCCGGAAATGGCCCTGAGCAGGTGTACCTGAGGCCGGTGCTAAGGCCGGCAGACCTGCCTGTCCCTCCCCGGTGGACGGGCACCTGCTGCTTCCTTCTTCCCTAATCAAATGTTGAATTTTAACTGAGCTTTGTGATCTTGAAAAGCAGGGACGTCAGATTCTGGAAAACAGTTTATGCAAAGAGCCCCCTTCCTATATGACTTAAGAGTCATGGATGCCCCCTGGATTACCTGTGATAAGCCGGACACAGACCTTCCAAATACCCATTCGTTGCCTCAAACTACCAGTTGAATTGTCTCCACTGATCAATTGGGACGAAATGCTTATTACCCAAACCTTGGTTAGGCTTCTCCTTCTGCCTGGCCCCGGGTTTTGGCCCCCCTTGCTGACAGCCCCTCCCGAGAACAGGCTGACTGGGCAAACTGACTGGCAGTGCCTCTCCCGCCCGGCCTCCTTCCGGACACGCTTCCTCCTCGTTTCGTCCTCCCTATGAAAGAACTCTGTCTAACCCTTAACATAGGTCTCCGAGTCAGCATATTCTCCCTTTTGCAATAGCTGCCCCACCCCCTTTGAAAGAATTCTTTCAAATCAAGTCTCTCTTTACCAAGTCTGGGTTTGTTTTTTTATTTGACCCCATGTAACAAATTCCTACTTATTCTCTAAAAGTAAGTTGAGAGCATCTCCAGGAAGCCTAGCCCCTGCTCCTACCCCTAATAGCATCCCCTGCTGTGCTGTCCTTTATGCTCTCTCCCTCTCTTTCGGTTTTCACGTGTGTCTTATCAGTGTGAGTTTTATCCCTACCCCAATATCTGGCATATAGTAGCTACCCAATGACTATTCAGTTGGACACTTCAAAGCTCATGCACTTGAACACAGTAGCCCAGCCTGTTGATGCCGTAAGGAAGGCTGGGAGTGAGATGTCCACTGGTGATGATCCACCTTGTGCCCTTCCTCGGGCCGTTCCCCTGAAGCAGCCCTTACACCCAGGGGCAGGGGGATTGGCAAGAACAAAATACCAAATAGGGGAGCTGCCCAAGGGGCTGTAGAGGTTCGCGCAGGGCCCCTCGAGTCCCCTGACACTGGTGAGCATGCCCAGGAGGGAGCTGCCTCAGCTGGGAAGGAGCCACAGGACAAGGTTGGGAAGACTTAGCCAGGGCTGGCCTCCTGGGAACAGGCAGGCCCCTTGCACACGGTGTGCTGATGGAGGATCGGGAGCGCTGTCGCGCTGAGGAGTCTCCCCTGAGGAATGAGGTGTCCCAGCCCCACACTGAGCTGCTCAGCCCAGAGCTCCAGTGCTGGGAATAGAAGTCTCCCTGACATGGTGAAAACCTGTGGGGATTGCATCTGAGTGAGCGGGAAGGCTGCTGGAGACCGAGGCCCCGCAGCTTAAAGGGCTCACGCACAGACTCAGACTCACTGAGCTCCCATGTAGAGGCAGCAGCTCCAAACCACCAGGGACCTAGCGGAAGACACTAAACTGACCAGCTTCAGGGCAAGGGCTGGAGGGACAGGGGTCAGCACTGCTCTCCGAGGACGAAAGAGCTGGAAGGCACCAGTTGTTGAGCCCTCCCCCCACCCAATGGACCAAGGGGGGCAAGCGCCAAACCTGAGCTCTCTCAATGTGGCTTACATTGTTGGCACAGCCGTGTGGTTCCCTGAGACTCTGCTCCACCCAGTTCACATGCCTGCCATGAGCTGCTCCTAGGGGCTTTCCCACACAAGTGGCCCTTCTCAGCTCATGTTGCGGACTTTCCCAAAATCTTTCAAAGGTCCCTAAATCCTAAACAAGCCATAGCCGGCCTCTGCATTCCTCATTCCTCTTGCTAGGTAACCCCAAGTCCGACGCAAGCAAGGATCGGTGGTGTCAACTGGCACTGTAACTTTCATCAGGTAACCCAAGCCTGGCATACACAGTGGCCAGTCTCGGCTTGGAACATAGCCTCAATTAAGTGCTCACAAACCTGTCACAAATGGCAGCTCGCCTCAGCTCACATTGAGGTGTTCTAAGCTCGACTCGAGTAGTAGCCTTGGTTTGCAGAATAGCTTCTTCCAAGCGCCTCCAAGCCCAGCACAATGGCAACCAACTGCAGAGCACTTTGTAGCTCCTACCAGATGGCTCAAGCTAGGCACAAGCAGTTGCTCACATAGACCTACACCCAAACCCCTCCCAAGAGGCTACAGAACCAACACACCCAGTGGCCTGCTTCAGACCACAACAAAGTGCCACCCACCAGCTCTACAAATGAGACACCCAAAGGGTGGGCTCCGCTGACACTAGAGCTCTGCAGAAGTGGTTCTGCTCCATGGGGTCAGCCCCCACACAGCAGCTCCCCTGCTGCAGTCATGGCCTGAGGGTCAGCGCCATCCACTGACATGCTAACAGCAGTCAACACTCAACTACAACAGGAGGGCACACAACCCACACAAAGGACACCCTTGGAGCACCAGGCTCAGGTGACTAGGGAGACTGCCACCGGACCCCACAGGACACCCACTGCTTAAGGTCACCCGGCTAAGACTGAGAGATGAAGCAGTTTTGCCTAATATATAGAAACACGGAAGGCAGCCAAAATGAGGGGACAGAGAAGTTCCAAGTGAAAGAACATGACAAAACTTCAGAAAAAGAACTAAACAAAATGGAGACAAGCAACCTCTGAGATGCAGAATTTAAAATGTTGGTTATAAGGTTGCTCAAGGAACTTAGGGGTAGAATAGATAAACTCAATGAGAACTTCAACAAAGAGATAGTACGCATAAAAAAGGTCTAGGAACAAAAAAGAACCAGCCATAAATGAAGAATACAATAACTGAAATGAAGAATACACTAGGCAGTGGTTCTCAACCTTCTGGCCCTTTAAATACAGTTCCTCATGTTGTGACCCAACCATAAAATTATTTTCGTTGCTACTTCATAACTGTAATGTTGCTGCTGTTATGAATCGTAATGTAAATATCTGATATGCAGGATGGTCTTAGGCGACCCCTGTGAAAGGGTCCTTCGACCACCAAAGGGGTCGCGACCCACAGGTTGAGAACTGCTGCACTAGAGGGAATCAACAGTAGATTTAATGAAGCAGAGGACCGAGTAGATAATCTGAAACCAGGAATAGAAACTTTCTCAAACCCATGTAGGGCATCTACAGGAAAACCTACAGCTAGCATCACACTGAATGTTGAAAGACTGAATGCTTTCCTGCTAAGATTAGGTACAAGGCAAGTATGTCCATTTTCACTACTTTTATTTGAAATTGTCCTGGAGGCTCTAGCCAGTGCAATAAAGTAAGAAAAAAAGTAAAAGTAATACAGACTGGAAAGAAAGGAAATAAATTATTAGATGAATTGATTATTTATATAAAAAAACTCATGGAATCTACAGAAAAAGCTCTTAGAACTAAATGAATTTGCATTGTTTCAGGATATAATATCAACATATAACAATTAGTTATTACAAACTAGCACCAAAAAATTGAAACAAAAATGCTATTTACAATAGCAAAAAATATATGAAGTGTGAAGGGATAATATGACAAAAGATACTTTACCTTGATCAATTGGGATCAAGTGGCCCAAGTAATCTATTTTAAATCACAATATTAAATCTATTTTAAGGAAATCTATTTTAAATCACAATATTAAACAGGTTTTTCATGGAAATTTACAAGCGAATTATGGAATAAATATCAAAGAGTAAAGAAACAAAAACGTTAAAGATAATTTATAAGAAGACTGCTGTAGGCACAGGAACAGACAACATCATGAATGGAATGGAATAGAAAACCTAGAAAAAGGCTCATTGTTGAAAATTTGATTTGTGATAAAAGTAGCATGATGTGAGTGTCTATACACACCTCATGCTTATACATGCATTTAATGTTATCTGATATTTCCCTCCCTCGTTCCATTCCTCCTTCTTTATTTCTTTCTCCCTTCTTCCTCCCCTACATTTATCTATTATCTATCTATCTATATCTATCTATCTATCTATCTATCATCTATCTATCTATCTATCTATCTATCTATCTATCTATCATCTATCTATCCTCTATCATCTAATCAGCTGTCATCTAATCAGCTATCATCTGTCCACCTCCCTATGAGTTCACATTAAACCTGTAATCCTAATTCACCACACGATGTTTATGTTATCCTCCTTTTCATGTTTATACTTCTTTCTCTGACAGTGAGAAATTGCTCCCATTCACACAACATGTTTTTTTTTTTATCTGCGTGGTCCTCGAATGCACATCAGGTAGTTTCAAAAGTGTTAATTTTTGCCTCTGTGAAAAAGAAGTTTAGTAATTAGAGTTCAATGTTGGTTGTGTGACGTTTTGGGCTTGTAGTTTGATGGCATTAAGTTCTAACACGGTGTTCAGACATTACTTGGGTGCTTTCCCCAGACCCCTTCTCTGTGGTTGTTATTCATGTAATATATGGTTTGGTTCATTTGTTTTTGTTATTAAATTTTACATTGTATTAAAATTTCCCCATCCTTAATGACTTTACTTATTTTCCTTTTTGAGTATGTGAAACATTAACATGGCTCCAAAAGTCTGGTCTCCACCAAAAATTATATTTAGAAAAGCATTTTTCCTGCACACGTATTTCCTCTGTCGTTCCCATTCATTCCCTGCCATGCCTATAGGTGCCCAGTCTCTGCTTATGGCTTACCTTGCCTATGTTTATTATTGCTCAGACAAGTAGATACATGTGTATTTTCTTATTTTTCTTCTTTATTATTATTCCTTTCTTACACAATAGATAGTACACTCTATCTTAATAATCTTTTGTGCTTTGCTTTTTAAAACTTAACAAATAATTCCTGGAAATCATATCAATTTGCAGACATCTTCCGCTGTCTATGCTTTACTATGCCATATGGTTCATTGTGTGAGTGTTCCAGTTATGTTAGTGTGCTCTCAGAATTCTTACGGTACAATCCTGACCCCATTGTGATGGTATTTAAACCCGTGAGCCCAGAGAGAGAGAGAGAGAGAGAAACATCAATGATGAGAGAATCATTGATTGGCTGCCTCCTGCTTGTCCTACACTAGGGATCAAGCCTGCAACCTGGGCATGTGCCCTGACTGGGAATCGAACCGTGACCTCCTGATTCATGGGTCGATGCTCAACCACTGAGCCATGCCAGCCGGGCAAGAGTACATTTATTAAAGCTGGGGTCAGTGGAACAAAGGGAGGGTTTGGGTGGGGAGGAGAAGTGTGAGCCATTTTTTCCCTGAGTGTCCACAGTTAGGGAAGACTGGATTTGGGGAGTAGCTAGATAACTGTAAATGGCTTGTCCATTTAGCTGTCTGTCGCGGTTTCCTACTCCACACGTCCTAGCTCACTGACCCCTCAGAGACTTCCATCCCCCAAATCTTTCAGGGCTGATAAGGGAGGAAGGTCCATCTTCAGTAGCTGCTTCCTGCTGATGAGGGTCGTGGTTCCTGCCTGACCTGAGGGGACGCGGGAATGGGATCTGAGACTGGGCCGAGGCTATTCGCTGGTTCTCCCACAGCAGGGCTGGGCTGGAATTCCTGAAACCACATTAAGCGTGACCCGAGGCTCCTCTGGCACCCTCAGGTCTCGGGTGTTGAAGCCAGCATTGGTTCGGAGGCACTAGGTTCCCCTTGGAGCCTAGGACACTCACTCTTGCAATGGCCTTGCCTCTCTCAGAGGGGCACAGTCCTGGAGGCAGCCGAGCCCAAGCTAGTTGTGGACACTCTTGCTTTACTGGTATGTGTCCCCTGGTCCACAGGAGCAGCATTGCCCCTTGGTGTCTGTTGTAGCCTGGGGACGCTGTGGCCAGCCGTGAGCCTTTTGCTTTTACGGGGCTTTTTGGTCTTTCTCTGCCCTGTCTCAGCTGTACAAACACCGAAAGCGATCTCCATCAGTTCCTCAGTGGGGTCTGGGGCCCACAGCAGCTTTTTAACTTTCTGCTGATGTCTGGGGCTGCCGGCTGGGTAAATGCACCCCCAGAAGTGCTCAGAATCGGCAGGCTTGGGGTCAGTATTTGTGTTCTTTCGTAAAACTTCTGTTAATCACCCCTGAGAAAGCCCGGGTTTTCATCATTTCCTTGAGTATCCCCTTTCATTTTGTCATAATTACAGGCTTGACAATACATCTTTTCATCCCGTCTGTGAGACAAGTACACATATGAGTCCGGGGCTACGTTCCTTCTCGTCCTTCATCTGTCCCTGCGCAACAGGCCCAGTGAGGGTCCTGCCCTGAGCTTGTGTCTCTCTCTGGCTGGAGTATGCGATGTGGAGCTGGTTGATCAGCATCAGCCCAGTGGCCCCTGTGCATGCTGCCTTTGATCTGCAGTGCAACAGCAGAAGACAATCTGGAAATCTCTCCAAATTAAGTCATAAGTCGGTGTTAGGTGGTTGCACCCTCTGTGAATTCGCTAGAGTCCTCAGAAAACAGACTGAGTTTTTCTTTGCAAAAGGCCAGGTCAGAAATAGAGAAGGGAACATGTACCCAGACAATTCCTCCAGGTACGGCTGCTCCTGCTCCGTAGTGGAGGAGGGATTATATGGTGGCTACACTTTGGGGGACAGCAGGGGAGTGAGCTGGGAAGCAGGCTGTCCTGTTGGATCGATAGGGACAGAGGTGGGCATCTTGCTGGGGCTGTGAGGAGGGTGTCATCGAATTCATCTGGCACTGTGGCAACTCACACACTACAAGACTTTTGTAAATCCCTATCTTGCTTAAGGGCCATGAACATCTGAATACAGGATATTTCACTCCATTTGCTTTCATTTTTGCCGAACAAATCTAACTGGGAAATAGTGTTATAATTCAGAGATCCAGGGACAGGCCTGACTCCCCTGTCACCGAGTTTATGTGGAGGCCAGGCGGCACTGTGAAGGAAAATGAGGTCTGTTCCCCTTTTGATCCTCGTTCTTAAACGTGGCCCAAGTGCTAAGAAGACAGACACCCTAGGAGGAATCTCGGGGAGGCTGTCGGCGCTGCCCATTTCATCTCTTTTTTACCTGGCAGTGCAGCTGATGGCTGGTTATGAGCCTTCAGTACCAGGATGTTGGACATGGGATGACGCATCAATTAAATTATTCCTAGAGTTCTGGGCTTTGAATTGTTTCTGGAGCCACACCTCTGGTCCTGTAAAGACTTCATTTGTAAAACAAGGACAGTCATTTTAATATCTCAAGAATTGGGTTGCCACCCAAAGGACTGACAAACCCATCCGCCCATTTTTGGAATGTTTCTTTCCATAGATTTTAAAGATGAAACCTAGTTGCAAATGCATCATAGTAGAACAATGACTGTCTGTAAATGACAAACTTAAAATGACATGATTAAAGACCTGGTTATAATGCAATTGAAAGAACTTTTTCCCCCCTGTAAGATATAACATTCCAAGATAACAATTAGAATTACAAATGAAAGTATATCACAACTTTGTAGAATCTTGGAAATTTTTATATAATCTCTAAAATATCCATTTTGATAAAAATATATGTGTACAAATAGAACATAGTCATTATTATTTTTTATTTGTGAAAGCTTCCCATGTAATTTCAAGCATATAAACTAGGCCTAATTAATTTAAAACTTCTCTCTTATAAGGAAAGAGAACAAATCCTTGAGGCACTCAAGGGGCCCATTGGAATAACCCAAAGTCATTTCTAGATTGAGAAAAAAAGTTTCTTAAAATTTAAACCTTGGGAAAGTTGTTAAACATAAGATATTAACTAAAAGATGTTAACATAAACTTCTTGTAAACCCAGGTAAAACAAACATATATTTTATGGTAATAACTCTAAAGACATCAACCAAACTTAAACCAGTTTTAGTATCAAATATTTTCTCCAGACCATGTGATCCTGCTTAATCTATATGAGCATTTAATATCTTTAAGCTAATAAACTATTACACCATAGTAATGCCATCCAATTACTATGAAAATGTACCACATATCATACACAGATGAGTGTATGTCACAAAAAGACCATACACATAAAAGACCATACACGTGATCTGAATCACTAACTTTGAAGAGAAGGCACAATATGTTTTTTCACTTGCTCTTGACAGCTTTCCAGGAGACTAGAGAAGGGGAGGGAGGTTCTAATTACCCAGCAGGAAGACCTATTGAGACTGTCAATGAACCCTTTAAGGGCAGTGAATGAGCAGTGAAAACAAAAAATCTCTACCCCAATTCAAGAAATTACATATGTAATATCACAAAGAGTTGTTAAAAGTGGTGACAGAAGATGTGACATGACAAGAATGAAGTTGTCAAAATTGCTGGAATAAATGCTCCAGATAGAGAACCAGAGAGAAAGAACCCTGGCTGGTGTGGCTCAGTTGGTTGGAGTGTTGTCCAGTGCACCAAAAGGTTGCTGGTTTGATTCCCAGTCAGGGCATATGCCCAGGTTGTGGGTTCAGTCCCTGGTTGGGGTGTGTGCAGGAGGTAACTGATCGATGTTTCTCCCTCACATTGATGCTTCTTTCCCTCTTGCTTCCTCTCTCTCTCACAGCAATAAAAACATTAAAAGAAGAGAGAGAGAGAGAAGAAATACAAAGAGAAAGTGTGTTTGTCCTGTGGACATTTTTACCGTGTGACCTGAGAATGGTCTTACCAATGATCATGGTGGTGGCCAGGATGGATTTACCCAGCTCACACAGGGAACTCAAGTCCACACTGGCAAAGTGAGGGGGGAGGGGTCCTTTCGGACATCAGTGTGATCAGGTCCTGACTCACTGGACCCTATCACCTAGGTGTCACCTGAGGATGGTCATGTGGGTAGATGACTTCATGTCCAGAGGTCAGGCTTTCCTTCCGTATCAGCATTGATGAGGTGTGTTTTGATGAAGGATTGACTCGCCTGCTGACAGGTAGGTTTCCCCACACTGATGATGAGGAGTGCAGGAAAGATGGATTAGAGAGAGAGTACAGAGAAAACAACTCTGGGCCCACCTGGGTTGCCAAAATATATCAGCAGAAAGGGTCAGGGTCCAGAGCAGGTCTGCCTTGGGCTGGCCAGTAGTGTGTGGGTTCTTGACTTAATGCAGGAAAGCTTGAAAAAGAATAAAATACCTAAGAATAAATTAAACCAAGAAATTAAAAGACCTGTACTCTGAAAATTATAAGACATTAAACATTAAAGACATGGAAGAAAGAAATTGAAAAAGATACAAATAGAAAGGAGAAACCAAGATGGCAGCATAGGTAAACACCTGAAATTGCTGCCTCGCACAACCACTTCAAAAATACAACTAAAAGATGGAACGGACATCACCCAGAACCACAGGAAGGCTGGCTGAGTGGAAATTCTACAACTAGAAGGAAAGAGAAAAGCACACTGAGACTCAGAGGAGGTGCGGAAGTAAAGTACAGAGGTACGGAGGCACGCATGGAAAGGGCA
>NW_005370096.1:238798-250886 GCF_000412655.1 Myotis brandtii | reverse complement strand
TAAGGTAAAGATAAAAATTATGAACAACAAATACATATCTATCAACAAGTGAATCTAAAAATCAAGTGAATAAACAATCTGATGAACAGAATAAACTGGTGAATATAATAGAATCAGGGGCGTAGAAAGTGAACTTGTTTTATTAGTTTCTCATTGGTTGTTCACTGCTAGTATACAGAGACACTGCCAAGTTTGTATTGAGCTTGTAGCCTGCCATTTTGCTACACTTGTTTGTCAACTCAAAGAGTTGGCTTCAGTGTGTGGGAATTCCTTGCAAGTTTCTATATGAAGGTTCATGTCATTGGCAAGCAGAAACAGCTTCCCTTCGTCCTTCCCAACATGTTTTCCGTTTTCTTGTCTAATTGCCCTGGCTGGCACCTCGGTGTGATGTTGAATAGAAATGGCAAGAGCAGATATCCGTGTCTCGTTGTTTTTAGCTCTTTATTGATTCAAGTGTCACAGAAGTCTCCTTCCCCCATTGACCTCTCCGGCCACCCCGACCCAGCACCTGCCCTCACCTGTGCCATGCCCATTGGTTATGCTCCTGGGCACGCACACGTCCTCTGGTTGCTCTCTCACCCCTCCTTGGCTCGCGTTTGATATTAGGGAGAAAGTTTTAGTCTTTATTCATTTAACATGAAATTACGTTTCGACGGACGCCCTTTACTGGGTGTGGTTATCATCACCTTTAGGCTCTCATGAGGAGTCAGGCTCGGAGAGGTTGGCTGAGCTGCTGGACCACATGGTTGGTAACTGGAAATCACAGGAATGGACCCTGTGCGGGTCGCCAGAGGCTCTTGCTACGTCCCCTTTCTGCCTGGGAGAGCTCAGGGAGAGGGGGGAGCAGTGCGGCTGCTGGAAAGAGCGGCTGTTCTCCGTGCTACACGTGACCTTGGAAATCATCATCCCAGTAACTCACCACCTGCACCTGCCCTCCCGCCTCAGGCAGCCGATGCGGGAGACTGGCAGCCTGCGGGAGACTGGCACCCGCTGCGGGAGACTGGCAGCCTGCGGGAGACGGGCAGCCTGCGGGGGACTGGCAGCCTGCGGGGGACTGGCACCGCACGTGTCGGAGGCGGTTCTGGGGAGAAAGTGCTTGCTAGGAAAGGAATAGGTTGGATGCAAACAAATGATCTTTTACTTTTTGCTCTGTTTTTCTCCTTCCAGTTTTTCATCTGCAATTTTCCTCTGATGAGATCGCCACAGTGGATCTTCACTAATAATAGAGCCGCTGCCTGACAAATCTTTCATCCTAAGGAAGGTCTTCTCAGAGGTACTGAGACCTCAGTCCAGGACTTCTACATGCTCCTTAGACCATTCTGTGTTCTCAGCCAGGAGGGAGGGAAAAGGCTGGGTGAATTTCCCAGGTCAAACAGGAAGGCCGAGGCCTGGGCAAGGCCAGTCCCTGGGCCACAGCTCTGGGACTTCAGAGGAGCCCACGTGCCATCGCTTCGCCAACGCCAGGGCCCAGGGCGCCGCTCAGGGACCACTTCTGCAGCTCCCGCCCCAGGCTGTGGGGGAGGCCCAGCCGTGCGCACAGGACGCTGCTGAGTGTGTGGCCCTGCAGCCTGAGGTCTGGTTTCCGTCCTGATTGCACTGCAGGCAGGTGGGGAGGTGACTGAACCTTGGTAACGTCCACGTCTTCATCTGCGAAACAGGGGCGCTGCTGAGAACGAGGAAACCGTGGGAAGAGCCCTGTGTAATGCTTGGCGTACAGTACATGCTCCATGAACAATAGTTACTATTTTAACACGTTTGCTCCCAAGCTCGAGGGAGAAAGTTGGTTTTCGTAGCTCTGTCTCACATCGAGTGCCTTGCTGGCAGACGGCGCTCCTCAGCCTTTCAGGCCTCCCTCCTCCTGGCCTCAGGGCTCGCTCTCCGCGAGAAGCCTTCCAGGCCAGCGGAACCCTAACAGGCTCTTCCCGGTCCAACCAGGACCGCAGGCCTCCCTGGAGTCGGGGTGATTTTGTCGAGAAACACCCCTTCTTGCTCAGTGGAGAGCTGCGGCCTTCACAAAGCCTTGCAGGTGGAACCGCCCAGTGCCCGGGAGGAGTGCAGACCGAGACCAGAAAAGCCTGAGTGGAGAGCCGGCCAGAGGCCCGCTTCTCTCTGCTTCCGCAGCACGTCGGTCTTGGCAGCACCCCACGCTGAGGCCGGAGGCTCCAGGCCCCTGCTCTGCTCCTCCGGAAGCCCCGCCACGGGAACGTGGGAGGAAGGTCAGGCATGCCGCCCTCCATGCTGGCGTTATCGGTGCTCACCGGCCCCCTGTGCCCTGGCCCAGCACATGTCACCTTCGTACAATCTCTGTCCAGAAGCCACGGAGGGTGCAGGCCAGGAGCCAGCCTGGAAAGCTGGCTGTGCAGCAGGTGGGGCCCGGCCCCCACGAAGACCTAGTGTGGCAGCCTCCTCATGCGGTGCCTGAGCCCGGTGCACAGCACACGCTCGCTCCAGCTGTGCGATTGGACAGGTGGTCTCTCCTTTCTGGGCTTCGTTTTCTCATCTGAGGAGGAGGAACAATAAAATGTTGACGGAGACCTTATTTCATATGGTTCTGGGTGATGGGAAAATGTTACCTGATTCTTAGTCACCGAGCTTCTTTGGGCCTCAGTTTCCACATCTACAAAACGGGGATCATAATCCTGTACCTGCACACCCTCAGGGCGTAAGACAGGAAGCGTCAGAGGCCTATCTAGCGATGTCACGGGCAGGGTGTGCGTAGAAGACAGATGCAAAGTGGAATGGGAAGAAAAGAAAGGTGACGGGGAGCGACTGCACAGGCAGAGCAGAAGCCAGACGTCGTCTGTGCAGGAGGAACGGTGAGAAGGGGCGGGAGGCTCAGGAGTGGGCGCAGTGCTGGGCAGCACACACCCTGTTCTGGTCCTGCCGGTGCACCTCGCTTTGCGGGAGAACCAGGGAGCCCATCGTGTGGCTCTTTGCCTCCGAATTAGTTGGCTCAGATGAAACTAAAACCAATCCCAGAAAGGCAGGAAGGCACTGTGAGTCCAGCATTCTCATTACTATGAATTTATTCACACAAAAACCTGTTCATGAATATTTACAGTGACTTTATTCATAATCAACAAAAACTGGAAACACCCCAAATGTCCTTAATTGATCAGAATGACGGAAAAGCTATACTACATCCCTATAATGGAGTCCAATCCAGCAATGAAAAGGAACAAATTACTGGTAATGACAAAACCCCAACGCAGTGTGCTGAGAGAGAGAAGCAGACCCAGGGCTATGTGCTGTGTGGTTGCATTTATAAGATATTTTGGAAAAGGCAAAACTATAGGGGCCTCACTGGGTTGACTATAAAGGAGGGTTTTTTTGTTTGTTTTTTAAAAAATATATTTTATTGATTTTTTACAGAGAGGAAGGGAGAGGGATAGAGAGTTAGAAACATTGATGAGAGAGAAACATCGATCAGCTGCCTCCTGCACACCCCCTACTGGGGATGTGCCTGCAACCCAGGTACATGCCCTTGACCGGAATCGAACCTGGGACCCTTCAGTCTGCAGGCCGACTCTATCCACTGAGCCAAACCAGTCAGGGCTAAAGGAGTTTTTTGAGGTGATGAACCTATTTGATATTTTGACTGTGGGGGTAGTTGCACAACTAACTGTATGTGTGAATTAAGGCTCAGAAAACTACACCAAAAAGAGTCAATTTAAAATTATACCTCAATGGACAAAGAACATGGGAATTGGTGTCCAAATAGACCAGTTCGCATTTTAATCAACTTCTCTTGGTCTCCCCTATAGCCTTTAGCTTAGTGATTTCCACACACTAGGGACTCAAAACGTATGCATCGCCACAAATTAATTGTAATATCATCAAATTCTGGGGATGATGAAATACATCAATATGATTTCCAATATCCACAGAAATCTAGAATTGCTACCGGAGAATGTGTGTGAGAAGGCAGGGCAAGTAGGAAAGAAGAGCGCTGCGCTAGGTGCTGGGAAACTAGAACTATCCTGGCCGCTTGCCTGCTGCGGGTCTCAGGCAAGTCACCCTAATGATCTCTAATGATTAGTCACTGATCGGTCTCATCAAAGAGCTGTGGAGCAGGTCAATAAAAGTAATGGATGCTGTAAACCATAATGTATTGTACACAAATCAGATATTAGTGTTGTCATTGCATTTTGCATATATTTGTATTTTGAATGTAAGTATCAGGATTTAAGCAACACATCTAAGCAGAGAATCCTAAAGTGAAACACCATCCTATACCCTTTTCAGTTTAAATGGAAAGTTGATGCTGTCAAAACAAAATGAAAGCAATTTATAAGCCATAATAATATGAATTTGCAAGTTACTTAATCTGTTTGCTATTTGTTGTCAACCGAAGGTTGTTGTTACCAATTCAATGCCAACAGGAATC
The DNA here is from genome assembly GCF_000412655.1 of Myotis brandtii. Taxonomy (NCBI): domain Eukaryota; kingdom Metazoa; phylum Chordata; class Mammalia; order Chiroptera; family Vespertilionidae; genus Myotis; species Myotis brandtii. Next base: position 246,499 of record NW_005370096.1, on the reverse strand, counting down.
TGCAACTTGGGGTGCAAACAGCTCAACTGTGAAACAGCTTGGTTGTGGGAGAGCTCAGCTGTGACCCTGCTCAGCCGTGGGGAGCTCAGCCGTGGACCCGCATGGACGTGGGGAGCTCAGCTGTGGACTAGCACTCCCCGTGGGGAGCTCAGCCGTGGACCAGCATGGACGTGGGGAGCTCAGCCGTGGACCAGCATAGATGTGGGGAGCTCAGCCGTGGACCAGCATGGATGTGGGGAGCTCAGCCGTGGACCCGCACGCCCCATGGGGAGCTCAGCCGTGGACCAGCATAGATGTGGGGAGCTCAGCCGTGGACCCGCACGCCCCATGGGGAGCTCAGCCGTGGACCAGCATGGATGTGGGGAGCTCAGCCGTGGACCCGCATGGCTGAGTCCTATTGTTTGAGTTTTGACCCAGGAGCTCTCTTACCAGGGCCGGCCCAGCCACGGGAGCCCCTGCAGGAGGCTTTCACGGAAAGGCAGCAGGCGAGGCCTCTGCAAACAGCGCTGCTAGATCTGGTTATGAACTGAAGTCCAGTTACCCACGAGGAGTCCTTTTTGGAAGCTCTCTTCTCCTTGGGGTCAGCAGTTACGAGGGAATTTGGCAAAAATATGTCACTCTCTGAAGTCCATGTGTCCTGTGCACAGGGCTTGGCAGGCCTCAGGCCCACACGCCTCTCAGGATGACAAGAGGAAGCCCCGAGTCCTTAGCTGTTCAGTGGACAGTGGGGCACAGACTGCGTAAGTGGGGAAGTCATTTGTAATGTCACAGTCATGTTCTGTCACTGCAGGGAAGTTCCCACAGAGCCAGCAGGTGACTTATGGTTTATATCCTGTAGAGGTGGGGACAGAAATTTGTCTTGACATTTTTAGGTGTCACCATGTGCCACTCCGTGTTAGGAATCCAACCATGAGTAGACACAAGCCCAGTTCTCAAGGCGTCGATAGTTTTAGAAGGAGGCTGGCTGGGAAATGTATGCGAAGAAGCAAACGCGGCCCAGGCTAGCGGTTACAGATCTATGGCAGAGAGCAGTGCTGGGCTGTGCTCACCCGCAACCTTCTGAGAGTTTTGTTTCCAGTGGAGGACATAGGCTGTCAGGGCAGCTGCAGTGTTTGGGACTTTGAGTTCTTCTGTTATTGAAAACGGGTTGTCTCAGTGACTGAGCTGCTCCCACAGCGAGTTCCCTTCCTCAGTCAGGCAGTCACAGAAAGGCTCTGCCAGCGCGAGGCTCAGTCTGCAAGGCCGAGGGCCTCCCCTGAGCCTGACTAACTCCCCAGGGAAATGCGACTGTGCCGAGGAGACCGGGATGTGCCGGCCCACCCAGCGGAGAGGGCAGGGCTGGCGGATGCCCTGTGGGCACAGTGGAGCCCAGGGCTCGAATGAAGACGTGGGGCTCTCTCTCCTTCGCTGGCGAAGCCCTCGGAGGTGCTCTGTGTGTGATGGGATGAATGGCTCAGAGGCGATACTGTTCCTAATCATAGAGAAGAAGCAGAGGGAGGCCAGACACGCTGGGCGTGTCATTGGATAGCTTCCCCAGGAAACCACCAGCCCGTCTCCTGCAGACTCACTGGGAGAAGGGGTCCCACCCAGGGGAGACAGACACATGTGCAGTGAAGTTGGGGTGACTAGGGACGGTACTTGCCTGTCAGTCATGCCCGGGGACCATGAATTGGCCAGAATGGGCGGAGACAGTGCCAGCCTGTGGGACTTTGGAACACATGAGCCCCCAAGCAAAGGAGTTCGCTCTCTTGTGCCTGTTGGCTCGTGGCTGCACTCACCCTGCGGACCCCCTGCGATGGCTGTGGGGCTGCGGGGCTGCAGCTGGGACACACGCCCAGCAGCCTGACGCTGGGCTGGACGGTGCAGACACGGACAGCGACCCTGGACCCCGGCCCATCCTAGCCCTGCGGAGGCCCCGCCACACGTCCTCCTTGGAGGACACAGGGAACGGGCCTGGAAACGCAGGGGTTTGATTCCGCGGAAAGAAGTTCTCTGCCATTCCTCCCTCCCGCGAGGCTCAGGCAGCTCTTTCTCTTGGGAAGTAGCCAGAAGCCCACCCCCACGAGCAGCAGGAGCACAGGGGCTTGCAGATAGCAATGCCTACGGGAGAGTGTCCGTGGAGAGGCCCGGGCCTCTGGCCAGCCTGGGGGGAAGGCCTGGGCAGCCAGCCCTCGCAGCCACTGGGCTCAAGCAGGGCAGCTTGGAAGTGGGGAGGGGGGTGGCTTTCCCAAGAGAGAGGCTGAGCAAACATACTCACGTCCTGGTGTCCTCCGAGGCCGACACAGCCACAGCCTGTCCCGTGCAGCCCTCTCAGAGTTCACTGCGAAGCTTCCTTTGTCATGGAGAACAGCACTGGGACCCAAGGCCAGGTATCTAACCAGAGGCAAGGCCGTCCTTGCGAGCAGCGGGGGGCACTCTGAATCACACCCCTGTTTGCCAAGCAGGATGGTCAACCTGGGAGCTGACTGGGTTTCAAACGTTGACTTTGCTTCTACTAACCTCACTCTCCTGTTGGTGTCAGATGATCTTTAACTGCGCCCTGCGATGCCACCACCAAGTGTGAGGGTGGCCCCGGAGAGGGAGGGCTCTGGCTAAAGATCCGCGCATTGTCCTGATGTGTTTTGCTTCCTTCTGTCTCAGGTGGCGCTCTGACGACCAGGGCAGGAGCGGAAGGCTCCCTGGGCCTGTCTGTTCTGAACGGCCTGGCCTGTTCAATGAGAGGGCCCCACCCGGGCGCCAGGAGGGCTCCCTCCCAGCAGGGCCCTCCGCAGAGCAGAGCCAGGGGCAGGCCCGAGTGTCTTCACATGGCCGAGTGCCTGTGGCATCCTTTCTAGTCTTTTTTGTTTGTGTTTTGTAATGAAAACAAACCAACTACAAAGCTAACCCCCTGAGGTTCAAGGCCTCAGAGATGGGTTGGCCATTGAGTGTCTGTGACGCTGGGCTGGGTGTGGAGCCAGGAGCACACCGGAGCTGTCTCCAGGGGTGCTGAGCCCCTCATCCCACTGCGCTACCCTGACCACTCGAGTTTGCCCTTCCTATGCAAGGTGACCCCACCATTAGGCATCATCAGCCCCCGCCCTGTCGCTGGCTGTGGCAGCTGCTTCCCCCGCGCCTTCTTCATGTTCTCAGGGCTCCCCCAGCACACCTGTTCCTAGGATCTGGGCTCCCACTGTGCCAGGGCACCTCCCTCTCCACTGCCCCTGCCCGGAGTGCCCTTCCCCCTCCATCGGCCTCTCAGCCACATTGTTGAACCTCATTCCTTCCTGCCCTCAGCCCCGACATGCGAGGGTGCAGACCCGGTGACTCAGGTGGGAGAAGCAGAAACCTCATCAGCAGTGGAACTGAGGACTTTAATTTGAGTGAAATGCCTAGCCCTCTCCATCCCCACACCAGCACCACACACTTGTTTTCTGAGACACACTTATAGGCTCAAAATGGCTTTCTCTCTTTTTCATGTGGAACTAAACATAAGGTACCAGGATGCTAGTTTTCAAGTATGGTGAAGCAATACTTTGTTAAGTTTAATATGATCTGAGTCTCTCTCCCTCCCTCCAATTGAACTGGGTAGTTTGACCCATTTACATTTGTTGTGATTTATATATTTTTGGTAAGAGCTTTACTGCGATATAATTCACGTCATACAATTCACACATTCAAAGTATACAATTGCCCTGGCCAGGTGGCTGGGTTGGTTGGAGAGTTGTTTTACACACCAAAGGGTTGTGGGTTCCTTTCCTGGTCAGGGCACATACCTAGGTGGGTTTGAACCTCGGTTGGGGTGTGTAGGGAGGCAACTGATCAATGTTTCTCTCTTACATTGATCTCTCTCTCTCTCTCAACAATAAACATATCCTTGTGTGAAAAAAAAGTGTACAACCATCACCACAATCAACTTTAGAATATTTTCATAACCTTAAAAAGAAACCCCATATTTATCCTTTAGCTGTCATTCCTGCACTTTCTCATTCCCCCAGCCTTAAGCAACCACTAATTTACTTTCTGTTTTTATAGATTCGCCTATTCTAGACATTTTACATAAATGGAATCATGTCATATATAGTCATTTGTCTGGCTTCTTTCACTGAGCATCATGTTTTCAAGGTTTATCCATGTTGTAGCATGTATCTGTACACTATTCTTTTTTATGGGGGAATAACATTCTTATGTGTAAATAGATCACATTTTGCTTATTCATTCATCAGTTGATAGACAGTTTGCTTCCAACTTTTAGCTAATATGAATAATGCAGCTATGGACATTTGGTGTAAGTTTTTTTTATAGACATATGTTTCCATTCCTTTTGGGTATAGATCTAGGAATAGAATTACTGGGTCAAATACTAACTCTGTATTTAATCATTTGAGGAGCTCCCGGCTGTTTTTCCAAGTGACCCCACTGTTTTATGGTACATTCCCACCAGCAGGTGGGTTCTGATCCTCCATGTCTTCCCCAGCACCTGTCCTTTCGATGTAACTGTCTAGCAGGGAAAGTGGCCCATCACTGTGGCTTTCATTGGCATGCCTACTGCTGCTGAATTTCTTGTCCTGTGGTTATGAGCCATTTGTATATCTTTTAAGAGAAATGTTTATTCAAATAATTGCCCAGGTTTTAATTGGCTTTTCTTCACTCGTGAGCTGTAATAGTTCTTTATATATCCCTTAGCAGACATGTGCTTTGCAACTATTTTCTCCACTTTGGAGATTGTTTTTTCTTTCTTCACAGTGTCCTCTGATGCACACAATTACACATTTTGATAAATTCAAGTTGTCTATCTTTTCTTTTGTTGCTTATGCTTTTGGTGTCATACCTTAAGACACCAAGGACAAATCCAAGGTCATGAAGATTTACCTCTATGTTTTCTTCTAAGAGTTTTATGGTTTTAGCTCTTACATTTAGGTTTTTGATCCACTTTGAGGTAATTTTTGTTGTATGAGATAAGGGCACAAATTCATTCTTTATTGGTGGCTATCCCGTTTTCCCAGCATCGTTTGGTGAAGAGGCTATTCTCTCCCTATTTAATTGTCCTGCCACCCTTGTTGAAAATCAATTGACCATAAATGGATGGATTTATTTCTGGACTCTCAATTCTATTCCAACGATTTAGTTGTCTATCCTTAGGCCAGTACCACACTGTTTTGGTTACTTTTATAGTAAGTTTTATTTTCTTGATGATTTTTTGGCCTGGTTTTTTATTTTTCAATTACAATTCACATTCAATATTATATTAGTTTCAGGTGTACAGCATAGTAGTTAAACATATAAGTAACTTATGAAGTGATCCCCCAATGAGTCTAGTTCCCACCTGGCATCATACATAGTTATCACAACATTATTAACTATACTAGAGGCCCGGTGCATGAAATTCAAGCATGGGTAGGGTCCCTAGGCCTGGCTGGTGATCAGGGCCAACCTGTGGGGTGACTGGCGGGGCGATTGGGGCCCCTGCTTGCACCTGCCTTGGCGTGGCACCCCACTGGCTGATCGCCCTGTTGGTCACCCCATAGACGGCGACCAGTGGGGTGTTCCGGGGCGGCTCTTGCACCCGCTTTGGCCTGGTGCTGCCTGCTCGCTGGCCCTGTCCCCTGCTGCCGCTGCTGATTGCCATCTGTGGGGCGACTGATGGGGCGATCGGGGCCCCTGCTTGCACCCTCCTTGGCCTGGCACTGTCTGCTCACCTGCTCCACCATCGCGCCACGGTCCTGCTCTTGTCGGGGCCCATGGGGTGGCAGCGCCTCCACTGCTGCCTGCTGCCCACACCACGTCACCTACACCCGCCATGTTCCGCACCGCCCCCTGGTGGTCAGCACACGTCTAACTCCCTGTGGGTCAAACTCCAGCCCATGGGGAAAATTTGCATATTAGCTTTTTATTATTTAGGATACAGAAGCTGTACTTTGTATCCCCATGACTATTCTGTAACTACCAATTTACACATCTTGCTTCTTTTCCCTTTTTCACCCACTCCCTTTCCCCCTCCCATTTGGCAACCATCAATTTGGTCCCTGTATCTATGAGTTTGTTTGTTTTGATTGCTTATTTATTTTGTTTTTTAGATTCCACATATAAGTGAAATCATATGGTATTTGTGTTCCTTTGTCTGACTTACTTCACTTAGATAATACCTTCTAGATCTATCCAGGTTGTTGTAAATAGTAAGATTTCATTTTTTTTTATGGCTAAGTAACAGAACATTATATATTTGTACCATATCTGCTTTATCTAATTGTCTATCAGTGGATACTTAGGTTGCATCCATATCTTATCTACCATATGTAGTAAAATATCCCTTTTTTTTTTTATCTCTAGTTATAGCTTTTGTTTTAAAGTCAATTTTGTCTGGTGTAAGTATTACTACCCCAGCTTTTTTTTTCCATTTCCATTTGCATGAAATATATTTTTCCATCCCTTTCAGTCTGTGTGTGTCTTTCAATCTGAAGTGTGTTTCTTGTAGGATCACATGTATGAGTCTTGTTTACTTCTCCATTCAGCCACCCAATGTCTTCTGATTAGAACATTTAGTCTATTCACATTTAAAGTAACTATTGATAGATATGGAGTTATTGCCATCTTATTATTCCTACTAGAGGCCCAGTGCACAAAAATTTGTGCACTCGGGGTGCGGGGGCAGGCGGTGTGCATCCCTCAGCCTGGCCTGCGCCCATTTGCAGTCCAGGACCCCTTGGGGGATTTCCACCTGTTGACTTAGGCCCACTCCCCTGGGGATCAGGTTTAAGCTTGCAGTCAGACAACCTTCTGGCAGCCAGGGAGCCCTCGGGGGATATCCGACTAAAGGCTTAGGCCCCCAAGGGATCGGGCCTAAACTGTTAGTTGGACATTCTTAGTGCTGCCACGGAGGTGGGAGAGGCTCCTGCCACCACCTCTGCACTGGCCAGCCATGAGCCAGCTTCTGGCCAAGTGGCACTACTCCTCGGTCTGACCTAAACCCTAGAGATTAGTACTTCATTTTACAACTTTTTCTCGGTTTATAGGCAGCAGCAAACTCAGACCACACAGTCGGGTGTGCAAGAAATGTTGCTTTCTTTATTGTTTAGTAACCAAACCTCACTTCAACTTCAGCCCCCATGCTGCCAAGTGAAAAAACAAAAACAAAATATTATTTAACTTAGGTTCTCCACCCCCTTCTCTGGAGTTGTACTTCCATGTCAGACAGTTTATATCTCAGGCAGAAGTGCCAAAGAACCGAGCAGGGTCAAGAACATCTGGACCTCAGTCTTCTGTCTGGGCTGGCCCCCACCCAGCTGCCCTTGACCCTCACCTCAGAGCTCAAGTCCATGCTGATCCCTGGTATATTCTCCTCATCTGGGCCTTGAGGCCTCTTGAGTCCAATTTGCTCTCTCCCTCCCTCCCTGCCACCTTCTCTCTCTCTCACACAAAGAGCTATTGGGCTTTCTGGGGTGAGGTCCTCTGACACCTCCTCAGCCCCATTGCACGGACACCGTCTGTGTGGCTGCTCTCAGACCCTCCGTCTCCTGCTGCCTTAGGGAGTGACTCAGTGGGAGGGGAGGGTCACAGTCCTATTTACATGGCCACCAACAAACATTCAGTGTTCCTTCCCTCTAGTTCTCCTTCTCCTCCTCACCCCAGTCCAGGCACGTCTATGTGCAGGGTAGGGGAGGGTGGGAGGCAGGGGTGTCTCTGACCCAGCACACAGGCTTCCAGATCCACTGCTCCCCCAGGAGG
>NW_005370096.1:228252-236465 GCF_000412655.1 Myotis brandtii | reverse complement strand
CTGTGGCTGCAAACCTGTTGTGCCTGACTCAGCCAGTGGGGAGCTATGGGAGCTGTGCAGGGACAGGGGAAGGAGGAGGGGGCCCCGGCCTGCAGGGAGGGTCAGTGGTGCCTGCCGGGCTGTCTCAGAGGATGTGGCTTAGGTTAGGTCCTGTCCTTTGGCGACTTTAGGAGGGGAGGCCGTGTCCTCCGCTCCCCACTTTGACTCAGGGGCAGAAGTTCTCTTTGCTCTCTGGCCTCATAACTCAGTGGATCATGGTGGGATGCGGCAGGCAGGCGGCTTCTGCGGCTGCACATGGGCGCTGGCCCGAGGTTTCTGCGGCTGCACATGGGTGGTGGGCAGGCGGCTTCTGGGGCTGCCGCAGGGGGCCCTGGACGGCGGCTGGCAATGGTGGCTCGGGCTGTCCCACCCTGCCTGCAGTATGCAAATTAGCCACCATCTTGGATGGCGGTTAATTGGCACATGGCGCTGATTAGCCAATGGGAAGCGTAGCAGAGGTACAGTTAATTACCCTTTTTGTCTTTTATTAGATAGGATGGTTGATCTTTTCCCCGTTCTTCTTAAAGTAGACCTTTTTTCATTTCTTGTAGTACTGTTTTGGTGATGAACTCCATTAACTCTTTCTTGTCTAGGAATCTCCTTATCTCTTCTTTGATTCTAAATGATAGCCTTGCTGAGTAGAGTAATCTTAGTTTAAGATTCTTGATTTTCATCACTTTGAGTATTTTGTGCCAATCCACTTGACCTGCAAAGTTTCTGTTAAGAAATCAGCTGACAGTCTTACGGGAGCTCCCTTGTATATAACTCACTGCTTTTCTCGTGCTTTTTTTTTTTTTTTTTTAATCCTTACCTGAGGATATTTTTCCATTGATTTTTAGAGAGAGTGGAAGAGAGAGAGAAAGACAGAGAGAAACATTGATGTGAGAGAAACACATTGATTGGGTGACTCCTGCATGAGCCCCAACCAGGGCCCAGGCTGGGGGCCGAGGGGGGCGGGTAGGGAGCCTGCAACTGAGGTATATGCCCTAGACCAGAATCAAACATGGGACCCTTCAGTCCGCAGGCCAACACTATCCACTAAGCAAAACCAGCTAGAGTTCTCTTGATATTTTTAAGATTTTCTCTTTGTCTTTAAGTTTTGCCATTTTAATTATAATGTGTCTTGTTGTGGGCCTCTTTGGGTTCATCTTGTTTGGGACTCTCTGCACTTTCTTGACCTGTATGTCTATTTCCTTCACCAGGTTAGGGAAGTTTCCCATCATTATTTCTTCAAATAAATTTTCAATCCTTTGCTCTCTCTCTTCTCTTTCTGGTACCCCTATTATGTGTGTTGTTATGCTTGCTGTTGTCCCAGTGGTCCCTTAAACTATCCTCATTTAAAAATTTTTCTTTTTTTGCTGTTTTGATTGAGTGTTTTATGCTACATTATCTTCCAAATTGCTGATTCTATTCTGTTTCATGTAATCTGCTGTTGATTCCACCTAGTGTATTCTTCATTTTAATTATTGTATTCTTCATTTCTGAATGTTTTTTTTTATGGTTTCCATTGTTTTGTGTAAGTTCTCACTGAGTTCATCTATTCTTCATTTAAGTTCATTGAGCATCCTTATAGCCAGTGTTTTAAACTCTATATCAGGTAGATTGTTTGCCTCCATTTTGTTTAGTTCTTTTTCTGGAGTTTTGTCCTGTTCTTTTATTTGGGACATGTTTCTTTGTCTCTCCACTCTGTGTTTGTGTCTATGTATTAGGCAGACCTGCTAAACCTCCCGGTACTGGCAGTAAGTGTCCAGTGGGCCCAGTGGCACAGATTCCCTGGTCACCTGAGGTGGGTGCTCTGGGGGTGTTCCTTGTGTGGGTTGTGTGTGCCTTCCTGTCAGAGTCTTGATGGCTATTGGCACATCAGTGGGTGGAATTGACCCTCAGGCTGGCTGGCTGTGAGGACTGGCAATGAATGCAGTAGAGAGCCATTGTGCAGGGGCTGAGCTCCTGGAGCAGGATTCACTTTCGTGGAGCTCTGGTGCCTGCTGAGCCCACCCTTTGGGTGCCATTTGTGGAGCTAATTGGGTGGTGCTCTGGTGTGGTCTGAAGCTGATACTGGGCGTGTTGGTTCTGGGGCCTGTTGGTTCTGCGGCAGGCCCAGGTCAACTGTGGCCCATCAGAGGCCGAGACCACCTCGTTGGAGCTGTCACGTGATCTGCAGTTGGTAGCTGTGTGTGAGGCAATGCTGTGAACCAAGGCCGGCTGCCACTATTGCTGGGGCCACATGGCTGGAGGTAGAGGGCAGCTGAAGCCAGCCACTGCTTGTTTGGCATCTGTGGACCTTTCAGAGATCTTAGGAGAGCCCACAGCGCGGGCTGAGGCTGGCCACATGAGAGGAACAGCTGCTGGAGGAGTTTTGGGTGGTGCCTCAGTTGGGTGGAGTGGGGTCTCTGGGAATCACCAGGGTAAGGTGAGTGATGTTAGCCAAGTTGATGGAGAGTCAGACATGGTGCCCACCTGTGCCTGCTGGCTGTGTGGGGGCAGGGCTCAACCAAGGAGCAATGGTGCCTGCCAGGACCTCTGTCTGGGAGACAGCTGCCCCTCCACCCCTCATCCTGAAGCCGACTACTCAGTTCCTCCTCCTGGAGCCCTGGGGCTTTTTGGGCTGCTGTCGCTTTGCTGGAGCTTAGGAGGAGTGTGTGAGCAAGTGAGTTTTTGCGCTGGCCCTTTAAGAGGATGCCTGGGCCTACAGCAGCCCTCTCACTCACTGGAATCCCCACTGATTTCCACAGTCAGGCATCATGGGGACTCCTTTTCCTGGCACTGATGCTCTGGGCTGGGCGGCCTGGTGGGGGGCTGTGCCCCCTTGCTCCTCAGGTGAGACCTTTGCAGCTGAGGTAGCCCTCCTGATTCTTAACTGACACACATTTCACTTCTCTGCCTTCCGACCAGTCCCAGTGTGGCTTCTTTGTATCCTTAGTTACAGGAGTTGTTCAGCTGGTCTTCAGATGGTTGCCAAGGGAGTTTGTCCTATAGTTCAGGAGTAGCTTTGGTGTGGCTGTGGGAGTTGGAGAAGACGTTTGCCTTCCCTGCCATCTTCACTGGAAGTCCCCACAGCAAGTTCTGAAATAGGGAAATGAGTCCTTCAACTTTGTGCTTCTTTTTCAAGGTTGCTATTTTGCTATTGTGGGTCCCTTGCATTTCCAAATGAATTTTAGGATTGGCTTTTAAATTTCTACAAAGAAGCCTGGTGGAATTCTGATTGGAAGTATTTTCAATCTATGGATCAATTTGCGGAATAGTACCATCTTAATAATAGTAAGTCTTCCAATCTATAAACATGGGATATCTTTCTATTTATTTAGATTTTCTTTAATTTGTTTCAATACTCTCTTGTAGTTTTCAGAGTATAAGTTTTGTACTTCTTTTGTTAAAAGTATTATTTTTGATGCTATTGCAAATGGAATTGTTTTCTTAAATTTATTTTTTGGATTGTTCATAGTTAGTATATGGAAGTATAATTGATTTTTGTATATGATCTTATATTCTGCAAGTTTGCTGAACTTGTTTATTAGTTCCGGTAGTTTTTAGTGGATTCTTAGAATTTTCTATTTGTGAGATCATGTCATCTGCAACTAGAGACAGCTTTACTTGCCCCTCAGTCTGGATGCCCTTGTTTTCACTTTCCTCCGGGACCATTTTCACAGGTTCAGTACAGGTCGCCTGCAGAGGCTCTCCCCATAGAACGGGCTGAGAGGCCTCAGGGCCGGGGCAGCGTGGCGGAGCCTGTCTGGCTCAGGATGTCTGCTCCATAGCTACCTGTGCCCATGGTGCCATTGTTCCCTCACCACTTCACATAGCCAAGGCCCTTTAAAAACATATCTTTAAAGAATACAAAACCTTCTGGGAATATGATGAACAATGTGAAAATATGTTTATTTCTGGAATATTTAACTCATAAGGCGGATTCGGCTCTGTCTGGGGTGGAGCTTCCTGCTCTGCTAACACACAGGAATATTTATGTCAAAAGCAGATCATATCTATGCATTTTTTCCTTTTTTGATTTCTTCCTGGTAATACAGCAGAAACACACACAGAAATGTAGAAAAATCTTCAAGTCTCACTTGGTCCTCAGTGTGTGGTACCTATTGCAGACCGAGACATAGCAGCTCCGGGGCTCTGGGGGAAGGCTCTGCCTCAGAGAGCCAGCAGGGGGTCCTGGCAGGAACCCTGAGCCTTTCAAGGGAGACCCCCGGGGCTCACCACAGCGAGTATGTGGGGCCAGGCCACTCTGAATGGGGGTGGGGAGCTCAGGGAAACACCCACCCTGCATGTTCAGCTCCTGGAAACCAGCTTTTAGTAAAGCACAGAACCCCATGAATAGTGTCACAAGAGCTCCTTCGTGTGGACTCCAGACAGAGGGGCAGTCTGGGTCTCCCTCCCCTCCTCCGGAGCGGTTTGAGGGCAAGGACAAGCAGGGGCTTGCACTAGACAACTGATGGGGAGAAGCTGTTTCTCAAGCAATGCTTTGTGGTTGGGGGGCCCAGTGACAGCAGTGGGACTGGGCCTCAGGGGCCATCTGTGGACGGACGAGGTGTCGGCGTCTCAGCCCCATGGAGGCACTGAGAACCCCGGCCCCATCGCCACGTGCTGACGCTCCTGTCTCAAGACAGACTGATTATCATTTGTAAACAGGTTGAGTGACACCTTTGTTCTTCTGAGAGCTGATTGCATGCTCTCAGGCAGGGGGGAGGGCGCGACTGTCTGCAGACCCCCGGTCCAAACCCCTTTGGTTTAGAATTCTATTTGTAGCTCTTTTGATATATATGTCTTTTCACATGAATTAAAGAGAAATACAACCATCATTTTCTCAAATAAGGTAAACAGAAGCTGTGATCAGATGTCACCAAGGTCCCTTAATTACTCTTCTGAGGGAAATAATCACGCAGCTGCTCCCATCTGTCCAGCCCCCTGCACCATCCGTCACCAGGTTATCGGCCACAGCCGCAGGCCCAGGAGTGCAGGAGTTTATACAGGTAAACATTTTCCTCTTTTGCTAATCAGAGCAGTCACTTGTGTCTTTATTATAATACTAGAGGCCCAGTGCATGGATTTGTGCACCGGTGGGATCCCTTAGCCTGGCCTGCGCCCTCTCGCAATCCGACATCCCCCGAGGGATGTAGTAGTGTGTCAAGTGGCAGGCAGCCGGGGAGGAGCCCAAGTCCAGGCCCAGCGTTGTGCCACTCCAGCTCATCCCGGCTCCGTAGCGCTGCCATGGAGGTGGGAGAGGGTCGTGCCATCACAGCCACACTTGCCAGCTGTGAGCCTGGTGTCAGGCACCTGTTGGTCAGCTGAGCGGCGCTCCTGCTGTGGGAGCACACTGCTCACCAGGGGGCAGCTCCTGCATTGAGTGTCTGCTCCCTGGTGGTCAGTGCATATCATAGTGACTGGTTGACTGGTTGTCCGGTTGTTCAGTTTTTCAGTCACTTAGGCTTTTATATATATAGACTAGAAGTCCGATGCACAAAATTTGCGTAAGGGCCTTGGCCCTAGCTCCGCCATGGCCGGGGGCCTTTGCCACCTCTGCCGTGGCCCCCGCCCACCACTGCTGCGGCCCCCACCCACCACTGCCACAGCCCCCACCTGCTGCCACCACAGCCCCCACCTGCTGCCACTGCGGCCAGGGGCCTCTATCTGCTGCTGCCATGGCCAGGGGTCTCTGCCTCGGCCCCGGCCGCTGTGGCTTTGTCCAGAAGGAAGGACGTCCAGAAGGACATCCAGTCTGATGAGCATATTAGGCTTTTATTATTATAGACTAGAGGCCCGGTGCATGAAATTCATGCACGGGGGTGGGGGATCCCTCAGCCCGGCCTGTACCCTTTCCTTGGGGAATGTCTGACTGCTGGTTTAGGCCCAATCCCCACAGGGGATCAGGGCAGTCAGACATCCCTCTCACCATCCAGGACCATTGGCTCCTAACCACTCACCTGCATGCCTGCCTAATGCCCCTAACTACTCCCCTGCCTGCCTGATCGCCCCTAACCACCTCTGCCTGCCTGCCTGGTTGCCCCTAACGGCCCTCCCTTGCTGGCCTGGTCGCCCCCAACGTGCATATGGCTGGGGTCCCTCAGCCTGGCCTGTGTCCTCTTGCAGTCTGGGAGCCCTTGGGGGATGTCCTTGGGGGAGCGAGCCTAAGCCAGCAGTCAGACATCCTTAGCTCTTCTATGGAGGCGGGAGAGGCTCCCACCACCGCTGCTGCACTTGCCAGCCATGAGCCCAGCTTAGGGCTTCTGGCTGAGTGGCACTGACCACCAGGAGGCAGCTCCTGCATTGAGCGTCTGCCCCCTGGTGATCAGTGTGCGTCATAGTGACTGGTTGTTCCACTGTTTGGTCGATTTGCATATTAGCCTTTTATTATATAGGATGGGAGGGACTGACAGAGGTCAGAGGGGATGGGGATGGACATAGACAAAAGTGTGGTGATGGCCAGAGGTAGGGCGGCTGTGTGGAGGAGGGTAAATGGGGGAAATGAGAGACATCTATAATAGTGTTGACAATAGAATAAAAACAACAATGATATACCACTACACTACACACCTATTAGGGAACAAAAAGCTACATTATGAACTATATATTTACTACTTTGATAAAAGTAAAAAATTAAAAAAGAAAGAATTTTGTCTAGAAAGGAGTGTTGTTGAAATGTTTTATTTTTATTTTATTTTTTTATTTTTATGGTAAAGCTAAGGAAGCTTCAGAGCCCCTGTGAGGGCTGGATTTGTTCTGGGGGAGAGAGCAAGCAAGTTGCAACCAGCAGCATTTTGGAAAGCTGCCTGAAATGATTTAAAAGAGAAAGGGACAGATTCCCCAAGCCTAGTTATTTGTAATTTATTTTCTTATTCTAAATAAAGTCATTTTTGAACCTTATTAACGCGCCCCCCCCCCTAAAAAAAAATTAGTCCTTCAGGTTCAATAAATTTTAGGCCTCACAAAACCTGTTAGTCCCTGAGCAACCCTCAAAGGAGTTTGGATTCATTCATTATATTTATTTGCTCCTTTTAATTCTTGTTCTAGAGGGAAAGTGAGGACAGTAGTTTTTATAATAAAAATTGTATTGGAACCTGCTCCTTCTTTGGCTGCTTATGGGTTTACCTTACCGGGAACTCACAGAGACTTAAGCCCTTTGAAGATGGGGACAGAGCTATAGTGTGTTTCTATAATACAGCACACCGTTAATACAACTTTTGTAAGTATTTGTTGAAGAAACTGATAAATTTCAGTGCCATGAGGCATTGCTTTTCCTTCTGCTCCGTGTCTTTACTGAGACTTTTGTGCACAGCTTCAGGCTGAGGGGATGAGCAGGGAGAGCGGAGTCAAGTTGCTTTTTCCAAGCCCTAGATCCCATAGTTTGATTTTACATGGTAGATGCAGTTCTGAATGACATTTTGAATTGGGTATATTAGATTTTGCTAAAATCAACTCCCTTTACTCATAGAGATTATTTTTAATGATGTTTAAACGTTTCATACTATGAGGTGCAAAATATTTTGCTTATTTCAAGAATCTTTGTGCATTCTTTCTGTAGCAAAGTGAATTATCAACATGGTAAGTCTGTTTGGGGGGTCTGCTTACAATGCGGCTCACCAGTGCTAAGCTCGGCTCTCACAATGACTAATGCGCACACCGCGTGTGGAGTTAGGTGGCTGTTGGACATAACCATTTCTTTTGGTCCCGTTGCTCCCACAGCACCTGCTTCAACTAGAGGCGGTGTCTGACCCTCCATGACCTCTTTGTCATGGTGTCCACGGGGCATCTATCACCTGAGGCCTTGGGAGTCAGCCGGGCACCGCGCCGACCTTCCCAAGTTGGTGGCAACCCTGACCAATGCGCGTCCGGGGCGGGGTCCCCTCGGCAGAGGCGGGGCAGGGGGCGCACCGGGAGAGCTTTCGGGAGGGCCGGCTGAACCGACAGAGTGGCCCCGACAGCTTCCCTCCTCCTCTCCTCTCCTCCCGGCCGGCGGGCTGATGGCTGAGGGCTCGCGAGGGCGGGCACTTCTTCCCCGGCTTTCGGAGGGCGTTGGGGCGGGACGCGCCAGCCTCTGCGCTGGGAAGGAGCTGGAGGAGCTGGAGAGGAGGGAGGCTGCCCCCTCCCCCGCTGCTGGGTGGGACGTTGCGGAGGAGGGGCTGTGGATCCCTAGCCCGGATCCCCTCCAGGGGAAAGGTCGGGGCTCTGGC
>NW_005370096.1:215254-227886 GCF_000412655.1 Myotis brandtii | reverse complement strand
CCGTAGCTCGCCAGTCCTCCATGGGCTGGGGGGAGGCGACCGGTCAGCCCTTTGGTCGTCCTGGTCGTGACGGACACTGCCTTTATATATAGATTATTGCAAGGTTTTTACAAGGAAATCAAATTAATTTTAATAGAAGTAATTCCCAGTGGCATTTTCCTCCTTAAAGTCTGCTCCAAGGGCAACAGCTCAAGTTCTAACAGACTCTGAGGCTGAGGTCCGCCCTCTGCACACCGTCCTCCCTGTTTCACTCCATTTGCACGGGGAGATCTTGCTGATCTCGGTTGCTGGACAGTTTTCAGACATCCCCTGAATTATTTTCTGGAACGCCACTGTAAGGAGGATGCTCTGAAACTCACTTTATTCTTCCAGGGAGATGAGCAGTGGCTCAAGAAGAGAAGTATCTTGAGACAAAGAATTCTGAAGCTGAAAGAGGCAGACATTTTTCCCCCCAGGAGAAATCAACCAAGTTATTGCTGATTTAATTAAAAGAATCTACATCTTCAAGAGCCAGGCAGAAGATGGAGAACTGTGACCAATGTCACTGACCCGTTCTTCGAACAGTCGATGAAAGGTGAGGTGATGTCAGCAGGTAGAAAAGATGGAAGAATGCTCACTTGCTAAAAATGGTAGTTATCATTCATTGAGCATTTCTTCTGTCCCAGGCATCATGCTAAGCCTGTGTGTACATACATGAAATCCTCGCAGTGCTAATGAACCAAGTGCACCACCACTGTTTTACAAATGGGGACATTGAAAAACCGCCCCACCTTTGGTGACAGAAATTTAGTTTTAGGTGCAGATCTTTTATTTTTTTTATTGCACAGTTGAGCAGCTGATTCAGTCATTTCTACCTATGGTTTCCTCCTTAAAGCTAATTAGTTTCTTTTCAAGTAATTGCAAATAGTACATTTCCCAGGCCCTCGGAGTCAAGGCTGACAACTAGCGGGTTGGAGTGGCTCTTATCAATAGCTCACAGAAATTAGACGTGCCAGCATCCCACTGGGGCCCCGAGGCTTGCTCTAAGTTGTTTAGAATAAATAGCTCGGGGAAGTCCCAGGGCTCTTTTGTGAATGGCGCCACTGACGTGGAAGCTCTGGGGTGTGGTGGGCAGTTGGGAGCTTCCTTAAGCATCAGCAGAGATCAGCCCCACACGCACACGCTTTGCTGTGCTCTGGGCGCCGTGCTTGATGCTGAGCGTGGTCCAGGGGACGGGCTGGGGTGGCGGACAGTAACGTTTACTGGAGGGGGAGGGACAGACAGGCTTCATGGAATAGTAATAATCTCCCTCACCAGTGAGTCTGACTGGCCAATCCCAGGACCCTGTCTCCCAGGAACCAAAGATGAGCTCATGCCTATAAAATTCTAGTTCAGTCTTTGGGACATGATGAGTGCTCATTCTCAGATTTGCGGTTTTCCATGTTATTTTTCTCTGATGTTACATATTTTTTTATTGTTTTATTGCTTAAAGTATTACAAAGAGTATTACATATGTCTCCTTTTTTCCCCCCCGCTCTTGACAATCCCCTGGCCTCCCCTCCCCCCCAGTGTCTTCTGTCCATTGGTTTTGCTTATATGTATGCATACAAGTCCTTCGGTTGATCTCTTACCCCGCTCCCTCCGGCTCCCCAACCCTACCCGGCCTTCCCACTGCAGTTTGACAATCAGTTTGAGGCAGCTCTGCCTCTGTATCTATTATTGTTCATAAGTTTATAATGGTCTTTATTATCCATGAATGAGTGAGATCATGTGGTATTTTTCCTTCATTGACTGGCTTATTTCACTTAGCATAATGCTCTCCAGTTCCATCCATGCCGTTGCAAATGGTAAGAGTTCCTTCTTTTTTACAGCAGCATAGTATTCCATCGTGTAGATGTACCACAGTTTTCTAATCCATTCATCTACTGATGGGCACTTAGGCTGTTTCCAAATCTTAGCTATGGTGAATTGTGCTGCTATGAACATAGGGGTGCATAGATCCTTTCTGATTGGTGTTTCTGGTTTCTTGGGATATATTCCTAGAAGTGGGATCACAGGGTCAAATGGGAGTTCCATGTTTTGTTTTTTGAGGAAACTCCATACTGTCTTCCATAGTGGCTGCACCAGTCTGCATTCCCACCAGCAGTGCACAAGTGTTCCTTTTTCTCCACATCCTCTCCAGCACTTGTCGTTTGTTGATTTGTTGATGATAGCCAGTCTGACAGGTGTGAGATGGTACCTCATTGTTGTTTTGATTTGCATCTCTCGGATGATTAGTGACTTTGAGCATGTTTTCATATGTCTCTTGGCTTTCTGAATGTCCTCTTTTAAAAGGTGTCTATTTAGATCCTTTGCCCATTTTTTGATTGGATTGTTTATCTTCCTTTTGTTAAGTTGTATGAGTTCCCTATAAATTTTGGAGATTAGGCCCTTATCAGATATAATGTTGGCAAATATGTTCTCCCATGTAGTGGGCTTTCTTGTTGTTTTGTTGATGGTTTCTTTTGCTGTGCAGAAACTTTTTATTTTGATGTAGTCCCATTTGTTTATTTTCTCTTTAGTTTCCAATGCCCTAGGATCTGTATCGGTGAAGAAATTGCTTCGGCATAGGTCTGAGATTTTGTTGCCTTTGGATTCTTCTAGTATTTTTATGGTTTCCGGTCGTATATTTAAGTCCTTTATCCATTTTGAGTTTATTTTTGTGTATGGTGTAAGTTGGTGGTCTAGTTTCATTTTCTTGCATGTATCTGTCCAATTTTCCCAGCACCATTTATTGAAGAGACTGTCTTGACTCCATTGTATGTTCTTGCCTCCTTTGTCAAATATTAATTGAGCGTATTGGTTGGGGCTGATTTCTGGGCTCTCTATTCTATTCCATTGATCTATATGTCTGTTCTTGTGCCAGTACCAGGCAGTTTTGAGAACAGTGGCTTTGTAATACAGCTTGATATCTGGTATTGAGATCCCACCTACTTTCTTCTTTCTCAGGATCGCTGCAGCTATTCGGGGTCGTTTTTTGTTCCAGATGAATTTTTGGAGAGTTCGTTCTAGGTCTGTGAAATATGCCGTTGGTATTTTAATGGGAAGTGCGTTGAATTTATAGATTGCTTTGGGCAGTATGGACATTTTAATGATGTTGATTCTACCAATCCAAGAACATGGTATGTTCTTCCATCTCTTTATGTCTTCCTCTATCTCTTTTTTCAACGTCCTGTAGTTTTCTGAGTAGAGGTCTTTTACCTCTTTAGTTAAGTTTATTCCTAGGTAGCTTAATTTTTTTGGTGAGATGGTAAATGGGATTGCTTTTTTAGTCTCTCTTTCTGCAAGTTCACTATTGGTGTATAGAAATGCCATAGATTTCTTGGCGTTAATTCTGTATCCTGCTACATTGCCGAATTCTTTTATTAAGTCTAATAGTTTTTTGATGGAGTCTTTAGGGTTTTTTAAGTATAATATCATGTCATCTGCAAATAAGGACAGTTTTACTTCCTCTTTTCCAATTTGGATGCCTTTTATTTCTTCTTCTTGTCTAATTGCAATGGCTAATACTTCCAGTACTATGTCGAACAGGAGTGGTGAGAGTGGGCATCCCTGTCTTGTTCCTGTTTTTAGGGGAAATGGTGTTAGTTTTTGTCCATTGAGTATGATGTTGGCTGTGGGTTTGTCATATATGGCTTTTATTATGTTGAGGTATGATCCTTCTATTCCCACCTTGCTGAGAGTTTTTATCAAAAATGGGTGTTGAATTTTGTCAAATGCTTTTTCTGCATCAATTGATATGACTATGTGGTTTTTTTCCTTCAATTTGTTTATGTGATGTATCACGTTGATTGATTTGCGGATATTGTACCATCCTTGCATCCCTGGGATAAATCCTACTTGGTCATGGTGTATGATCTTTCTGATGTACTGCTGGATCCGATTTGCTAAGATTTTGTTGAGGATTTTGGCATCTATGTTCATGAGGGATATTGGCCTGTAATTCTCTTTCATTGTGTTGTCTTTACCTGGTTTTGGTATTAGGGTGATGCTGGCTTCATAGAATGAGCTTGGAAGTGTTCCTTCCTCTTGGATTTTTTGTAGTAGTCTGAGGAGGATAGGTTTTAGTTCTTCCTTGAATGTTTGGTAAAACTCCCCTGTGAAGCCGTCTGGTCCTGGGCTTTTGTTTGCTGGAAGCTTTCTGATGACTGCTTCAATTTCTTCCATAGTTATTGGCCTGTTGAGATTTTTAGATTCTTCCTGATTAAGTTTTGGAATGTTGTATTTTTCTAGAAATATGTCCATTTCCTCCAGGTTGTCTAGTTTGTTGGAGTAGAGTTGTTCATAGTATTTTTTAACAATCATTTGTATTTCTGTGGGGTCTGTTGTTATTTCGCCTCTATCATTTCTGATTTGGTTTATTTGGGTCCTCTCTCTTTGCTTTTTGGTGAGCCTGGCTAGAGGTTTGTCGATCTTGTTTATCCTTTCAAAGAACCAGCTCTTGGTTTCATTGATTTTCTGTATTGTTTTTTTGGTCTCTATGTCATTTATTTCTGCTCTAATCTTTATTATCTCCTTCCTTCTGCTCACTCTGGGCTTTTCTTGTTGCTCTCTTTCTAATTCTTTGAGCTGTAGATTTAGATGATTTACTACCATTTTTTCTTGTTTGTTGAGGTAGGCCTGTAGAGCTATAAACTTCCCTCTCAGGACTGCTTTCATTGTGTCCCAAAGGTTTTGGATTGTTGTGTTTTCATTGTCATTAGTTTCCAGGATGTTTTTAATTTCTTCTTTGATCTCATTGGTAACCCAATCAATATTTAATAACATGCTATTCAGCTTCCAAGTGTTTGAGTATTTTGGGTTGTTTTTATTGTAGTTTATTTCTAATATTATGCCCTTGTGGTCTGAGAAGATGCTTGGTATGATTTCAATCTTCTTGAATTTGGGGAGACTTTGTTTGTGACCCAATATGTGGTCTATTTTTGAAGATGTCCCATGAGCACTTGAGAAGAACGTATATTTTGTTGCTTTGGGGTGAAGTGTTCTGAAGATGTCAATTAAGTCCATCTGATCTAGTGAGTCATTTAGGATTGCTGTTTCTTTGCTGATTTTTTGTCTAGCAGATTTATCCAGTGATGTCAGTGGTGTATTAAAGTCCCCTACTATGATTGTATTGTTGTCGATCTCTCCCCTGATGTCTTCCAGGAGTTTTCTTATGTATGTGGGTGCTCCTGCATTGGGTGCATATATGTTTATCAGGGTTATATCCTCTTGTTGTATTGATCCCTTTAGTATTATGAAGTGGCCTTCCTTATCTCTTGTTATGGCCTTCACTTTGAGGTCTATTTTGTCGGATATAAGTATTGCTACCCCAGCTTTTTTTTCATTTCCATTTGCCTGAAAGATATTTTTCCATCCCTTCACTTTCAGTCTGTGTGAGTCCCTTTTAATGAGGTGGGTCTCTTGTAGACAGCAAATGTATGGGTCATGTTTTTTTATCCATTCAGCCACTCGATGTCTTTTGATTGGACCATTTAGTCCATTTACGTTTAAAGTTATTATTGAAAGGTACTTGTTTGTAGCCATTTCTTTTTTTGTGTGGCTGTTTTCTTTCTGGGCTTTTTATTTCTTCTTTTTACACCAGTCCCTTTAGCATTTCTTGCATTGCTGGCTTGGTGGTGATGAACTCCCTTAGCCTTTTTTTGTCTGTGAAGCTTCTTATTTCCCCTTCAATTTTGAATGATAGCCTTGCTGGATAGAGTATTCTTGGATTCAGTCCTTTGCTTTGCATCACTTTGTAAATTTCTGTCCATTCTTTCCTGGCCTGATGTGTTTCTGTTGAGAAATCGTTTGATAATCTGATGGGGGATCCTTTGTAGGTAACTCTCTGTTTCTCTCTTGCAGCCTTTAAGATTCTCCTGAACATTTGCCATGGCAATTATGATGTGTCTTGGTGTGGGTCTTTTTGGGTTCACCTTGCTTGGGACTCTCTGTGCTTGTGTGACTTTTTTCTTCCCCACCTCAGGGAAGTTTTCTGATATTATTTCTTCAAATAGGTTTTCTAAGTCTTGTTCCTCTTTCTGTTGTTCTGGCACCCCTATTATTCGTATGTTGTTTCGTTTCATGTTGTCCCATAGTTCCCTTAGGCTCTCCTCCTGTCTTTTAATTTTTTTCTCCAATTGCTGTTCAATTTGGGTGTGTTTTGTTTCCCTGTCTTCTAATTCGCTAATTTGGTCCGCTTCTCGAAACTTTCAATGGTGTTTTGTATTGCAGCTATATCACTCTTCATTTCTTCTTGGTTCTTACATAATATATTGATTTTTTTCATCCGTTTCTTCTTGATTCTTGCATAAGTTGTTGATTTTTTCCCTCCATCCTGTTTATGCATTCTAGGACCCTTAATCTGAACCCTTTTTCTGTCATGTTGCATGCCTCTGTATCACTTAGCTTTTTTTTTGGCGAGTCCTCTTTTTCTTTCCTTTGGGGGTTTCTTTGTCTACCCATGTTTGATCTCACGGATATATCTAGATGTTTGTTCAGTGGTGGCTGCTCCCTGAGTGGCAGTGGCTCCTCGGGCTGTGGTTGCTCCTCGGGCGGTGGTGGCTCCTCTGGCTGGTGGGGGGAGGCTTCACACACAGCTGCTGTTTCTCAGACAGAGGGTGTGGTGATCAGCAGGCTGCTGTTCCTTCAAGTACAGATCTTTTAAACTCAAGAAACATTTTCCATATACTACACATTCTGTTTTAGCAAAATAGCTCAGTTTGTATTATTGCTTACACCATTAACATACAGATACACTGGTTGAAGTTTTTGCTTAAATAGTTCTTATTTCCACTTGAGCAGGTAAAGAAAGGGAGCATCATTATTGGTAGCTGCTATGGGAAAAAAGAGAGAACGCACATATAAACGGTAGTAAGAATAATAAAGAGGATGTAGTCGATGATTTTTTTTTATTACTTAAAGTATTAAAAGGGTATTACATATGTGTCCTTTTTTTCCCCAGCCCTTGACAATCCCCTGGCATCCCCTACCCCCCCCGTGTCTTATGTCCATTGGTTATGCTTATATGCATGCATACAAGTCCTTCGGTTGATCTCTTACCCCCTTCCCTCCTGCCCCCCAACCCTCCCCAGCCTTCCCGCTGCAGTTTGACAATCTGTTTGAGGCAGCTCTGCCTCTGTATCTATTATTGTTCAAAAGTTTGTAATGGTCTCTATTATCCATGAATGTGTGAGATCATGTGGTATTTTTCCTTCATTGACTGGCTTATTTCACTTAGCATAATGCTCTCCAGTTCCATCCATGCCGTTGCAAATGGTAAGAGTTCCTTCTTTTTTACAGCAGCATAGTATTCCATCGTGTAGATGTACCACGGTTTTCTAATCCATTCAGTCGATGATTTTTTTAATCAAGAAAATCTGCAACAGCTTTTTTCTAATTCATATGAAGATTTATATAAAATGTACAATTTACTAAAAAATGTAAATTACACAAATTGACTCAAAAGAGAATAGACCCCAGATATTGCTACACTGAGTCAGTGGTAAACAGAACTACTTCCAAAATGTTCCAGAGCCTGACAGTGTGATTGGCAAGTTTTATCAGGCCTCTGTGAATGGGCCATCATCATCTTGCACAAATACAGAGTAGCAAAACGAAGCCTCTGTGTTCACCTTTGTATTCAAACCTGAAAAGGGTAATATGAGAAAGAAAAACCACAGGCCAATCTGAAATATTAAGGAAAATGAAAAATAGCCTAAATGAAACATTGGCAAATCAAATCCAGCAACACATGAAACAGAAATGCACACCCAGTTGGGTGTACTCAGGATGCAAGGATGGCCCACGACAAGAAAACCTGCTGACTTAACTTATCACAGTGACAAATCAAAGGAGAAAGATAGAATGACCCCCCAATAACGGGTACAATTCAACAGCCACTGGCACACCAGCACAAAGGGCTTTCTCTCACCAAAATCAATGGTGTCTGCCCCACCCAGGACGGCTTAGGGGGCTGCCTACCAGGTCAGGAACAACATGTTTGCATCACGGAGGAGGGCGTTCGGCAGACACCCGGCTCCTGGGCCCCAGGGAAGAGGGCTGCTTCTGCGGCCATGCTCCCCGCAGCTCTGACGGTCAGAGCGCGTGCCCCTGGCGCGTCTGCGCGAGTCTGAGTGACTGCAGACTCTGCATGAGCAGCAAACCTGGATCTCTCTTTGCTCCTCCTCCCTCCATCCCTCCTTCCCTCCCTCGAGTCCTTCTTCACCAAGGCTGAAAGCGGAAGCAGCAGGGTTAGGATTTGAAGTGACAATCAGTGTAAGTCATCGGACATTCTGCTCTGTATTTTGTCTCAGCAGCTTCCCGGGGCTCAGTGCACAGGCGGGCTCTGTGGGACCTGCGGCGTTTTGGGGTCCTCCCCGAGCGCTCCCTCCTGTCCGCGCTCCCTGTGCCCGCCGCCACGGCAGGAGGACCTGCGGTGGCCCGCTGTCTCAGGTTGACTCCCTTCTCTCTCTTCTTAGTCGCTTCGGGATCTGAGACCAAAGCATCCTCTTGGACTAAAGCTGTTCGTGCCAACCCACGGGCTCCTGAGCAGGGGACGTCTGCAGACCTGCCTTGTGCCAGCAGAAAGGAGCCCGCACTTGTCCGCGTGGCCAGCTGGTGTTCGGCACCACGATCTCTGGGAAGAGGGCAAGGCTCATTCCAGCAGCTGTCTCGGTTACAAAGGAACCTCTAGGCCAGGGGTGGGCAACCCCTGGCACGCGTGCCAAACATGGCACGCCAGTAGCTTGCTGGCACGCGAAACCCTCTCTTATAATCTTCCATTTACATTTTTTTCTTAATATCGACTTTTTTATTTTTCAGATAAATTCAGTGTAGGTGCATCTTAGATAAATAAATAATTTTACATAACAAGTTATCTTAAAGACCATAGACATGGATTGACGAGAGAGGGGAAGAGCAATTTCTATGCCTCTGCCTTAACTCTCCCTGCCTTCCTAGATCCGACCAGTGTTTTGGTTTCATCCACAGACGCTTGTGAATCTTTGTTCTCAGTGATGAATTTTGTTAAGTCTCATAATAGGAGTAGCCTGATAGATGAAAGTAGTAGCTTGTACATATCTCTGAAGGTCACGAAATATAAACCTGATGTAAAATCTCTGTCATCAGTGATGCAGCAGCAAGTTCCACTGATAATATCAAACGGAGTCATAAAGTTTTCTGTTGGACTATCAGTGTACATGTATACATTAAAAATAAATGCATTTTTCATCATCATATACTGTGTTTTTGTCACTCGAATGAATTTTATTATTTCTTCAAGGTTCTTCACATACGTACACCTTAAGAGATATCAAGTAGGCGTAACATGTTCTCAAAAAATTAGGGTTGGCATGCAGAAGAATTTTGAGTCAGAGATTTTGCTGGTTTTGGCACACACTCACAAAAAGGTTGCCCACTCCTGCTCTAGGCTCTGCAGCCTGGGAAACCCTCATGCCAAGTGGTGGAGGAGAGGGAGGCACCTTCCCCCGCCCCCCACCTGGGCTGGGTGCTGTCTCCCAGTCTCACTCAGCACCTGCTGGTGGCTGCACGGTGCGCGGGTCCGGCTGCCTCAGGGGCCGGGAGCTGAGCTGTCTGACAGCCAGGCTCGCTAGGAGGCCACTTCCACTCACTGCTTCTAATTTGAAGAGAGACCACGAGGAATGCCCCGAAATGCTCAATCATGGAAGAAAGCACCACGGCAGCACTTAATCCCCAGCACCAGACCCAGGTCCTGCAAAGAGCTGGGGGTTAAAGGACCAGCAGCATGGCTTCTCTCTCCAGGCCGTGCTTCCATTCCTGCTCACAGCTCCCAAAGAAACAGAGGACCAGTTTCTGTTGGAAAGAAATACTCAAAAATTAAAATGGGTGAAATTAAGAATAATTAGGTTTTCTAATCAAATCTAAATACTAACATATATAAGAACTGAAAATTTGACAAGCACCATGGAAAACTGTAACTTTAGAATATTTTCATTTCAAGGAAAAATAAATGTATAAACAGACATGCTACAGATAAAACAATGTTCTTATCCTCATGGTGTTATTTTACATGTCTGACCCGGAGACGCCCGGCTGTTGGTGTTCATGTGAGATTCGAACAGACGCCCGGTGCTCAGCAGCCCGCCGCTGGCCGTGCCCAGGAAACAAACGGGATTTTATAATGCTCTCTGCGCATCGTAATTGAACCCTTATTCTCAATTCCATAATTGTTTTTACACAATCAATGCAATATTATTTTCCTTCTAATATATACCAGACATCTTTCCCCCTCTTTAGTCCTTCTGCACAATAAGCCTTAAATGAAACAGAAACATTATCCCTGTCACATGCCGTCTTTGTTGTTAGAGTCTACAGCAACCTTGAAGTCTGGTGGTGACGGAACAGCCTCAGTGTGAGTGCTGTAACATATGTACAGCTAGACACAAAACTATGTCATACCACCCAACAAAACGTTGGGTTACCTGGAGGTAGCAGTGAACAGATTACCTTCTAGAACCTCAGTACGATGTTCACTGTTTGAGACTAAAGGGAAAGACTACTGAGACTACACAACTTGAAGTGACCTCTGTACAGTGCGGCCCTCGAGGACACGATGTGAAGAACTGAGTGAGGTCCGTGGTCACCCCCCGCCCGCTGCTCAATCTCAATAACAGAAGGACAGACAGACATGAGGAGCCTTCTGGGGTGACCAGGGGGAGTGCACAGCACAGCGAAATGAAGTGGGTAACTCTCGAATCCACTGCCAGTTTACAGGAAGTCAGGCGCAGAGGGGCATGCTACGCTCCATGGAGAGGCGATCAGCCAAGTCCAGAATGTACTGAAGTCGACTGGACAAAAAAAAAATTTTTTTCCCAACAAATAACTGGCAAGAAAAAAGGAAAAGAGGAAGGGGAACTGTTTGTTGAGAAAGATTTAAGAGGCCTTTTACTGGCGTCTGCGTGCTGTTTGCCTCCAAACCCGCGCTCTTTCTATGCTGCCTGCTGTCTGACCAGGCGGGCCTGGAGGGGCTGTGGGTGGGGAGGCCTGGGGGCGCCAGGCCCACAGTGGAGGTGCTGGTTGCCCGTCCCACCACTAGGTGGGGCTGCGGGCCCGGCCGTCTCAGGCGGAGCTGGGGAAGCTGTCATCCACCTGGGTCGCCCTCCAGGTCCATGACTCCTGGGGGCGGACCGCTCCATATGTGCGCGGAGGGCGCGCTGCACCCAGGAGCGCCCTGGCTGGCGTGGCTCCGTTGGTTGGATGTGGTCCGTGCGCTACAGGTTGCTGCGTGGATTCCGGTCAAGGTCCCCTGCTCTGTTTGCGAGCCCGATCCCCCGTAGGGAGCGTGTAGGAGGCAGCCAATGGATGTTACACTATCACACGATGGTTCTCTCTCTCCTCCTCAATCTCTCTCTCAAAATCAATAAAATATTAAAAAGGTAGTGCAGCCTGGGACCCATGTCAGGACGGCATTTACATTTCTCAGGAGGTGCCACTGTACAGGGGGGGGGGGCACGAGACGCTGGGGGACCACCCTAAACCCAACTTCTCCTGGCAGGAGGTTGACAGAGGGAATCCTGGGCTGTGGGATTCACTTCCAGATCTTTTCCCTGCAATTTTAATTTTGAAGAGTTTCAAGCTTATAGACACATTGAAAGTTTGGTACAATGAACAATACTCATTTCTTCCTCACCTATAGCCACAGCGGGGTAACACATGCTTGGCTATTTCTCAGTGTGCGTGTGCGTGTGCACGTGTGCACGTGTGCATGTACATGTGCGTGCACATGTGCATGTGCGTGTGTGTGATGTGGAAATCAGTTGCAGACACCATGGTGCTCTCCCCCGAGCCCTTCGTAGCATCTCCGCAGCACCAAGGACCTTCGCCCGTGGTGATGGGATTTCAGGGAGGGAGAGATGACGCCCACTTGCTCCTGGGATAGCAGACCTCCCTCTTTCGATGTCTGAGGTGAAGTTAATGAGTAATCCCGGTGCCAAAGTGAGACTTGGGGGCCTGGCCTGCCACCAGGAGCGATTCTCTGATGGTTTCAGGGGCTATTAAACTCTTCACAAGATGAGGCCTAAATAACTAGCTGATATGGACTATAGGCCTTGAGCGCGTTACACAGGTAAACCAGGATTCACACAAATTCATTTCCTTCACTGAGGGCTCTTAGGCTTTGGCCTCAGCATCCTCAGCTGCTTCAGAGTGTGTCCTCTGCCATCATCACCTCCGCCACCCACCACCTGTGCCATCCCTCACCTGTGCCATCCCTCACCTGTGCCATCCCTCACCTGTGCCATCCCTCACCTGTGCCATCCCTCACCTGTGCCATCCCTCACCTGTGCCATCCCTCACCTGTGCCATCCCTCACCTGTGCCATCCCTCACCTGTGCCATCCGTTACCTGTGCCATCCCTCACCTGTGCCATCCCTCACCTGTGCCAGGGCACAGACACTGCGGGCCTGAGGATGTCCGCCCCTCTGCGCCTGTGCGCGCAGCAAAGGGCTCACTCCGGGGCGGCGGGCTCCAGTGGGAAACAATCCAGGAGGGTGTTTCCGATGGGCTCCTCTGAGCGTCAGGGACTGCTCGCCGCTTCCAGCAACCGGAGCAGAGAGCAGGGGCATGGATCAAACACCTGCCTCCTTCCTTGGCTT
>NW_005370096.1:199062-215230 GCF_000412655.1 Myotis brandtii | reverse complement strand
ATGCCGCCCCCTGTGGTCGCGCAGCACCCACCCGCACCCCACACTTCCCTCCTCAGAGCCGCTTCTACCTCTAACCCGGCAGCGCCCGCCTGGCCACAGCCGATGCTGGGTGTGGTCATAAACGGCTGAGCAGCCAGTGGCACCACGCTGGGCACAAGGTTGGCACCAACAGGCAGCCCTGCATGGACAGGGTCATCGCTGGGCTCTGCTAGTGGCGGGCATCGCTGGCGAAGGTTGTGGGCTGCGGGGTGCGGGTGCGTTAAGGCTGCAGCTCTCCAGGCTGCGGGTGCGTTAAGGCTGCAGCTCTCCAGCTCGGGGCAGGTGCCTGCGCAGCCATCAGTTACCGAGGACCAAGGAGCTTTGTTCAGGTGGCTTATATCTGTCAATATATCTCCTGTTTGAAACTGAGAGTGATCAGTTTCAAATTTTAAATATTTATTTATTAATTCACGAAAAAGAAAGCCATTGCATATAAGCGTTAAGTGATAGGTTTATAATGATATGAAAAATAGCTACACGTCAAAAACAAGCGAAGCAAGAAGAGTGGCACTGTTTGACGTCTGCCCGCCTCTCAGTGCCCACGCCGGGCAGCGGCGGCCTGCCCCGTCCTGGGGGGCGGGGGCGTGGGTCTCCCCTCAGCTGCCGCCTCCACTGGCCGCGGAGACGCAGGGACGCGGCTTCCCCACTGCGGACACTTCCGGTCACACAGCGTCAGAGATCAAATCCCACAGGCTGCCGCCCAGCTACTCAGGAAAGAGTTCAAATATCCACCGGGCCAAGCTCCGGGTGCAGAGGCAAGCTCGCAGCTTCCTCATTTCCCCGGGATGCTGGGATTGGATCCCTGGCAGCAGCGCCGCCATCGCTTCTGGGGAATGACAGCTCACTGTGCCTTTCCTAAGGGACCCGCCACATGCCTGTGGGACACCCACTGTCTGCCAGTCCTCTCAACGCAAGCCCAGCCCCTTCTCTCCAGGAAGCGGGTGCGGCTGGCTCCCAGCGGAGCCCCAGGCATCCCCGAGGCGCCTCCCCGCGCTGGTGAGCGAGGGTGCTCCCCGCCAGCCGCCCTGTAACACGCCGCATTCTTTGCTGCTTCATTAAGGAAAATCTTAGCGGAACTGCACTTTCTAAGAAATGTGAGCGTGTGTTCTGAGGACCCAGCCACCACTCCTGCAGTGCGGAGCAAAGGCCCAGTGAGCACCGACTGTGCATCACCAGTGCCAATGCCAATAAGATGCAAGAGGCAGACACCATTTTAGCGCTATTTTAGAAACGCGGCCGCATGGGCTTCCAGAGGGTCTTGTGAGTTCCCGCCGGCCGGGCCTGGACTCCGCAAGCCTGGACCGAGGCATGTGGAGCCGGTGCGAGCGTGTTCTCGGTCTCCTTTAAGTGTGGCCCCCAAGTCCCAGGGGCTCGGTACCCAGCACTTCCTAAGGGCCCGCTGGCTGAACGGGTGGCATCTCTGGGACACAGGTTTAGGGAACAGATTGGGGTCAAGGCACCGCTCACTGGGAGGCTAATCCAAAGCCTGGGCCCCTCCCGGAGCCTGAGTGGTCTGGGCAGGGTGCAGGCCTTGTAAGGTTTGAACACTTACCATGTGTTTCAGCCTCCACGGGGAGCTCGGAGCCGGGCGGTCAGGCCAGGAGCAGCGAGGCAGCTCCCAGGGCCCGAGCCACACGGCCTCGCTCCCCTTCCTTGGCTGCTGCTTAAAATGACCAAGATGGGGGGCCTTGACCTGGACTGCAGGCTGGGCACTTTGCTGGGTGGGCCCAGGACCCTCCTGCAGAATGAGCCGCGAAGGGCAAAGGGGAGGTGGGCTCCCAGGGCCCGGGTGGGGCCTGGGGGTGCTGACACCTCTGGGTGCCAAGGGAATCCCAGGGCCACGGCTCCTGAACTAGGGAGGGAGCCCGGCTGGGCAGGTCCGTCCCGCAGCTCCGCCCTCCCCCACCTCCACCAGGGAGCCTCTCTCTGGGGGAGGGTGTCGCCGAGGACTAGGCTGTTCTGGTCCTGGCAGCTCTTCTTATTTCTTTATTGCAAGTGTCCTCTCCCCTTCGGAGGGCCTGGGGCTGCTGGTCTAAAAAGCTCCCCAAGTGACACTAATGTGTGGCCCAGGGAGAACCTGGTTGCATTGTCTGTACCTTAATATTGACTCTTCAGTAGGAACACTAGGGATGCTAATTTCAGATCCAGGTGGATAGTAGTGATACGTACCCCACATGTGGGCATGAAACTTTATTTCAAAGCATTTCGCTAATGCTAAGCTAAATAAGCCAGTCAGAGAAAGGCAAGAACATGATCTCACTTACATGTGGAGTCTAATGAACAAAATAAACTGACAAACAAAATAGATCCAGAGACATGGATGCATGGAACAGACGGACAGGTCTCAGAGGAAAGGGAGGAGGGAAAAGGTTAACCAAAGAACCTATGTGCTAACCCGTGGACACAGACAGTAGTGTGGTGAAGGCCTGGGCGGGGGCGGGAGAGGGGAGGAAGGAGTCAATGGGGGAATGAAAAGGGGGACGCCTGTAACACTTTCAACAATAAAGATAATAAGCCATAACTGTTTTTAATTAAAAAATGATTTTAGAGAGGGAGAAAAGGAGAGAGAGAGAGAGAGAGAGAGAGAGAGAGAGAGAGAGGAGAGAGAGAGAGAAACATTGATTAGTTGCCTCCTGACTGGGGATTGAATTTGCAACCTGGGCATGTGCCCTGACCAGGAATCAAACCTGCAACCTACTAGTGCACAGGACGATGCTCCAGCCACCGAGCCACGGAGCCAGGGCAGCAGGAACTGTTATATTTATCTTCCTGTGATAATTCTAAAGAGGCATTTGAAAGCTTGAAGACCAAGTTTCAAGAGGAAGGAACACTTCCAAGCTCTTTTTGCGAGGCCATCATTATTCTAATTCTAAAGCAAGATAAAGACACTAAAAGGAAGAGAATTATAGGCCAATATACCTGATGAACATAGATGCTAAAATCCTCAACAAAATATTAGCAAACTGAATGTAGCAATATATTAAAAAGATCATACAACATGACCAAGTGATATTTATTCCATGGATGCAAGATTAGTACAATATTCACCAATTAAAAAATGTGATACATCACATAAACAAAATGAAAGATAAGAATCACATGATCATATCAATAGATTCAGGAAAATCATTTGATAAAATTCAGTACCTATTTATGATAAAGCTCTCAGCGAAGTGGGAATAGAGGGAGCATACCTCAACATGCTAAAGGCCACAGATGACAAACCCACAGCCAACACCAGACTCCATGGGCAACAACTACAAGTGTGTCCCTTAAGATCAGGAAAAAGACTGGGATGCCAGTTTTCACCACTCTTTTATTTTTTAAGCATCTTTTTTTAAACCTTTATTTTTATTGTTGACACTATTACAGATGTCACCAAATTTCCCCTCTTTGCCCACTCCCCCTCGGGTTCCACCGCCCCTCCCCCCTTTCCTCTGGCCATCACCACCCTGTTGTCTATGTCTATGGGCTATGCATATATGTCGCTTGGCTAATCTCGTCACCTTCTTTCATCCAGTCCCCCCATCTCCTATGATAGCTGTCAGTCTGTTCCATGTATCCACGCCTCTGTTTCTGTTTTGTTCATTAGACTCCACATATAAGTGAGAACTTATAGTATTTGTCTTTCTCTGACTGGCTTATTTAACTTAGCATAACGCTCTCCAAGTCCATTCATGCTGTCACAAAAGGTAAGATTTCCTTCTTTTTTATGGCCATGTAGTATTCCATTGTGTAAATGTACCACAGCATTTTAAAAAATATATATTTTATTGATTTTTTACAGAGAGGAAGGGAGAAGGATAGAGAGTTAGAAACATCCATGAGAGAAAAACATCGATCAGCTGCCTCCTGCACACCCCCTACTGGGGATGTGCCCGCAACCAAGGTACATGCCCTTGACCAAAATCGAACCTGGGACCCTTCACTCTGCAGGCCAACACTCTATCCACTGAGTGAAACCGGTTAAGGTATCACAGCATTTTTATCCACTTTTCTACTGACGGGCACTTGGACTGTTTCCAGATCTTGGCTATTGTAAATAAAGCTGCAATAAACATATATTCTTTCAAATTGATATTTAAAATTCTCAGGGTATATTCCCAGAAGTGGGATCGTTGGGTCAAAAGGCAATTCCATTTTTTATTTTTTTGAGGAAACTCCGTACTGTTTTTTGCAGTGGCTGCCCAGTCTGCATTCCCACCAGCAGTGCACGAGGGTTCCCTTTCCTCCACGTCCTCGCCAGCACTTGTCGTTTGTTGATTCATTGATGGCAGCCACCTGTGAGGTGGTGTCTCATTGTGGTTTTAATTTGCATCTCTCTGATGATTAGTGACTGAGAATTTTCCATGTCTATTGGCTAACTGTATGTCCTCTTTGGAGAAGGGTCCAATTTTAGGTCCTTTGCCCATTTTTTCTGTGTGTGTGTGTTTTTTTTTCTCGTTTGTCAAATTTCTTCTCTCTTCTGAGTTTTATTTTTATTTATTTATTTATTTATTTATTTATTTTTTATTGAGTTTAGAGAGAGGAATAGAGGGAGAGAGAAACATTGATTTGTTGTTCCACTTATTTATGCATTCATTGGTTGATTCTTGTATATGCCCTGGTGGGATCGAACCCACAACCTTGGGGTATCAGGACAATGCTCTAGTCTAACCAACTGAGAATTCTACCGGGCCAAGTGTTTTTTTTTAAATCCTCACTTGGGGGTATGTTTTTATCAATTTTAGAGATAGAAGGAAGGAAGGAGAGAGAGAGAGAGAGAGAGAGAGAGAGAGAGAGAGATCAATTGGTTGCCTCCTATATGTTCCCAGATTGGGGATTGAACCTGCAACCTACATATGTGCCCTGACCAGGAATGAAACCTATAACCTTTGGTGTACAGGACAATGCTCCAACCAACTGAGCCACCAACCAGGGCCCTTTGCCCATTTGTTAATTGGATTGTTTGTTTGTTTTCCTGGTGTTAAGTTCATGTATTTTGGTGATTAACCCCTTATCGGATGTATCATTGGCGAATATGTCCTCCCATGCAGTGGGCTTCCTTTTCTTTTTGTTTATGGTTTATTTTGCTGTGCAGAAGCTTTTAATTTGATGTAATCACATTTAAAATTTTTTTCTGTGTTTTCCTCACCCTCGGAAACATATTGGCAAAGATATTGCTATAAGAGAAGTCTGAAATTTTTTTTTTTTTTTTTTAACGATTTTTGTCCAGTTTCTTCCCGCATCTCCCATTCCCCTTTCCCCCCCAAGAATAGTCAGTCCATTCCCTTTCTATGTCCCTGATTCATTATAATCACCAGTTCATTCTGTACATCAGATTATTTATTCACTTGGTTCTTAGATTCACTTGTTGATAGATGCATGTTTGTTGTTCACAATTTGTATCTTTACCTTTTTCTTCTTCCTCTTCTTAAAGGATACCTTTCAGCATTTCGTATAATACTGGTTTAGTGGTGATGAACTCCTTTAGCTTTTCCTTATCTGTGAAGCTCTTTATCTGACCTTCAATTCTGAATGATAGCTTTGCTGGATAAAGTATTCTTGGTTGTAGGTTCTTGGTATTCAGCACTTTGAATATTTCTTGCCATTCCCTTCTGGCCTGCAAAGTTTCTGTTGAGAAATCAGCTGACAGTCGTATGGGTATTCCCTTGTAGGTAATTGAGTCTCTTTCTCTTGCTGCTTTTAAGATTCTCTCTTTGTCTTTTGCTCTTGGCATTTTAATTATGATGTGTCTTGGTGTGGTCCTCTTTGGATTCCTTTTGTTTGGGGTTCTCTGCGCTTCTTGGACCTGTAAGTCCATTTCTTTCACCAGGTGGGGGAAGTTTTCTGCCATTATTTCTTCAAATAGGTTTTCAATATCTTGCTGTCTCTCATCTTCTGGCACCCCAATTATTCTGATGTTTGTACGCTTGAAGCTGTCCCAGAGGCTCCTTACACTATCTTCGTATTTTCGGATTCTTTTTTCATTTTGCTTTTCCGGTTGGGTGTTTTTTGCTTCTTCGCATTTCAAATCTTTGGCTTGATTCTTGCGCTCCTCTGGTCTGCTATTGGGTGTCTGTATAATATTCTTTATTTCAGTCCGTGTATGCTTAATTTCTAGTTGGTTCTTTATCATAGCATCGAGGGTCTCATTAGTTTTCGTGACTCTCTCCTCAAGTTTATTGACAGCTTCTAGCACATTTTTGCAAGCCCTCAAAATTGCGATTTTTAGCTCTATATCCTCCATTTCTGTCATGTTTTTTTGTCTCCGCATTTTTTATGCTTTCTTGGTGCACCCCCTAGTGGTCTTTGTGCGCAGTCTTGTTCTAGTTGAGCCTTGATTGTTGTAGTTAATACTAGAGGGATTTGACCACCAGGCCGACTGGCTGTGTGAATCAGCTGTGTCTGCCGCGGAAAACTTCTGTCCTCTGGGGAGGTGCTAATCTAGCCTTTGCCTGAGGCGATCTGGCAAATGGCTCTGCGCAGGGCTTGGGCGGGGCGGGCTCAACAGGGCGGGCGGGCGGAGGGAGCGGTTATGGCCCCTCTCAGTCCCGTTCCCAGAGGCTCTGCTTCTCAGAACCCCCGGAACCGCTGCAAACCTCGGAGGGAAAGCTGCCTTCCAACTGATGCCAGACACTCCCGCTTCTCCCGTTTGGGTCCGAGTCCCCAGCGATTCGCCCGTATCTGGAGCTCAGAGTCTGAGACTCCCCCCTGACCGAAAACGACAACCGCGCTCTCAGCCACCAGCCCGCTTTGCGCGCGCACCTCCGCACCTGAGTTTTTTCCACACTGCGCCTCCTCTGAGCCTCGGTGTGCTGTTATTTTTCCTTCTAGTTGAAGAGTCTCTCCTCAGCCAGCCTTCCTGCGGTTCTGGGTGATGTCCGTTCCGTCTTTTAGTTGTATTTTTGAAGTGGTTGTTTGCGGCAGCAGTCTGCGGTGTTTACCTATGCCGCCATCTTGGTCTCTCTCGAGAAGTCTGAGATTTTACTGCCTATTGTTTTCTTCAAGAATTTTTAGTTTCTTTACTTACATTTAAGTCTTTTACCCATTTTGAGTTTATTCTTGTGTATGGCATAAGTTGGTGGTCTAGTTTCCTTTTTTTACATGTGTCTGTCCAATTTTCCCAGCACCATTTATTGAAGAGACTGTCTTTACTCCATTGTATGCTCTTGCCTCCTTTGTCAAATATTAATTGACTATATAGGTTTGCACTGATTCCTGGGCTGTCTGTTTTGTCCTATTGCTCTATATGTTTGTTCTTATGCCAGGACCAGCCTGTTTTGATTACAATGGCCTCGTAGTATAGTTTGATATCAAGTATTGTGATCCCTCCATCTTTGTTCTTTTCTCAATCTTTTCTCAAGATTGCTGAGGCTATTTGGGGTCTTTTTGGTTCCATATAAAGTTTTGGAATATTTGTTATAGATTTGTGAAATAGGCCATCGGTATATTTAAATTTATTTTTCTTTTGTAATGTTAATTTGTTTATTGTTGACAGTATTACAGATGTCCCCCGGACACTGGTATTTTAATAGGAATTGTGTTGAGTCTATAGATTGCTTTGAATAATATGGAATTTTAAGGATGTTAATTCTTTCAATCCATGAATACGGTATATGCTTTCACTTATTTGTATCTTCCTCAATTTCTTTCTTCAGTGTCCTAGAGTTTTCTGAGTACAGGTCTTTTACCTCTTTGGTTAAATGTATTTATTCCTAGGTACCTTATTTTTTGATGCAATAGTAAATGGGATTGTTTCTTAGTTTCTTTTTTTAATAGTTCATTATTGGTGTATAAAAATGCCATTAATTTCTGAATATTAATTTTGCAATCTGCTACTCTGCCAAATTTATGTATTAGATGCAGTATTATTTTGGTGGAGCCTAGAGTTTTCTATGGACCATATCATGTCATCTGCAAATAATGACAGTTTTACTTCCTCCTTTCCTATTTGGAGGCCTTGTATTTATGTTTCCTGTCTTTTGCTGTGGCCAGTGCTATGTTGAATAAGAGTGGTGAAAGCAGACATTCCTGTTCTGTTTGTGATCTTCAGGCAAATGCTTTTAGATTTTGCCCATTGAGTGTGATGTTGGCTGTGGGTTTGTCATATGTGGCTTATATTACATTGAGATATGACCCCTCTATTTCTACTTTGCGGAGAGTTTTTATCATAAATGGGTGCTGGTTTTTCTCAAATGCGTTTTCTGCATCTATTGATATGATCTTATGGCTTTTATCCTTCATTTTGTTTATGTGCTGTGTCATGTTTATTGACTTGCAGATAGTGTACCAACCTTACATCCCCAGAATAAATCTCACTTGGACGTGGTGTGTGATTTTTAAAAAAATGTAATGCTGGAGCCAGTTTGCTAATATTTTGTTGAAGATTTTGCATTTATGTTCATCAGGGATATTGCCCTATGATTTTCTTTCTTTGTAGTGTCTTTATCTGGTTTTGGAATTAGGGTAATGTTGTCTCATACAATGAGCTTGGGAGTCTTCCCTCCTCTTGCATTTTTTTTTTTTGGAATAGTTTTAGAAAGAGAAGTATTAGTTCTTTGAATGTTTGGTAAAATTCACCTTGAAGCCATCTTGTCCAGGGCTTTTATTTATCAGATTTTTAAAATTACTGCTTCGATTGTACTCATTGTATTCTGTCTATTCAGGTTCTCTGATTTTCCTCATTCGGTTTCGGAGGATTGTGTATTTCTAGAAATTTATCCATTTCACCCAGGTTGTCCAATTTGTTGGCATATATTTTTTATAGTATTTTGTTAAAATACTTTGTATTTCTGTAGTGCCAGTTGTTATTTCTCCTCTTACATTTCTGATAGATTTATTTGTGTCCTCTCTGTTTGTTCCTTGATGAGTCTGGTTAAAGATTAGCCAATATTTTAAATTTTTTTTAAAAGAAACATCTCTTGGATTTATTGATCTTTTGTTGTTGTTGTTTTTCTAGACTTTATTTTGTTAATTTCTGCTCTGATCTTTATTATTTCCTTCCTCCTGTTCACTTGGGCTTTGTTTGATGTTCCTTTCCAGTTCCTTTAAATGTAAAGTTAGATTTTGTTGTTGTTGATATTAAGACAGAATTTCCCCATTTCCCCCCCTTTGCCTTTCTACCCCCAGCCCCAACCATCCCTCCCCCGGCCATCACCACTGTGTTGTCTATGTCCATGGACTATGCGTATATGTTCTTTGGCTACTCTCTTCACTGTCTTTTATCCAGCCGCTCTCACCATCCTACCCTCTGACCTCTGTCAGTCTGTTCCATGTATCCATGCCTCTATTTTGTTCATCAGTTTATTTTTTCCTTAGATTCCACCAATAAGTGAGATCATATGATACTTGTCTTTCTCTGACTGCTTTATTTCACTGAGCACAATACTCTCCAGGCCCACCCATACTGTCCCAAAGGGTAAGAGTTTTTTCTTTTTTACAACCAAGTAGTATTCCTTTGAGTAAATGTACCATAGCTGTTTTATCCACTCATCTACAAAAAACATATTAGCACCAATAAACAAGTTCAGCAAGGTTGGAGGACACAAGCTTAACATACAAAAATCAGTTGTATTCCTTTTTAAAAATATATTTTTATTGATTTTAGAGAGGATGGGAGAGGGAGAGAGATAGAAACATCAATGATGAGAGAGAATCATTGATCGACTGCCTCTTGCACACCCCCTGCTGGGGATTGAGCTCACAAACGGGCCTGTGCCCTGACTGGGAATTGAACCGTGACCTCCTGGTTCATAGGTTGACACTCAACCACTGAACCACACCGGCCAGGCCAGTTGTATTTCTTTTTAAAAACATTTTTATTGAATTTTTTTAGGGAGAGGATAGGAGAGGGAGAAAGAGAAACATTGATGTCAGAGTGGAACATTGATTAGCTGCCTCCTGCACGTATCCACAGGGAATCAAACTAACAACCCTGTGGTGCTGGGACAATGCCCAGCCACCGAGCCCCACTGGCCAGGGCAAAGCCAGTTGAGTTTCTATACATTAAGAATGAAAAATATAAAAATTAAATAAACAAATAATTCCACTTACAGTAGCATTAAGAAGAATAAAATACTCTGGAATAAACTTAAATGATGTACAAGACTGCATCTGAAAAAACAAAAAATCTCATTGGAAGAAATTAAAGAAAATTTAAATAAATGGGAAGATATTCCATGTTCATGAATTGGAAGACTTAATATTGTTAAGATGGCAATAGACCCCAAATAGATTTACAAATTCAATGCAATCCTTATCAGGACCTGAGTTGGCTTTTTTTTGTAGAAATTAACTAGCTAATTCTAAAATTCATATGGAAGCCCAGAATAGCCAGAACATTCTTTCAAAGAAGAATTGAAATAGATGAAAATCTGAAAATGTCTCACATTTATGGTCAATTAATTATTGACAATGGTGTCAAACCAATTAAATAGGCAAAAACAATTCCTTTCCATAAATGGTGCTGGGACAACTGGATATCCACATGCAAAAAAAAAAAAGAAGTTGAACCCTTACCTCATACCACAGATAAAAATGAACTCGAAATGGAATAATAACCGAATGTAAGAGCTAAAGCTCTTTATAACTTTTCTAGTGGCCATTGCACAAAGATTCGCGCAATAGGCCTTCCTTCCCCTGGCTGCCGGCACCGAGCGAAGACTAAAGACGATGAAGATGGCGGCAGCCACAGAGATGGAGCGAGCAGGAGGCTTGAGTTGCTCCTAGCAACAGAGGAAGCCAAGCTTCCCGCTGGCCCTGGACTCTGCTCAAGGAGTGGCTGAGGGCCTGGGTCGCCAGGGGCAACCCAGGCTTCCAGTCCACCGTGGGCTCACTGGAGGAGCTAGGGGAAAAAAGGGGGTGGGGCTGGGAGCACCCAGTGGGCTCACTGGAGGAGCTGGGGGGAAAAAGGGGGTGGGGCTGGGAGCAGCCAGAGCGGAGAAGCCAAGCCTCGCTGCTGTGGCCGGACCAAAGGCCTGGGTCCCGGGTGCCAGAGGAAAACCGGTACCTGCATATGCAAATTAACCACCATCTTTGTTGGGTTAATTTGCATAGTCGCTCTGATTGGCTGGTGGGTGTAACGGAGTGGCAGAGTGATGGAGTGATGTTTAATTTGCATGTTTATCTTTTATTAGTGTAGATAACTTTGGGTTTGGTAATAGTTTTTAATTATGGCATCAAAAACATAAGAAACAAAATTAAGAAATAAATTGAACTTCATTGAAATTAAACACTTTTGTGTTTCAAAGGGCACCAGCAAGAAAGTAAAAGCTAACCCGAAGAATGGGACAAAATATTTGAAAGTCCTATATCTAATAAGGACTGTATCCAGAATACATAAAGAACTCTTATAACTCAAAAAGACAACCCCATAAAAGAAGCAAAGAATCTGAATAAATATTTCCTCAAAGAAGATATTCAAATAGCTAAAAAGCACATGAAATGCTCAAATTTATTAGTCATCAGTGAAATGTGAAATGCAAATCAAAACCACAATGAAGTATAAGTTCACAATCAGTAAGATAACAATGATAAAAAAGACAGTTAGTAGCAAGTGTTTGCAAGGATATGGAGAAATCCAAACCCTTATACATTGCTGGTGGGAATATAAGATGGTACAGCCATGGGGATCAGTCTGGCAGTTTAGTACTCACCTCTCAACCAATTACTGAGGTGAGGAGGTGGGTCAAATCCTTCAAAGAAGATGCACTTTTTAGAGGAGTGGGAGCAGTACCAGGCAGATAAACAAATGATGTCCATTATATGGATCTTACTAGATTCTTTGATGTTGAAGCTGCTTGGATGATAAGCTCCTGAAATAGCAGACTGAGTCACTATTTTACCCAGCAATGTCACTCCTAGGCATATATCCAAGAGAAATGAAAACATATATCCAGACAAGACTTGAACATGAATGTTCATAGCAGCATTTTCATAGCAGCCAAATATCTATCAACTAGTGAATGAATAAACAAATGTGGTATATTCATACAATGGAATATTATTCAGCCATAAAAATGTACTGATTCATGCTACAACATGGATAAAATTTGAAAACAGTATGCTAAGTGAAAGAACCCCACAAAGGGGAACATGTTGTATAACCCCATTTATATGAAATGCCCCAAATAGTCAAATCGATAGGGACAGAAAGTAGATCAGGGCTGCAGGAGGTGGGGGCCCACCGGACATAATAGCTTCAAAGGTAAGGGGCTTCTTTTTGGAGTGATGACAATGTTCTAATATTGATTGCAGTAATAGTTGCACAACTATGTGAATATACTAAAAACCATTGAGTTGTACACTTCAAATGTGTGAATTGTATGGTATGGGAATGAAATCTTAATAAAATGTTAAAAATGCATACAGATGTTTTAGGAGAAATCTTGAGACTCCAGGAATCCCTGTCCCTGTCAATCTATTACTGAGACCTTTTGAGAGAGATATCTGAGATCTTTGTGGGTCCTGTACCCATGTTAGAAGAGACGCAAGTCCAGAATCCCAGGCAAAGTGACGGTGAGGAAGACTAACTTGCTAATGTTGTCCAGCCCACTGAGACAGGGGTCCTTCCAAGTTCTCAGGATGGATCGCCTCCATCCAGTGGGTTTTAAGGAGCATGTCAGTTGGACACACTTCCAACTCAGCCATTCTCAAGGGAAGCCTCGTGGAGCTCCTCAGCTTTAGTGCCAGCTGCAATGTGAGTCAAGTTCACACTGATAAGCTCACTGGCTAATCAGGGCAGTACAGGTAAGGGGCCAGCTCATCTTTCCCTCAGGACAGGTAGCCATGGGCTCTGAGCCCTTCCTGAACCATGCCTGTTGCTGAGAACAGTGAGAGTGCAGTGTGCGTGCCTCTGAAGACCTTCCCAGGGAGCCCTGAGTATTTCACATGTTATCCATGTTGTCGCGTGAATCAGTACATGTTTATGTTCCTTCCTGGAACAGAGCCCGGGCCTGCCATGCTGCTTAGAGAGCGCTTTGCGGTCCCTCCCCCTCCAAATCCAGCCTTGAAGTCCCCTCCTCCAGGGGCCTACCTTGATTTTACCAAACATATCTGATTGAATTCCTGTAATGACTAGACCTGAACTTGGCTGATGAATAGATCAGTGCTGTTTGAGAGGTAGGTCTGTTTGGTGTGAGGGAGGACTCTGGCCCCAGTAGTTTCTTTTCAGCTTATTTATCCTCTTTTTGGGTAAACTGATATACTGTATAACATGAATATTAGTTATAACTATTTAGTTGCAAGTGACAGAAACCCAACCCAAAAACCCGAGTAGTAGCTGTGCCGATGGAACTAGGGCCTCGGCGTCATCAGGATGCCCCCTCTTTGGTGACTTCTGCTTCTGTGTGGATGCTGCCTGTATTCTCCTCCACGGCTTTCTCCACACAGTGAGGAGCATGACCTCCTCCTGCCTCCCCCAGTTCAGAAACTCCTGGGAAGAGCTCTGCCTGGTCCAACCTGAGTCAGGTGCTCACGTGGGTCAGACTGTGGCTGAGGGGGCAGGGGGTCTCATAGGCAAGGAGGTACCTTTGTAGAGGAATGGGAGCAGTACTGGGCAGATAAAAAATGGTTTGTTCCATGATGCTTACTGGATTCTTTGATGCTGAAGCTGCTTAGGGGTGATAAGCTGCTGAGATAGTGGGTTGGGTTGACATTTGCTATTTTTTTGTCAGCCTAACACTCATCCTTCTTTCCCATAACAACCACCTCAATTTCCTTTGGGGACCCCCTACTTCTCTCAGCCCACGTGTTGGGATGGGACCCCCCCACTCCCCCAGCCAGGAGTGGACACATGGCCCAGACTCACCAGTTAGCATGGGCTGCTCCCTGCGATCACCTCATGGTTCCTGTGAGTGCCTCGAGGGCAGGGACTGTGGGCCACTAGTTTTGGACCCCCCACAGCAGTGGTTCCCAGACCTGGATGACCTAGGGCCCCTTCTCAGATGTTCTGAATCAGCAACTTTGGAGCTGGCCTTGGGCATCTATATTTTTAATAAGCTTCCTAGTGAACATGGATGATTAGGTTTGGGGGTCATTGCCCACACTGTGTCTGTAATGAGGATTTTGTAGTCAAAGAAAACACGATAATTTCAAGAGAAACATCAAAAGTGCTCTATTCAAAGTAATGTCCATCGCTAGCTACACATTTTCCCCATCTTTCAGGTGATTTGTGGATACCGTCCCAATAGAACTTTTCTTGTTTTAAGGCAAACCATTCAGAGACCCAATTTTCCACTTCTTCGTACGTTTTGAAGTGCTGCTCAGAAAGCGCGTGTGCCATCGATTGGAACAGGTGGTAATCTGAAGGAGCAAAGTCTGGTGAATACGGCGGGTGGGTTCATACTTCC
This sequence comes from Myotis brandtii, assembly GCF_000412655.1. NCBI lineage: Eukaryota > Metazoa > Chordata > Mammalia > Chiroptera > Vespertilionidae > Myotis > Myotis brandtii. Next base: position 200,861 of record NW_005370096.1, on the reverse strand, counting down.
CAGGCAAGATCTTTTAACGTGTCTCTAACTGGTTTTGAAGTGTGTGATGGTGCATCATCATGAAGCAAAATTACTTTGCCTTGTCTTCTGGCCCATTCTGGTCGTTTTACGATCAAAGCATGATTCAAATTGATTATTTGTTGTCGGTAGCGACCAGTATTAACGGTTTCACCTGGTTTTAGAAGCTCATAATATACCACTCCTTCCAGATCCCACCAAACACAGAGCATTGTCTTCTTTCTGAAGCGATTTGGCCTTGCAGTTGATGTTGATGGTTACTGAAGACTTTTTGGGTTTCCATTTGTCTTTCATTCAGTTGATGTGGCACCCATTTTCCTTCCTTTAAAATCTTTCCCATTGCTTGTAAACAATCAGAAATTGTTTGCTGAGCAACGTTTAATCTTTCTGCAAGTTGTTTTTGAGGTTGACATGCACCTTCATCCAATAATGCTTGTAATTGTTGGTCTTCAAAATTTTTCGGTTGACCTGGATGTTCTTTGTCTTTCACATCGAAATCATCACTTTTAAAGCGTTTAAACCAGCATTCACAAGTATCTTGAGATGGAGCATGTTCACCATAAGCTTCCCAAAGTATATGATAACTTTCAGCAGCACTTTTCTTCAAAATAATGAATTAAAACTTCCCGCAAATGCTCTTTTTGGGGGCGCGAAATTAGACATTTTTAAGCGTAAAAATATCTATGATGTTAACACCTTCAGAAAATTTGACATATGAAGTTTTGAAGCTTGTCAATACAACAAAATAGCATACATATCAAATTGCATATATATCAACATATGTGTAACTCCATCTATTGAAAAAAATCCGCATTAGTAACTGGTACACCTAGTATACTGTCGGTGCTTTACAGTTGCTGGTATAATGGAAAGGCTAGAGTCGGCTTTCCGAAAGGTATGTTCAGGCGGCTGTCTCTGAATTGCCCATGAAATAGGACTGGCAGGACTCTGGGCGTGTGTTTGGGTGGGGATCCCGGCCCTGCGGTGAGATGGCACTGCCCACGGAAGGAGGCCTCCCACTCCCAGGAGTTTCGGCTCAGAGGCCGGGACACCTGAGAAGCCAGGATGAGTTCCCGGCAGGGCAGGGCAGGGCAGGGCAGGGCAGGCCGCCTCGGGATGGCACGTCAGGGCTTCCAAAATTAACCTGCAGCCACCCTCCCCAGCCCCGCCCCCCAAAGGGCTTGGGAGCTTGGGGAGCTGGGTCTGCACCACCCCATCTTTCAGTCCCTCAGACATGGGTCTGAAGTTAGACTTTGCTAACAGACAATTTCCTCTGCTTCCCTCCCCCCCTCTTTTTTAAACTCTCGCCTGTAGCTGCAGGCAAAGGCTATTTTTATGGCCAGGGGTTTGATTTCTCAAAAGGAGGGTGACAGGTGGTGGATATTTTAGTGCTAGTACTCTGCCCTTCGTTCTAATGAAAGGAATTCAGGTACAAATTAAATCCAAAATATACAAAGCTGTTTAATAATTTTTTTTCTGATTAAAAATGTTGAGTATAATCATTGTAAAAAACTCAGACAATACCGAAAGCTCTTAAGATGAAAGCGATCGTTACTAGAAACCCATCTTCTGAGAGAAACACCCGCTGGCATATTGATACATCTCCTCCCCATGCTTTTCAGCAAGTTCCCAGCCCCGGAGGTGAAGACCAGCGCCATCTGCAAGCCTGGGATGGTCGGTGCCCGCAGCCCCGGGGAGGGGCCGGTGCTGGAGTCCCGCCCGCGGCCCGCAGGCTACGCGAGACCCGAAAGCTTCTGGGCTGCAGTTTGCAGGGAGTTCAC
>NW_005370096.1:197739-198142 GCF_000412655.1 Myotis brandtii | reverse complement strand
CCCCCTCCCCGCTCCCAGCCCTCCCCGGTTCTGCTTAGAGGAGGCTCCCCGCGAGCAGGTGCTGAACGAGCGGGTGAACGAATGGCCCCAGGACCTGCCTGCCGTTCCCATCCCCCCGGGGTTGGGGGAGGCTCCGCGAGGTCCTCTGCGAGGCAGGGGGACAGGCCTGCGCCCCCAGATGTGCCCTGGACAGCGGGAGGTGGGGGGCACAGGCAGCCGGGGCCTCTGCTTCAGAGCCGGGCTTGGAGGAGGGCAGGCTCCGGGGTCACGAAGACCGCGTGCCGGATGGAGTTCAGACCCCGCGCTGGCTCTTTAACTCCTCCCCCGGGAATGACCCGGTACCGACCCTCCCGGTACCGACCCTCCCCGCGGGCCCAGTGCGGGGACAGCGCGCGACCAGCAG
>NW_005370096.1:193200-196730 GCF_000412655.1 Myotis brandtii | reverse complement strand
CGCGGCTGCTCCGGCAGCGCCCAGCCCTGCGCTCCCTCCCGGTGGTGAGAGGGGTTGGGGCGGAGCTGGGGATGGGGGCCCAGGCTCAGATGAGGTCAGTGCTTGGGGGATGCTCCAAGCGGACCGGGGCTCCATTTACACTCGGCAGGACCCCTCAGAGATAAAGTAGCAAATCACAATCCTAACTATCGTCAGCAACTGCTAATTTAGCACCTACAGCAGCGGTTCTCAACCTGTGGGTCGCAATCCCTTTGGGGGTCGAACGACCCTTTCACAGGGGTCGCCTAAGACCATCGGAAAACATATATAATTACATATTGTTTTTGTGATTAATTACTATTCTTTAATTATTTTCAATTTGAAACAATGAAAATACATCCTGCATATCAGATATTTACATTACGACTCATAACAGTAGCAAAATTACAGTTATGAAGTAGCAACGAAAATAATTTTATGGTTGGGGGTCACCACAACATGAGGAGCTGTATTAAAGGGTCGCGGCATTGGGAAGGTTGAGAACCACCGACCTACAGTGAACCAACCACCACATCAGCCTTTCACACACTTTATCTCATCCAATAGCAGCACTTGCCACGTGCAACACGCGTCACTTATCTCACTTTGCAGATGCGGAAACGGAGGTTAAAATCTGTCCAAGGTCACGCAGGTGGCAGAGCTACTATGGCCACAGTTTGTCTGATGTGAAGGTTAGTAGCATGAGCTATGAGATTATTAATTAAAAGATTGATATATAATCGTGAAATTTGGAAATCTGCCTTCATTTCCAACTATAGGGCATTGATTAAGTAACATGTATTAGCTCCACGTACAAGGATTAACAACATGGGGATATTTGCACAGTATAGTCTTAAGGAGAAATAGTATATTTAATGTGATTCCATTTTTGTGAGATAAAACAAATGTAAGACCTTACAAATATTGTTAGGGAAAAATCATGGATACATAGAAAAATGCCTAGAAGGATCAATGCCAAAAGGCTAATCTTGGACCTTAGCAAGGCGGGATCCTAGGCGATATTTCCTGCATTCCTTATTGTTCATTTGTATTTTCTAACTCTCCAACAACATCCCTGTATCATTTCTTTTCAAAAGTCAGAGGAAAGGGGTGCTGGCTGGAAAGGAGGGGCTCTGCTCCGGCGCGGGCTCTGCCTCTGGCTTGGACGAGTCCTTTTCCTTCTGGGGCTGGCATCTTCGCCTATAACACGAGTGGCTGCTCAGTAGACAGGGAGCCCGAAGATCGGGATCATATATACTGTGTTCTAGAAGTGTCATGCTCAGTAAACAGTGAATTAATGGGTAAATGGGCGCACGCTATGAGATTTGAGAATTAGGGGCTGTGGTGGGTGGGAGAGTTTCAAAGCCATGGCATGCAGTTTGGTTCTCAAAGGTAGCCCAGAAGCAGAAGACGTGGAGGTTCTGGGACTCTGTGGACACCTCGCGTAAACGTGAGACTGGTCTCTGTTACATTCAGCTCATCAGCACAGGAAGGTGGCTCAGAGCTCTGGGCTTGGTGTTGAACAGACTTGATTTCTGGGGCCAATGCTGCTCTTTGCTGGCTGTGAAATCTTGAGCAAATTATACAGATTTTCCTAAGCTTGTTTTTTTCACCTGTAAAATAAAAGTAATAATTAGTACGTAGCTCATAGGATTGCTCTGAGCATTTGAACAATCTATTTAAATATTAGTTCAAAATAATAGACTAAATCCAGCTATTTTTTCCTATCCCAAACCTTAGACACCCCAGAAAGATAAATAGATATATAGCCCATAAATGTTTTGGCAAACAAGAAGGGGAAACCTCAGTGGCTTGGAAATGGTGAGGAATTCCTAAAAGAAGAAAGATGGTGAAGTGAGAAGAGAGAAACTACTGCCTGAAAGCAGGAGAGACCTGCTGTGAAAGGTGGGAGTGGCTTTCAAGGTGCTACAAGCTTGGAGACAGTGGATGGGGGTGGCCATAACTGACAGGGGATGGGTTTGGATGTTACAGTAGGAACAGCTACCTACTCCTCCAATCCCACCTTTCCTGTTTAGCCACAGCAGCAGCAGCAGCAGGGATCCCTGCCTCCATCATGCAAATGCGGGCACTCAGCTAGGGAGCAAGGCCACACCCAGGAAGAATGGACACTGGTTCCTGGAGCACCTTTTCCATCAGCTTGTTTCTTACCCACTACATCCTCTCACACAGGAAGTGGGGCATCACCCACAGATTAACAAGGAAACTCAAATCCAAGATGAGGACACAACCGAGTCGTTAAGCAATGAGGAAAGCCACTACCGCGAGAGAGGCACAGCTCACAACAAACAGAAGCACTGACAACACAATCAGCTGAGCTGACAGATTCAACATTGAGAATAATCATTCTCGGAGCGTTATTAGAGAAAACACTCTGAGATCACAGAAATAGAAATAGGATTTTCCCAAAAGCATCCTCAGTAAATGGGCTATGCATAGGTTGGACACAGATGAACAACAGCATGTAAATGAGCTAGCTAGAAAATCACACCGAAGACCAAGGAATTCTAGACTGCACTGAAAAAAAAAGAAGAGATAGAAAGCATAAAATAGAAGCTAAGATATATGAAAAATATATTCAAAATTTTCAATATCTACCAAATAGAATTTTCAGAAAGAGGGGGAAAAAAAAGAATAAAAATGAGGAATACTGAAATAAATAGGGAAGAAAATTTCTCAAGGTGATGAAAGACAAAAGTCCCTATTAGGGTTGCTGAAGGAGGAACGCACAAGGCCAAAGTGGTAAGGAATTATACATTTACTAGAAGCTCAGTGCACGAAATTCATGCACTCAGGGTGGGGGTCCCTTAGCCCCGCCTGTGCCCTCTTGCAATCCGAGAGCCCTCACAGGATGTCCAACTGACAGCTTGGGGGATGTCCGACTGAAATCTTACCTAAGCCATCAGTTGGACATCCTTAGCGCTGCCGCGGAGGAGGGAGAAGCTCCTACCACTGCTGCTGCACTCGCCAGCTATGAGCCCAGCTTCTGGCTGAGTGGCGCTCCCCCTGTGGGAGTGCACTGACCACCAGGGGGCAGCACCTGCATCATAGTGACCAGTCATTCCACTGTTGGGTCAATTTGCATATTAGCCTTTTATTATATAGGACTAGAGGCCTGGTGCACAAAATTTGTGCACTGGCGGGGGGGGTGTCCCTCAGCCCCACTTGTGCCCTCTCACAGTCTGGGACCCCTCGGGAGATAACAACCTGCTGGCTTAGGCCCACTCCCGGGTGGCAGAGGGCAGGCCCAATCCCTAGGTGCAGCCCCTGGTCGGGCTCAAAGCAGGGCCGATTGGGGAATTGGGGCGCCACCCCCTGTCATGCACAGAGCAGGGCGGATCGGGAGGTTGCAATGCCACCCCCAGTCACGCTCAGGGTAGGGCCGATTGGGTGGTTGGGGCACCGCCCCCTGTCACACTCAAGGCAGGGTCAATGGGGAGGTTGCGGCGCCACCCCCTGTCACGCACAGAGCAGGGCCGATCAGGGGGTTGGGG
>NW_005370096.1:181187-192263 GCF_000412655.1 Myotis brandtii | reverse complement strand
TTTTTTTATTCTGGGATTTATTTACCTTCTATAGCTGTCACTGGAGCTGAGAGCCGCTTTAGCTTTGAGGCCAGCTCCAGCTTGAGGCCTCGGCTGCTGAAAGCAGGGATCTGGGTTTGATTGGGTTCTATAATTGTAACACTGTTTCGGTCCTGCTCGCTCCAGCTCTGACGGCTGAAAGCAGGTTTCTGGAGTTTTGTTTAGCTTCTATATTTGCAACAATGTTTCTTAGAGAGCAAGCTCAGAGGCTGGCAAGGCAGGTGGGGAACCTTGGCTTCCTCCATCACTGGAGCAAGCAAGCCTCCTGTTCGCTTCAGCTGCCTGGCAGCCGGCCGCCATCTTGGTTGGCAGTTAATTTGCATATCGCCCTGATTAGCCAATGGGAAGGGTAGTGAAGTTACAGTTAATTACCATGTTTCTCTTTTATTAGATAGGATTAGGTCATCTGGAGACCAGATGGGCCAAGCTCCCCAATGGTGGCAGCCCCCAGGGATGGAGAGTCAGAGGTTTTAAAGGACTCTAGGTGGGCTTTTTTGGTGGGAAACTCTCTGGGTGGGTCTGGATCCTGGGAAAGTCCAGAGGGGAGAGATAATGGTCTTAGCAAGTGGAATGTGGTCTTAGCGAAAGGGAATGTCCATTGTGAAGTGGCCTAAAGGTCAGTTCCCAGGGGAGGGCATATTGATTCCTAACATTCCAGCTTTTTTGTTTTATGGAATCGGAATGGAGGCCATATCTTCCGTAGTTACTCCCTGCTGAGGGGGGAACGTCAAGATCATAGGGGGATGGACTTTGATTGTAGTCGGCTGGAACACTGTATAGACTCCTCCTGGTTGGAGCGAGGGGGTTGAAGCAGCATGATTTCCCTGAGGGACTGGTTGGTGAAGGCTCAAAAGTGGTCCTGCCATCACAGTCATTACCGGCGGCTCTGTCCTGGTGACGTAAGTCTGGGAGCTCCAAACCGGACCCAGAGGGCGGCCTTGCTGAGGTCTGACCCGGAGGGGCCAGACTACAATCTGATTTCCAGTGGCCTTCCCTCCCACACCTTGGGCAGGGCCCGGGCGGGGGTCTTGGGTTTGGGCAGGACTTGGTCCAGTGTCCTTCCTTGTTGCATTTGAAGGAGGGCCCGGAGGAGGCTTAGCCCTGACTTATCCGAGGTTGGAGGACCAGCACTTTGGGGTTTGTGAGAGCGGTGGCCAGGAGCTGGAAGGCCTCCTTCTGGGCCTCAGCCTTGGCATGGTCTCGCCTTTGTTTTTGGATTTGGGTCTCCTCGTCTCTATTATTAAAGACCTTAAAGGGCAGGTTAAGGAGGTCTTTTGGGGGGTTTGTGGACCTGTGTCTATTTTTCAGAGTTTGCAGCGTATGTTTGGGCTGATTGGGCTATAAAATGGGTGTTCAGAAGGAGGGCTCCCTCTGAGGAGGGGGGTCCAAGGTGGTAAATTTCTGTAAGGCCCCCGTGAAGTGGGAGAGGAGAGCTGGGTTTCCGTCAGGGCCCCGAGTGATTTCATTAAGTTTGTCACAGGTGACTGCCTTATGGGCAGCCTTTTTGAGTCTGGCAATGAGACAGGGGATTATATGGCTACAGAGCCGGCGCCCTGGAGAATTAACTGATAGTCCCATCTCGGGTCATTCTGGGAGACCATGTCAAGCGCCAACTGGGCTGGCCACCGCATCCTGTCTGTGGAGGGCACAGCACGGTCCTGAGCTGCTGGCCAGACGCACTCCTTCTCCTCTGGGTGAGCGAGGAGGACAGGAGGACATAGATGTCGTGCCAGGTCAGGTCATAGGACTGGGTCAGGCACTCAAATTCCTTAGTAAAGGTGGTCAGGTTGGTTGAAAAAAAACTGAGATGCCTCTCAATCTGCGCGAAGTTGGACCTGGAGAATGGGATGTGTACCCAACAATACCCTCAGTTCCTGCCCCCTCCCTCAGGGGTAGGATGGGCACAGGAATAGAAGAGGCTGTTGAGGAGGGCGGAGGCCAGTGTTAGGTGGGGGAGTCTGTAGTGAAGCTCGTGTTCTCGGGAGCCAGCCCCAGGGATGGGAAGTGAAGGTTTTAAAGGGCTCCAGGTGGGCTTTTTGGTGGCGAACTTGCTGGGCAGGTTTGGATCCCGGGAAAGTCAAGTGCAATGTGGTCTCAGCAAAAGGGAGTGTGGGTTGTGAAGTGGCTTAAAGGTCAGTTCCCAGGGGAGGAGGGGTCAATTCAATTATTTGATCCAACCTAACTGTGCTCATACCAAAAGGTGTACCACATGACAAGCAGAAAAGAAAACAAGACAAAGTACACATGTCATGGTGAAATTTAGAACATGAAGGATAGAGAAAAGGAAAACAGATTACTCATAAAGGAAAGCAGATTAATATCAAATTCAACTACAACATTGCATGCTGGGATATCTTTAGAGACTCAAGGGAAAATTATGTGATCCAACCAAGCTGTGAGGACAAAATATACAAAGACAGTTTCAGCTATCCAGGAATAAGAAGATAAATGACCTGTAAGAGCATTTACTCCAACACAATAAAAATAAACTGAACAGAAAGTTGCAGGATTCAAGAAGCAGTGGTGAGTAAATAAATTAATAGAATTTTTTGAAGTCTAAATAAGTATTAATTAAAAAAACAAAAAACAAAGGAATACTGCCATCTCGAACTGAAATGGTATCGACATTGCAGGTGGAGAGAGAGGGAGAGGAAGGAAGTGTAAGTAAATCAAAGTCTACGCTTTGCTGAACGGATGCTCATGAGAGGCACTGTGCTTGTATAGGCCATGACAGGGAAATAATGATCAGATATTGGAGTTAAAAACGTAAACATCAGAAGTTACATTAAGAAGACCCACTCAATTGACAAAAGGAAAAAGTGGGGAAAAATAGAAAACATGGCAAATATAAAATACACAGTAACAAGCCTTTCCAGATTAGTAATCACAATAAATATGAGTAGGTTAAATTGTTTTATGAAAAAACAGCAAATCAGGGTAACTATCTGAAGACCAGCTGCACAGAAGAAGTATAACTAAAGATACAGAGAAAAAGCCACACCAATACTGGTAGGAGGAGCACAGTTGCTAAACATGTGGCTTTGTACCATGTGGCAATTGAAAATAAGCTGATGAACAAAATATATCCAGAGACATAGAGGCATGGAACAGACTGGGTGAATCTCAGAGAGAAGGTGGGGATGTGGGGGTAGAGATTAATTAAGGAACTTATATGCATAACCCATGGACACAGACAATAGTGTGGTGAAGGCCTAGGGTGGTGGTGGGAGTGTCCTGGGGGGAAAATGGGGGATATCTATAATACTTTCAACAATAAAGATAAATAAAAAAAAATAAAAAATGAAAATCCAGAGGGATATCATAGTTGCAGAGCCCCGCTGAGGAATGAGGGGTCTCAGTTCCATGCTGGGATCCCCAGCTTGGAACACCAGTGTTGGGAAGAGGAGCCTACATACATCTGGTTGTGAAAATCATCAGGGATTCCTCAGATGGATGGAAGTCTGTTGGAAATGTAAGCATCCTCTTAAAGAGGCAGCACACAACAAACTCTCACTCATAGGCACTCACCTTTGGCTCCATTGAAGGGACAGCAGCTTGGGGAACTCCAGAGACATGGGTAGAAATTGAGTTGTGTAGCTTCAGGATGAAAGCTGAAGGGAGGGCAACCATTTTCCTTGTGTTGAGCCCTCCCACCACTTGGCTAAATCTGAATTTGCATTAGTTTGGTAAACTCCACTAGTTCCACCCTGGTGACTGCCTGAGACTCCACCTAACCCAACTTGTATACTGACTGAGGCTCTTTCATTGGCTGAGCCTTACGGGCGGTCAGCAGACAATGGAGGTATCTGGGTGCCTTGGGACTTTTGCTGACCTGCCCAGGCAGGGTATTAGTGGCCGCCAGCCTCAGTTCGCAGCAGGTCCCTCCTATGTGCATCCAGGCCCAGCACAGGAAGCTACAGTTATGAACACTTTGTAACTCGTAAGAGGTAGCCCTGGGCCTGTCACAGGCAGCTTCTAACACTGACCTTTATTGAAGTTCTTGCTGAGAGGCCCCCCAACCAACACATCTGATAGCTTCAGACCATAATAGAGCACCATCCAATTAGCTCCACAGGCGGCACACACAAAGAGAGCAAATCCCAGCACATGGGGTCAGTCCCTGCCCAGCAGCTCATATGCTGTGGTTACAGCTTATTCTCACAGTCAATCAGCCTGATGGTCAATCCCACCAACAGATGTGCCAACAGCCATCCAGGCACATCTACTACAAGTGGGCACACGCAATCCACACAAGGGACACTCCTGGAGCACTGTGCTCAGACTATCAGGGAGACTGCACAACTGGGCCCCAGAAGTCACCTACTAAAGTCTACCCTGCTCAGACTGGGAGATTTACCTAAAACACAGAAACAAACATACAGAAGCAGTAAAAATAGGGAAACAAAGAAACATATCCCAAATGAAAGAAAAGAAGTCGTTAGAAAAAGAACTAAATAAAGTAAAGGCAATCAATCTAACAGACACAGAGTTTAAAACACTGGTTATAAGGATGCTCAAGGAATTAGGTGAAGAATGGGTGAACTCAGTGAGAACTTCAACAAACAAAGAAACAAAAAAGGATATGCAAACCATAAAAAAGAAGCAGTCAGCCCTAGCTGGTTTGACTCAGTGGTTAGAGTGTCAGCCTGCAGACAAGGGTCCCAGGTTTAATTCCAGTCAAGGGAACATACCTTGGTTGCAGGCTTGATTCTCAGCCCCTGTTTGAGACATCTGCAGGAGGCTACCAATTGATGTGTCTCTCTCATATCAATGTTTCTTTCTGTCTTCCCCTCTCCCTTGCTCTCTCTAAAAATCAATGGAAAAAATACTCTTGGATGAGAATTAACAACAAAAACAACAAATCGGTCAGTAGTGAATAATACAATAACTGAAATGAAGAATACACTAGAAGGAATCAACAGAAGATTAGATGAAGCAGAGGATCAAATCAGCAATTTGGAAGATAAGGTAGCGGAAAATACCAAGTGGAGCAGCAAAAAGTAAAAAAGAATTTAAAAAAGTAAAAATAGTTTAAGGAACCTCTGGGACAACATTAAGCATAACAACATCTGTATTATAGGGATACTAAAAGGAGAAGAAAGACAGCAAGGAATTGAAAACCTATTTGAAGAAATAATTACTGAAAACTATCCTAACCTGGTTGAACAGAGTCCCAAAAAAGATGAACCCAAAGAGGAGCACACCAAGACACATCATAATTAAAATGTCAAATATTAAAGACAGACTCTTAAAAGCAGCAAGAGACAGTTTTGCTCAGTGGATAGAGCGTTGGCCTGCAGACTGAAGGGTCCTGAGTTGCAGGCTCGATCCCCTATAGGGGGCATGCAGGAGGCAGCCGATCAATGATTCTCTCTCATCATTGATGTTTCTATCTCTCTCTTTCCCTCTTCCTTTCTCTCTGAAATATAAAATAAAGTAGCAAGAGACAGTTTGTTACCTACAAGGAAGCTCCCATAAGGCTTTCAGCAGATTTCTGAACAGCAACTCTGGAGGAAAAAAGGGATTGGCACAAAACACACGAAGTAATGAAAAGTAGAAACCACAACCTAAACTCTACTCAGCAAAGCTATCAGTTAAAGTAGAAGAACAGAGAAAGAGCTTCCCAAACAAGAAAAAGCTAAAGGAGTTTATCACCACCAAACCAGTAGTACAAAAAGGAACTTCTTTAAGAAGAAGAAGGGGAAGGGAGAGAGAACATAAATACGAAGAGTAAAATGGTAATAACTACATGCCTATCAATAATCACTTTAAATTAAATGGGTTAAATTCTCTAATAAAAAGACATAGCAGAGCTGAATGGATAAGAAAATAAGACCCAGATATGTGCTGTCTACAAGAGACCCACCTCAGATGGAAAGACACACAGATTGAAAGCAAGAGAATGGAAAAAGATAATTCATGCAAATGGAAACAACAACAACAAAACTTGGGATAGTAATACTTATATCAGACAAAACAGGCATTAAAACAAAGGCTATAAGACATTATGACAAAGGGATCAACCCAAAAGAGGATATAACCCTTGTAAATATTTATGCATCTAATTACATAAAGCAAATATCGATGAACATAAAGTGAAAAACTGATGGTAATAAAGTCATAATATGGACTTTAACACTCCATTGACATCTATAGATAGATCTTCCAGACAGAAAACCAACAAGAAAACAGTAGCCTTAAATGACACACTGGACCATATGGATTTAATTGATATTTTCAGAACGTTTTACCCCAAAGGCAGCAAAATATACTTTATTTTTAAGGACACATAAAACATTTTTCAGGATAGACCAGATGTTACTAGTGGATCAAAGACAAATCTTAATAAATTTAAGAAGATTGAAATTATCTCAAGCATCTTCTCTGACTACAATGGTAAAAAACTAGAAATCAATTACAAAAAAAAACACTGAAAAAATTCACAAATACATGGGCGCTAAATAATGGATGAGTTAATAATGAGACTAAAATAGAAATCAAAAGATACTTTGAGGCAAATGAAAACGAAAACACAATGATTAAAATCTATGGGACACAGCAAAAGCCTATATAAAGAAATACACCAAAAAAATCCCAAATAAACAATCTAACCTTACACTTAAAGGAACTAGAACAAGAATAACAACAACAAAAAAAGCCCAAAGTGAGTAGAAGAAATAAAATAATAAAGATCAGAGTGGAGCCTTGGCTGGTGTGGCTCAGTTGGCTGGAGCATCATCCCATACACCAAAAGTTCACAGGTTTGATCCCCAGTCAGGGCACATATCCAGATTGCAGGTTTCATCCTCAGTTTGTACACCTGAGAGAGGCAACCAATTGATGTCTCTCTCTCTCACTCTCCATTCCTTTTTCTAAAAATCAATAATAACAAAAAAAGCGATCAGAGTGGCAGATGGAAACAAATGAAATAGAGTCTACAGAAGCAATAGAAAGACGAATAAAACAAAAAACCAGTTCTTTAAAAAATAAGCAAAATTCATATACCTTTAGCCAGACTCATCAAGGAAAAAAAGAGGGTGAAAGTAAATATAATCAGAAATGAAAGAGGAGAAGTGCCAACTGGCACCACAGAAATACAAAGAATTATGAGAAAATGCTACAATTATATGCCAACAAAAAACAATGAAGAAGAAATGGATAAATTTCTAGAAACATACAATCTTCCAAGACTGAATGAAGAAGAAACAGAAAATCTGAACAGACCAATTAGTACCAACAAAATTGAATCAGTAACAATAAAATGCTCAAATATTCAAATAAGAATTACTACTTATTCTTCTCAAACTATTTTAAAATATTGAAGAGAAGGAACGGCTCCAAAACTCATTTTATGAGTCCACCATTATTCTGATATCAAAACCAAACAAAGACATTACAAAAAATATAGGCTGCTCACCCCAACATGCTATCTGCTATCCCCGCTGCCGCCTGCCCTGCAGGAGATGGCATGAACTATGCAGATGGGCTTGTGCAGCTGAGGTCCGGCAGCCATTGGTGTCAAACATTCAGGAGCTGGGCCTAAGTGGATTTCTCTGCAGGGTCATAGAGACTGGGGATAAAGCCCTCCAGAGAAAGAAGAAGGGAGAGGAAGAGAGAGAAAAACATCAATGAGGGAGAGAAACATTGATTCGCTGCCTCCTACTGAAGATTGAGCCCGCAACCTGGACATATGCCCTGACCGAGAATCCGAACTCTTGACTTCTCGGTGCATGGAATGCTGCTCAACCATCATGAAAGTGACAGTTCAGAGTATTCCTGAGGAAGAACTACTGTGTGATGTGGAAATGGAAGGATTTACAAGAAAGGGTCCCCATTACACCATCCCAGGTGACAGCTGGGACTGTAAGAACTGGGAGGGACACCTGAGGCAATTAGCTTTAACTCAGGAAAAGCCAGGGGCTGAGGAAGCAATTTGTGAGTATCCTGGACTTGGGAGGCCTTTGAGTGCCAGCTCCAACCTTCCAACATCTCGGAGGATTCCTGCAACAAATGTTTTCCATGCACCCGATTCAGAGGTTAGATGTTTGGATTGTGACCCATTTTTACACGGTTCTTAGAGAAGTTGTAGCTACAGAACTGGTGACAGTGATGCCTGTCAGAAAGCCTTTTGCCATTATATGGAAGTGATTCAGCAACTCAGAAGAAATCAAATGAGAGAGAAGCTCTATAAACACCCTGAAAGTGTTGAGTCTTTCAACCATTTTACCCCTCTTGGTGAACAAAAAACAACAAAAGAGGGAAGAAACTGTATGAAGGCAAGGACTTTGGGGACAACTTTGCCTTGACTTCATCTTTTAATGAAAGCAGGAGGAGTCACCCTGGGGAGAAGCTGTATAACTGTACGGAATGTGGCAAGTGCTTCAAACGGAACTCTCTCTCATTTTGCATCACTGAACTCACACTGGAGAGAAACCTTATACATGTAACGAGTGTGGAAAATCCTTCTCCAAGAACTATAACTTGATTGTGCATCAAAGAATCCACACAGGAGAGAAGCCCTACAAATGCAGTAAGTGTGGGAAAGCCTTCAGCGATGGGTCAGCTCTGACACAACACCAGAGAATTCACACCCGGGAGAAACCTTACGAATGTCTAGACTGTGGAGAAACCTTCAGTCAAAACTTATCCCTGATTTTGCATCAAAGAACTCATATGGGGGAAAAACCAAACTGATGTAACAATGGGAAGCCTTTCACAGACATCTCCCACCTCGCTGTGCATCTCAGGATCCACACTGGGGTGAAGCCCTAGGAATGTAGCAAGTGAGGAAAGGCTTTCGGGTTGGCTCGTACCTCACCCAGCACGAGAGGACTCACACCAGAGAGAAGCACTTTGAATGTGCGGAATGCGGAAATCCTTCAACTGTAACTCTTACCTCTTCCTGCATCAGATAATCCATTCTGGGGAGAAGCCCTACGAGTGTAAAGAATGTGGGAAGATGTTCATCGAGAGTGCTTATCTCATCAGGCACCAGAGAATTCACACTGGTGAGAAGCTCTGTGGCTGTGACCAGTGTCAGAAACTTTTCAGGAACATTCCTGGCCTCATCCGGCACCAGAGGACCCATACTCGTGAGAAGGCCTATAAGTGTAGTTGGTGTGCAAAGCCTTCAGGGACTTCTCCTGCCTGACCAAGCACCAGAGAATTCACACCAAGGAGACTCGTACCAGTGTCCAGAGTGTGGGAAGTCCTTCAAACAGAACTCTCACCTTGCAGTACATCAGAGACTCCACAGCAGGGAGGGTCCCAGCCAGTGTCCTCAGTGTGGGAAAATGTTCAGAAGGAGCTCAGCCCTGGTCCAAAATCAGAGCAGCTCACAGAACTATAATGGATATGGGCACACTTGTTTCCCAAATGCCCTCGAAAACCTGTGTGAGGGAGGGTATGCTCAGGGTGATTCCTCCCTGTCGGTACAAAAGAATTTTTTAAATTCCTGTGATGAAACCTGTGTGTGTGTGTGTGTGTTTAATGTATTGATTTTTCTTTTGAGAGAGACATTGATTTGTTGTTCCACTTACACATTTATTAATTAATTCTTGTATGTGCCCTGATGAGGGATCGAACCCACAACCTTGGTGTATCAGGATGATGCTCTAACCAACTGAGCTACCTGACCAGGCCCAATAAAATTTTTTTATTTTATTTTAAGGAAAAAAGTAAGTCACCTGCAATGCGACCTCTGTGATAATCATCATTAGTATTCTGGTGGCCATCCTTTCCCCCATCTCCTTATGTGTACATCATTTTTCACATATGGGGGTCCCATCACACATGTGGCTTTTAAATATAGAAACTTATTTTTGTTTCTCTTCCCTATTGAGTGAATTGAATGTGGAGCATTCCTTACCCATATTATTAAGTTGATACATTAGGGCAGTGGTCGGCAAACTGTGGCTCGCGAGCCACATGCGGCTCTTTGGCCCCTTGAGTGTGGCCATGAAGTTTCAATCGCACTGTATGTGCGTGCCTGCACGTGGTATTTTGTGGAAGAGCCACACTCAAGGGACCGCAGTTTGCTGACCACTGCTTTAGGGAACTCCTGGAGGGAACCCAGGACGGTGGTAAATGTGGCAAAGGCGTCAGAATGATCACCCTGTACAGAACATGATACACATACACTGGAACAACACCTTTGGATGTCAGGAGGACGCTCCTCTAGACACCCAGCTGCTCCTGTCTTAGAGGGAGTTAACTGGAAAGAGCCTGTGAATGTGTTCAGTAACTGATCATTCTGATGGATCCTTGAATTGGGAGTGTCTTCCTGTTGTCCATAAGCAAACTCTTAGCAGAATCAAGTGTGATCAGCGAGAGCAGCTTTCAGCAGGAGCTGTATTGTCTCGTCTGGATCAGCAGTGATAGCCTGGTTAGAAGCCCCCATAGTGCTCCACACCACCGCAAGTGCAGAATCAGAGGAGATAGCTGTTTGGATGCATTTCCCACCTGCCAGGTGCTGAGGACTCATTTCAGAAGAGGCACTTGGAGGAGGATGTTGCTTGTGAATGAACAGCGACATTATCCCTCTTAAGGAAAGACAGCACGAGGATGGAGCGGGCTGCTGTAGAGATGTGATGCACTGCTTTAGTTGTTGAATAAAAATGACTGAGTTGGTATGTTTACATTTTTCCTTTTATTGTTGTTAACTTAGGACATTTCTGATTTTTCGATGCTGAACCATAATTATAAAGGTTTTGTTGCCATATTGAAATGTTATGATGTGGCAGGCAACAACAAAAAAAGGCATAAAGTAGATTTGCTGTATGACAGCCATGTGCAGATACGTTTACATGTGGATGTTGCTCATATATATATATTAGCATATAATAGAGAAATATGCTAATTAACCAGGACACCATAACAGGTCGACTGGACAGGAAGAGGTTGTGTGTGCAGCGTCGGGGGCGAGACGACAGGGACCTCCGTGCGCCTGTGCTGAGGGAGGGCCTGATCAGCAGCAGCTGTGGCTGCTTCAAGGGCTGGAGAGGGAGGCAGAGCCAGACCGGCAGCGGCTGTAGCTGC
>NW_005370096.1:176703-181096 GCF_000412655.1 Myotis brandtii | reverse complement strand
GCGGCTACAGCTGCTGCGGGGCCTGGGGAGTGAGGCAGGGCTGGACCAGCAACTCTAGGGTGGGCGGCGCCGTGCGATGTTGAATTGTGTGCTGGGCTCCTAGTGGAGAAATAAATGTGGTTTTGTTAGGGAAAAAAATATAGGCTAATATCCCTGATGAATATAGATGCAAAAATCCTCAATAAAAATATTTTTAATCCTCATTTGAGGACATATTGATTGAGTTTAGAGCAGGGATGGGAACTGACCAGCCCTCAGGATGTATAGGGCCAGTGAAATAATTTGGTCTGGCCCTTCAAAGGCATTAGAGGTGAGTTAATTAAATATTTGCAGGCTAATTTTTAAGTTGATAATTTTGTATGGCTCACAAATTATGTTATAAATATCCAAATGGCCCTTGGCAGAAAAAAGGTTCCCCACCCCTGTTTTAGAGAGAAAGGAAGAGAGAGAGAGATTGATGTGAGAGGGAAACAATAATTGGTTGCCTTTGTACATGTCCTGACTGGGGATTGAACTCACAACAGAGGTATCTTCCCTGACTGGGAATCAAACCCACCACCTTTTGGTGTATGGGATGATGCTCCAATCAACTGAGCCACTCAGTTAGGGCTCCTCAATAAAATATTAGCAAACTAAATGCAGCATTGCATGGTTGGTTCAATAATCCACAAATCAATGAACATGATACACCACATAACAAAGTAAAGAGTAAAAATTATATAATCATATCAATACATGCTAAAACAAACACTTGACAAAATTCGTCATAAAGTTATGATTAAAAAACTCTCAGCAAAGTGGGGAAAGAGGGAACATAACTCAACATAATAAAAACCATATATGACAAACACACAACTAACATCATATTCATAAGGAAAAAGCTAAAATAATTTCCCTTAAGATCATGAACAAGACAAGGTGGTCCACTTTTACCACTTTTATTCAACATAGTATTGGAAGTCCTAGCCACAACAATCCAACAAGAAAAATAAATAAAAGGCATCCAAATTAGAAAGGAAGAAGCAAAACTGTCATGATTTGCAGATGACATATTTTGTATATAGAGAATCCCAAAGATCCCTCCAAAAAACTGTTAGAATTAATAATTGAATTCAATAAAGTAGCAGGATATAAAATAAATATTCAGAAATCAATTGCATTTTTATACACCAATAATAAACTATCAGAAAGAAATTAAGAAAACAATTCCATTTATAACTATCTTATAACTCAGTAATTCCACTTTTATATATCTCAAGAAATCCACACACTAACTTGAAAAGATATATGCTGCGTATTTTCATTACAGAGTTACTTGAAATAGACAAGATATGGAAGTAACCCAAGTGTCCATCAAAAATGAGTGGATTAAATGAGGAGCCAAGATGTCGGTGTAGGTAAATGCCTTCCACAACCACATCAAAATTACAACTAAAATACAGAACAACCTTCATTCAAAACCCCCTGAAATCTGGCTGAATGCAAGTCCTACAACTAGAGAAGTACAGACGAAAGCACATTGAGACTGGTAGGAGGGGTGAAGGTGTGGAAGGGGCTGGTCTAGCACCCATGTGCAGCATTTTTAAAATTGGGCCTCCCATGGGAAGCAGGGGTTCCCAGGCACACACAAAACCCCCAGCCCGGGGTTCCAGACGTGGGAAGAGAGATCCCTGTAACTTTGGGCTGTAAAAGCCAGCAGGGATTTGTGGCTGAGTGACAGGGAGTCCCAGGTGTTCCTCTAGAAGGCTCTGTGCACGGGCATACATGGTCCCGATTCCTCTGAGCTCTAGCACCAGGCGGCAGCTTTGGGGAATCCAGGCACATACTGGGAGGAACTGGACTGTCTGGCATGGGGGCAGGAACTCGGGGGGGGGGGGCGGGCTTTCTCCCAGACAGGGGTGTTCACAGGCTCATTGCTCCTGTGTTGGCAGCCATATCTGAGTTTCCATCAGTGTGGCCCACTGTTCCTTCTGCCCTGGTGATTCCCTGAGACCCCATCCCATCCAATTTGCAAATCCACCCAAGCTTGTTTGCAGCTGCTTTTAATATGAATGTCCTGTCCTGGCTCAGGCTTCAGACTTTTTAAAAATCTCTCAAACAAGCCGCATTTGGTGACAGCATGCCCCAAACCTATCAATAAAAGGCCCAAGAATAAGCACTAGCACCAGCCTGCCTTGCTTCACAGCTGGGCCTCACCTGGGCACCTCCAAACCCAATACAATTAGCAGCCACTTATAGATCACCCTATAGCTTCTGCTGGGTGGCCCCAGGCAGTGGCTGACTTTGCCCCTCCCTGGAGTCCCCAGAGCCAGCACACCTGGTGGACAGCTTCAGACCATAGCAGGTTACAACTCTACACATCCACAAGCAACACACTCAGGGGGCAGACTCAGTGAGCACCAAAGCCCCACTGAAGCAAGTCCTGCTCCATAGGGTGTCTCCTGAACAGCAGCTCTTTCATTGTAGATATAGCTGGTCCTCACAGCCACTTGGCCTGGAGGTCACTTCCTCCCAGTGATGCTAACAGCAATCAAGGCTCAATTACAAGACTGTGCTCACAGCCCACACAGGGGTGCACCTAGAGTGCCCAGCTCATGTGACTGGGAAGACTGAGCCACTGGGTCATACAGGACACCTACCACACAAAGCTACCAATTCCAGGAGACATAGCAGCTCTAGGTAGAAACAAACACAGGGAAGCAACCAAAATGCAGAGACAAAGAAACATGTCACAAATGAAAGAAATTGAAGCAAGTGAACTACTGAATACAGAGTTCAAAACAATGGTTATAAGGTTACTCAAGGATCTTAATGAGAGTTTCAAGGAAATTAATAAGAGCATTATGGGACTTAGTGACACTTTCAAGGATCTTAGTGAGAATGTCAAAGATATGAAAAAGGACCAGTTAGCATACACTAACTGAAATAAAGAATAACTTACATGAATTCAACAGTAGAGTAGAGGATTCTGAGGTCAAATCCATGATTTAGAAGATGAGGAAGCAAAAACAACAACAAAACAACAACAACAACAACAAAAATACACAAAACAACCACCCAACCAGAAGACTAAAAAGAAATAAGAATCCAAAAATATGGAGCTAGTGTAAGGAGCCTCTGGGACAACTTCAAGCATACCAACATTCGCATTGTGGGGATGCCAGAAGGAGAAGAGAGAGAGCAAAATATTGAAAACCTATTTGAAGAAAGAATGACAGAAAACTTCCCCTACCCGGTGAAAGAAATAGACATACAAGTCCAGGAAGCCCAGAGAGTCCCAAACAAGAGGAACCCAAAGAGGTTCACACCAAGACAGATCCTACCACTGGTTTTCAGAGAGATTTGGGCTGTGTCACTCAGCCACTCGGAAAGAGGGGTGAGATCACAGGGTTGGTATGAGGCTAAAGCAGAGACTGCATGGGAAGCACGTGCACAGTGCCTGCTGGGAGCCCAGGCTCAGCATGGAGCTCTCACTAACTGTGTTTATCAACAGCACGAGTGTCTTCTCTGGACCTGGCACAGTGGCAGGTGTGGTAAGCAAGGAGCCTCCTGGGGCAGCACCCGCAGGTGTGGTGGTGCCAGCTGGGCAGTCCTCAAGGACTAGGGGAAGGAGGACAAGGAGGAGCAGGACCACACAGAGGACGAGGAGGGAGAGGATGAGGAGGTGAGGAGGAGAAGGGGGAGAGGTGCTCCCAGTCAGTACTGAGACTTCCCCTTTCTCTCTCCTTCCACCTTCCCTTGACTCCTTCCCTAGTCTTCTCTGGTAACTTCTGCTGAAAGTAAAAAGAGGAAAAAGAAATTTTTTAAAAAGCAGAACAGAGGTTTGGGCTTCATTTTTTGTTTGTTTGTGTTTAAAGCCTATTTAAAGCCCCAGTTTTCAGAACAGTCAGCGTAGGTCCTGGTGTGAATGTTGGGGGAGTGGTTTTTGTGGGGTCAGGGCTGAAGGCCTGGAGACCCCAACTCTGAGGAGCCTTCCCCCTCCCAGGTCTCTGCTCAGTGAGTGCTCTGTGGGAAGAGGGCTGAGTGAGGAGTCAGGGGAGGGGGAGGGGAGCATGGGGACCGGAGCCCTGGACTGTCATCTGTGTTTGTGCCATGCATACCCCTGCTTGCTTGAGTTGACCTTACTCGGTGTCTGTTGTTCGAACCTTAGATGGAGTTGTTTCAGTGTCAGAGCAAAATGAGTGGCCACATTCTTACAGACTGAGGAGGGGTTCCCTGAGGCCCCAGGGGCTCTGCTCCGGGCCGGGCACTCTGGGTCTCCTCTTGCTTCCTGTGCCATCACAGCTTCTGCC
Source organism: Myotis brandtii (assembly GCF_000412655.1). Taxonomy (NCBI): domain Eukaryota; kingdom Metazoa; phylum Chordata; class Mammalia; order Chiroptera; family Vespertilionidae; genus Myotis; species Myotis brandtii. The sequence continues at coordinate 176,804 of NW_005370096.1, read as the reverse complement.
CTCCTGGGATGCTGTAGGTTCAGCTGCAGCTGCTTCCGGCTGGGCCTGGCCCCCACACTGCTCCCGTCCTGGCTCTGCATGTGTGCCCTCCCCTCCCCCTC
>NW_005370096.1:164854-176647 GCF_000412655.1 Myotis brandtii | reverse complement strand
CCTCCATCCTCTTTCCTCTCCTCACTTCAATCCCCACCCGTGTTCCTTACTCCGGGGGTGTTTCCCCTCATGAATTTCCACTTCAGCATCCCTTGCTGACAAGCTGATCTCTGGGTTCCCAATTCAAAGAAGAAATCCGGGAGAGGGTTTCTGGGAAGTTTCTGGTGGCTGCACTCATCGACACTGTAATCCTGTCTTGGTGGCCGGCTTCTCCAGGACTTGATGGATCAGGGGTTAACTCCAAGTACTGTGTGAACGTTAGCAAGCTCCTTCACCTCTCTGGGCCTCCATTTATCCCATCTGCCAAATGGGGACAATAATGTTTGTTTTACAGAATTGTGAGAACAAAAATATAATCCTGGTGCTGTGAGTTCCTTGACGTCAGGGACAATGTCTTATTCATGTCTGGGTCCCTAGATTCAGGTTCAGGATAGGTGCTGAGTAAATATCTGTTGAATTAAGTTTTTTGTAAGTGGTGTATCTTTGTGTCAATTAAAATGCCTTTTTTTTTGGCTACAAAGTAACAAAAAATCCCATTTATAGAGGCATAGTCATATAACAAGATTCTCCAAACCAGGGAACTGCTTGCATTGGTTCCACAGCTCATGAGGTCTTAGCTGCAATTCCTTGTTTGTTGCCTCACGATTCCCAAATAGCTGTAGCAGCACCAGGCATTTTATTTGTATTCAAGATAGCATGAAGGAGAAAAGAAATTGCCAGTTGCACATGTTCCTTCGATCACGAAAAGCAGAAATTTTACCCAATCCCAGGAAATTTTCACTCAAGTCCCATTTCCCAGAGCTATGTCAAATGTCCACTCAGTTTGAGGCAATGCTAGTAAAGTAAGTATTTAACTTTCTCAGGCTTTTTAAGGGAGGCAGCAAGGGATTGTGGGAGAAATCCCATTGTTTGAGCTAATTGCTGTCTGCTGCCCAGTTCATGGTTCTCGCGCTCTCCCTTTTCAGGTGGAATTGTGGGAGAGAAGCATTCTGTGAACTTGTCAGGTGTGTCTAGAGGACACAGGAGAGAAAGGTCAAGTACAGAATTCAGAACAGGAGCAGGAAGTTTGCTTTACTAGATAGGTGGACATCAGCTAGTTAGTTCTCCTCTCTGGACTTTGGTTTCTAGACTCCTAAAATGAGGTGGCTGAACAAGATGGGGTGTGATGGTCTTTCTAGCTTTTATGAGCTAGCTTCATGAAATCAGAAGGTCAGAGAGGAAGGAAGAGCAGGGTGGAAGGCAAAGAGTTGTGTATACATGTGCATGCCGTAGATACGGATACATTTATAGGCATTGAAAAGCATCCCCTACTTCTGGGCAGGATGGTGGGGTAGGTAAACACTGTGCTCGCCTCCTCCCACGACCACATCAAAATTACAACTAACTTATAGAATAGCCGTCATTGAGAACCACCCGCAGACCACTGAACAGAAGTTCTATAACTCAGGAGACACAGAAGAAGCCACTCTGACACTGGTAGGAGGGGCAGAGATGCAGAGCAGGCCTGCCCACACCTACGCGTGGTGGTTGAGAATCCAAAGGGATCTCTCTGCTGTGGATGTGCCCCCTGAAGAACAAGAGGTCCCAGCCCCACACCGGGTACCCTGCTCAGAGTCCCAGTGCCGGGGAAAGAAGTCCTCATAACTTCTAGCTGTAAAAACCAGTGGGGAGTAAATGAGGGGATTACAGCTGAGAGAGATGGAGGGTTGTGGAGACCCAGGCATTCCTTTAAAGGGCCTGTGAATGGACTCACTCAGATTCACTTGCTCTGAGCAACAGCTCTGGGGCAGCAGAGCAAAAAGCACCAGGGACATACGGGGAGCAACGGAATTGCTTGGCTTCCAGGTGAAGGCTGGAGAAGTAGCTCTCTCGAGACACAAGTGCTGGCCTTACTCCTTTGTTGAGCACTCCCTCATCCAGTCTGCAAACGCAAGTGGGCATCACTGGATAAACCATTCCACCCACCCTGGTGATTCCCTAAGACCCTGCCCAACTGAACTCGTGGCTTTTCCAGGACACTTGCAGTGGCTCTTCCATACAAACGGCCTGCCTTGGCTCATGCTGCAGACTTTCTTAAAAATCTCTCAAAGGTCCACAAGCCCCAAACTAGCAGTGCCTGGTCTTGATGTGACCTGTACCTCTTGCTAAGTGGCCCCAAGCCAGGCACTGGTGGCAGTCACCCTCAGTTTACAGCTTAATATCTAACATCACCTCTAAGCCCAGCACACGTGGCAACCATTCCACATCACTTTGTAGCTCATACCAGGAGGTGCAGTGCAGGGAACAGGCAGCAGCTGAACTTGGCCTGAACCAGAATCTCTCCCAAGAGGCCCCAGAACCAAAATACCTGGTGGCTAGCTTCAGATCACACCAGACACCACCCAAAGGTCATCATAGATGACACCCAAAAGGCAGACTTAGCAGGCAATAGAGTGCTGCTAAAGTGAATCCCTGCACAACAGCTCATCCATTGTAATCTCAGCCAGTCCTCACAGCCAGTCAGGTTGAGTGTGAATCCCTCCCATTGATGTACCAATAGCAATCAAGGCCCAAGTGCAATAGGAGGGCACATAAAACCCACACAAGGGACACCCCTGGAGCACCTGGCTCAGATGAACAGGGAGATGCCGCCACTGGGTCCCATTGAACACCTACTACGTAAAGTCACTCTACCAAGAACAAGCAGCTCTACCTAATATATAGGAACAAATACAGGAAGGCAGCCAAAATAAGGAAACAAAGAAACATGTCCCAAATGAAAGCACAGAACACAAATCCAGAAAGAAACAACAGAAAATAAAGATAAACAATCTATCAGATGCAGGGTTCAAAGCACTGGTTATAAAGATGCTCAATGAACTTAGGTGAATAACAGATGAACTCAGTGAGGAACTTATACAAAGAGAAAGGAAATATAAAAATGTAAAATGAACATAAAAGGAACCAGTCAGAAATGAAGAATACAATAACTGAAATGAAGAATACACTAGAAGGAATCAATAGAAGATTAGATAAAACAGAATTGAATCAGGAATTGGGGAGACAAGGTAACAGAAAACACTAACTCAGAACAGCAGAAAAAGAAAAAAAAACTCTAAAAAAAGGATAATTTAAGAGGCACTAGGACAACATCAAGCATATCAATTTATATTACAGGGATAGCAGAAGGAGCAGAGAAAGAGAGAGCAAAGAATTGAAATCTATTTGAAGAAATAATGACATAAAATGTTTTTAACCTGGTGAAAGAAATAAACATACAAGTTCAGAAAGCACAGAGCATCCCAAGCAAGATGAACCCAAAGAGGCCCACACCAAGACACATCATAATGTAAATGCCATAGGTTAAAAACAAAGAGAGAATCTTAATAGCAGCAAGAGAAAGACAGTTACCAACAAAGGAGCTCTCATAAGACTGTCAGCGGATTTCTCAAAGAAACATTTCAGGCCAGAAGGGAGAGACAAGAAATATTCAAAGTGATGAAAAACAATGATCTACAACAAGCATGTCAAACTCGTGGCCCGTGGGCCACATGCAGTCCTCAACGAATATTTTTGCGGCCCAGCCAATATAATGGTGTGTAAGAAACGTTTTAATAAAAATTTTGTAACTTAATTTTTACAATATCCTGTTATACATAATTATTCGATATGAACTACAACATTCGCTAATGACTGATTACTATAATTGTGTTGCATTCATTTCCCTTATGCACCTTACACGCAAGCACACCATTTCTTTCCACTAATACTAGCAGTGAATATTTTAGCAGCCAATAGCTACATTATTAGTCTTGGACTGACTTGTTTGGTGTGCACAACAGGAAATATTTCGCTTTCAGAGAACAAGAAAAATAGGTTTATTTGTGTTACACTTACTAATTTGTGCAGTTATTCAGTGTCTGGTAAGTTAATGTTTAAGAAAAAGTATTAATTTTTATTAAAATGTTCTATTATTTTATGTTAATGATGACTAATTTATTTCAGCCCTTTGTATTCAGCATGTTTCTATCAAAATAAATCTATGTTTCTATGAAAATTGAAGCTTTTGTTTTTTGCGGCCCACATAAACTTAAACCTTGTTGATTTGGCCTGTGTTAGCCTTTGAATTTGACAAGCTTGATCTACAACTAAGACTACTCTAACCAGCAACGCTGACAGTTAAAATGGAAGGAGAGATAAAGTGCTTCCCAGACAAGAAAAAGCTAAAGGAGTTCATCATCACTAAACCAGTGTTATAAGAAATGTTAAAGGGACTTCTTTAAGAAGAAAAAAAAGGTAAAAAATGAATAAGAAAATGGAGGTAACTACATATTTATTAATAATAATTTTAAATAGATGAAATGCTCGAATCACATGCTGAATGGATAAGAAAATAAGACTACATACGCTGCCTATGACTCACTTCAAATCAAGAGACACATAGACTGAAAGTAAAGGGATGGAAAAATATTTCATGAAAAATCTGGGGTAGAAATACTTATACCAGACAAAATAGATTTTAAAACAAGGACTACAACAGGAGACAGAGAAGAACACAGTAATTCAACTTCCGGGTATTTATCCAAAAAAACTCAAAACACTAATTCAAAAAGACATATACATTGATATATGTTCATTGCAGCATTGTTTGCAATAGCCAAGATATAGAAGCAACATAAGTGTCCATTGATGGTTGATTGAATAAAGAAGAAGTGATATAGTGTATTGAATAAAGAAGAAGGCCGGGCTGAGGGACCCCACCCCAAGTGTACAAATTTCATACCCAGGCCTCTAGTTATATATATATATATGCATATTAGCCATAAAAAGAATAACATTTTGCCATTTCTGATGTGGATGGACCTAGAGGATATCATGCTAAGTGAAATGGGTCAGACAGAGAAAGACAAATGCCATGTGATTTCAGTTATATTGTAATTAAAAAAAATAGACACACCAACAAACAGAACAGAAACAAATTCACAGATACAGAGAACATTTTGATGGTTGCCAGAAGGGAGGGAATAATGGGGGGGGGGGATGGGTGAAAAGTGTATGAGGTTAAGAGGTACACATTTCAAAAACATTACAAATTGTAAAAACAGTCATGGGGATGTAAAATACAGCAAGGGAATATAGCAAATAATATTGTAATAACTCTGTATAGAGTCAGATGGGTACTAAACATCAAAGTGCTCACTTCGTAAGTTATACAAATGGCTAATCACTATGTTCTACAACTATAATATAATATTGTATGTCAACTCTAACAGAAAAATAAAAAAATCCAATATAATAAAAGGCTAATATGCAAATTGACAGAACAGCAGAACAACCGGTCGCTATGATGTGCAGTGACCACCAGGGGGCAGACACTCAACACAGGAGCTGCTCCCTGGTGGCCAGTTTGCTCCCACAGGGGGAGCTCACTCACCCAGAAGCCCAGAAGCCAGACTCATGGCCAGCAGTTGGACATCCCCTGAGGGCTCCCAGACTGTGAGAGGGTGCAGGCCGGGCTGAGGGACCCCACCCCAAGTGTACAAATTTCATACCCGGGCCTCTAGTTATTTAAAAAAATAAAAATGATATAGATGTATAAAGTAATGTGTTGGGAAGAGATGGCAATAAACATGAAGTCAAACATTAATAACATTTTGTATATATTTAAGCATAAAAAGGTGAAAAGCAACTCTTGCCCTGAATCACCAAGACAGAGGTGAGAAAGCTGCAGCCGGCACACCCTCAGAGCGGCTGCAGCTCCCATGGCTGGGTGGGCGGAGTGTGGGGAAGAGGGCAGCGTGGACAAGCCTGTCATTTTTTGCCGTAAAATAATGAGTCAGGGCATCTGGGCTCCGTCCTCGGGCCCCCCCCCAAGGCAGCCACCTGTTTGCGATTCCGCTAATAGCACCACGAGTGTCTGCTCTCTCTAAAAGCCGATCTGGGCCGATAGCAGTGTTTGTCATTTATACAGAAAAACGTGTGGGCTTAAATAATATTTAAAAATAGCTTTGTTTTTTAAATTATTTTTTAGTTTGAAGGGATGATACAAGCTTTTATAGAAGTCACTCATTATAGAAAAATACAAAAACTGAATTTGTGCACTTTTTTCATTTCTTTTTGTTCTCACCTGAGAACATTCTTCGATTGGTTTTATTTTATTAAATCTTTATTGTTGAAAGTATTACATATGTCCCCCTTTTATCCCATTGAGCCCTTCTAGCACGCCCCCACTGCCCTATTGTCTGCGTCCATGGGTTATGCAGATATGCATACTAGTTCCTTGATCTCTTACCACACACCCACCACCCTCCCCTGCCTTCCCTCTTAGGTTCTACAGTCTTTTCTATGCTTCTGTGTCTCTGAAACTATTTTGTTCATCAGTTTACTTTGTTCATTAGATTCCACATATGAGTGAGATCATGTGATACTGCAGTCTTCCCAGGCCACTTCATCTAAAGCAGCGGTTCTCAACCTGTGGGTCGAGACCCCTTTGGGGGTCAAACGACCCTTTCACAGCGGTCGCCTAAGACCATCGGAAAACCCATGTATAATTACATATTGTTTTTGTGATTAATCACTATGCTTTAATTATGTTCAATTTGTAACAATGAAATTGGGGGTCACCACAACATGAGGAACTGTATTAAAGGGTTGTGGCATTAGGAAGGTTGAGAACCACTGGCTTAGCAAAATACTCTCCAGGTCCCTCCATGCTGTCTCAAAGGGTAAGATATCCTTCTTTTACTGTCGCATGGTATTCCATGTTGTAAATGTACCACAGCTTTTTTATCCACTCGTACTGATGGGCACTTGGTCTGTTTCTAGCTCTTAGCTATTGTAAATTGTGCTGCTATGAAGATAGGGGTGAATACATTCTCTCTGATTGGTGTTTTGGGTTTCTTAGGATGTAGTCCTAGCAGTGGGATCACTGGGTCAAATGAAAGCTCCATATATAATATTTTGAGGAAACTCCATACTGTTTTCCATAATGACTGCACCAGTCTGCATTCCCACCAGCAGTGCACTAGGGTTCCCTTCGCACCACATTCTCACTAACACTTGTCATTTGTTGATTTGTTGATGGTAGCCATTCTGACAGGTGTGAGGTGATAACTCATTGTTGTTTTAATTTGCATCTCTGTGATGATCAGTGACTTTGAGCATTTTTTCATATGTCTCTTGGCCATCTGTATGTCCCCTTTAGAGAAGTGTCTATTTAGGTACTTTGCCCATTTTTTAATTGGATTGTTTGTCTTTCTTTTGCTAAGTTGTATGAGTTCCTTATATACTTTGGATATTAAATCTTTATCAGATGTATCATTGCCAAATATATTCTTCCATACAGTGGATTCCCTTTTCATTTTGTTGATGGTTTCTTTTGCTGTGCAGAAGCTTTTTATTTTGATGTAGTCCCCTTTGTTTATTTTCTCCTTAGTTTCCTTTGCCCTATCACTAAGAGATGTCTGAGATTTTACTGCCTATGGATTCTTCTAAGATTTTGATGGTTTCCCATCTTACGTTTAAGTTCTTTATCCATTTTGAGTTTGTTTTTGTATATGGTGTAAGTTGGTGGTCTAGTTTCATATTTTTGCATGAATCTGACCAATTTTCCCAACACCATTTATTGAACAGACTGTCTGGTATTGTGATTCCCTCTGACTTTGTTCTTCTTTCTCAAAAATCCTGCGGATATTCGGGGTCTTTTGTGGTTCCATATAAATTTTTGGAACCACAAAAATTTGTTCTAGCCCTGTAAAATATGCTGTTGGTATTTTAATAGGGATTGCATTGAATCTATGGATTGCTTTGGGTAGTATGGGCATATTAATGATGTTGATTCTACCAATCCATAAACAGGATATAGTCTTCCACTTGTTTATATCTTCCCCTGTCTCTTTTTTCAGTGCCCTGTAATATTCCGAGTACAAGTTTTATCTCCTTGGTTAAGGTTATTGTAAGTATCTTAATTTTTTTGTTGCAATGGTAAATGGGATTATTTGTTTAGTTCCTCTTTCTGAGAATTCATTATTGGCATATCAAAATGCCATGAATTTCTGGGTGTTAATTTTGTGTCCTGTTACATTGCCCAATTCATTTTATTAAATCTAGTAGTTTTTTGGTGGAGTCCTTGGGGTATTCAATGTACAATATCATGTCATCTGCAAATGACACTTTTACTTCCTCTTTTCCAATTTGGATGCTTTTATGTTTTCTTCTTGTCTGATCACTGTGGCTAGGAGTTCCAGTACTATGTTGAATAAGAGTGGTGAAAGCGGACATCTCTGTCTTGTTTCTGTTCTTAGGGAAAATGATTTTAATTTTTGCCTGTTGAGTAGGTTTGTCATATATGGCCTTTATCATGTTGAGATATGCTCCCTCTATTCTCATTTTGCTGAGGGTTTTTAATCAAGAATGGGTGTTGGATTTTGTCTAATGTTTTTCTGCATGAATTGATATGATTATATGGATTTTATCTCTAAATTTGTTTATGTGATGTATCACGTTTATTGATTTGCGGATATTGTACCAGCCTTGCATCCCTGGAATAAATCCCACTTGGTCATGGTGTATGATCTTTTTAAAGTATTGTTGGATGTGATTTGATAATATTTTGTTGAGGATTTTTGTATCTATGTTCATCAGGGATATTGACCTGTAATTCTCTTTCCTTATGGTGTCTTTATCTGGTTTTGGGATTAGGGTAATGCTGGCTTCATAGAAAGAGCTTGGAAATACTCCTTGAATTGTTTGAAATAGTCTGAGGAGGGTAGGTTTTAGTTCTTTGAATGCTTGATAGAACTCCCCTGTAAAGCCGTCCGGCCCAGGGCTTTTGTTTGCTGGAAGCTTTTTGCTTATTGTTTCAATTTCCTCAGTAGTTATCGGCCTATTCAGATTTTTTAATTCTTTCTGATTGAGCTTTTGAAGCTTGTATTTTTCTAGGAATGTGTCCATTTCATCAAGGTTGTCCAGTTTGTTGGGATAGAGTTGTTCATAGTATTTTTTCATAATCCTTTATATTTCTGTGGGGTCAGTGGTTTCTTCACCTCTTTTATTTCTGATTTTGTTTATTTGGGGCCTCTCTGCTTCTTGGTGAGCCTGGCTAGAGGTTCATCAATCTTGTTTATCCTTTCACAGAACCATCTCTTGGTTCTATTGATCTTTTGTATTAATTAATTAATTAATTAATTAATTAATTTTTTGGTCTCTATGTCATTTATTTCCACTCTGATCTTTATTATTTCTTTCCTTCTGCTTACTCTGGGTTTTTCTTGTTGCTCTCTTTCTAATTCTTTAAATTATAGGGTAGATAATTTATTACCAGTTTTTCTTGTTTTTTTGAGGTATACCTGTAATGCTATGAACTTCCCTCTCAGGACTGCTTTCACTGTGTCCCATAGATTTTGGATTGCTGTATTTTCATTGTCATTTGTTTCCAGGATGTTTTTTAAATTTTATTTCTTCTTTGATATCTTTGGTAACCCAATCATTGTTTAATAGCATGTTATTTAGCCTCCAAGTGTTTGATTTTTTATGATTGTTTTTAATGTAGTTGATTTATAATTTTATGCCATTGTGATCCGAGAAGATGCTTGATAAGATTTCAATCTTCTTGATGTTGATCTCTCCCTGATATCTTCCAGAAGTTTTTTTTTATGTATTTGAGTGCTTCTGTATGGGATACATATATGTTAACCAGAGTTATATCCTGTTGATGTATTGATCCCTTTAGTATTATGAAGTGGCCTTCCTTATCTCTTGTTATGGCCATGCCGCCCTGGGAGTGCCCACAGCAGTAACAGGGGCTCCCTGTCTAAGAGAGCCCAATCTGTCAGTCCCTGGGACTCCTGAGATATCTAACTGTCCCTCACGCACCCACTCACACACAACACATGTCCACACACACTCCTCTCACTTATTTACTCTTACACTCTCCCCTCCATGCTGTCTTGTCAGCTGCCATGTTGGTTCTCTCTCATTAAGCATTCTTATAACCATTGTTTCGAACTCTGTATCTAGTAGTTTGCTTGTTTACATTTCACTTATTTCTTTTTTTTCTGGATATTTCTTCTGTTCTTTCATTTGTGACATATTTATTTGTCTCCACATTTTGGCTGCTTCCCTAGGTTTGTTTCTATGTATTACATAGAGCTGGGCACTCTATGGGCTGTATACACCATCTTGTTGTAGTTGAGCCTTGATTGCTATTGGTGTCACTGCAAGAAATTGACCTCAAGGCCAATTGGCTGTGAGGACCAGCTGTGTCTGCAATGAAAGAGCTGCTGTGCAGGAGACACCCTGTGGAGCAGGACTTGCTTCAGTGGGGCTTCAGTGCTCACTGAGTCTGCCCCTTGAGTGTGTTGCGTGTGGATGTGTAGAGTTGTAATCTGCTATGGTCTGAAACTGTCCACCAGGTGCACTGGCTCTGAGCCCTCCTCCCCCCCAAGAAGTGCAAAGTCAATCACTGTCTGTGCCCTGCCTGAGACCACCCTTCAGGAGCTACAGAGTGACCTGCAGATAGCTGCTACTTGTGTTGGCCTTGGAAGTGCCCAGGAGAGGCCAAACTGCGAAACAAGGCAGGCTTCTGGAGGCCTGGGGTTCTTATTGACAGGTATGGGGCACACTGATGCCAGCTGCTGCTTGTTTGAGAGCTTTTAGGAAAGTCTGCAACCTGAGCCAGGACAGGCCATTCATATGGAAAATCAGTTGCAAACAGCTTGGGTGGGGCTTCAAATTGGGTGAGGCAGTGTCTCAAGGAATTACCTGGGTGGTGTGAGCAGTGTGATCCAGGTTGATGGAGCCTCAGATATATATGGTGCCTGACAGTCAGCTCTGTGGTGAGGAGGTCTCAGCACAGGAACAATGACCCCTGACTGGGAGAAAGCTGCCCCTAAGTTCTTTTTTTTTTTTTTTTAAAGGAAAGCCTTTTTAAAAAAAATATATATTTTATTGATTTTTTACAGAGAGGAAGGGAGAAGGATAGAGAGTTAGAAACATCAATGAGAGAGAAACATCGATCAGCTGCCTCCTGCACACCCACCACCGGGGATGTGCCCGCAACCAAGGTACATGCCCTTGACTGGAATCGAACCTGGGACCCTTCAGTCTGCAGGCCAACGCTTTATCCACTGAGCCAAAACTGTTAGGGCCAAAGAGAGAATCTTAAAAACAGCAAGGGAAAGGTAGGTAGTTACCTACAAGGGAGTGCCCATATGACTGTCAGCTGATTTCTCAACAGAATCTTTGCAGTTCAGAAATGAGTGGAAAAAAAAATTGAAAGTGATGAATAGCAAGGATCTACAACCAAGATTACTCTACCCAGCAAAGCTATTCTTTAGAATTGAAGGTCAGATAAAGACCTTCACATAGAAAAAGCTACAGGAATTCATCACCATTAAACCAGTATTACATGAAATGTTGAAGGCCTTTTTTAAGAAAAAGAGGAGAAGAAGAGGAGGAAGAAGTAGGAGAAGGAGGAGGAGGAGGAGGAGGAGGAGGAGAACAACAATAATAAAATGGCAAGAAATACATAGCTGTCAACAATTGGTACTAAAAATCAAAATAAATGAACAAGGAATCTAAAGAACAAAATAAACTGATGAATAAAATAGAATCAGAGGCATGGAAACAAAACACACTGATGAACCTTAGAGGGAAGGGAAGGGGGGTGGGGAGTGGGAAGAGATTAACCAAAGAATGTGTATGCATATATGCATGACCTATTGATCTTTTTTAAAAAAATCAAATCTTTATTGTTCAGATTATTACAGTTGTTCCTCCTTTTTCCCCCCATAGCTCCCCTCCACCCGGTTCCCA
>NW_005370096.1:157408-163469 GCF_000412655.1 Myotis brandtii | reverse complement strand
TTGTTTGGGGTTTGGAGGTGCCCAGATGAGGCCCAGCTGTGAAGCAATGCAAGCTGCTGTGGGGCCTTGGGCCTTCTTTTGGATGTTCTGGGTCTCTCTGACCAAGCTGCAGTTTGTTAGGTAATTTTCAGATTGCAAAGGGCCAGGCCTTTCATATGCAAAAGCCTCTGTGCACAGCTTGGGTGGGGGTGGGGTCTCAGGGAATCAACAGGGCGGAGCAAACAGCTATGGCTGATCCTCAGTCCTACCCTAAGAGGCCCTGTGTCTCAGTGTCCCGCAGTAATCACTGCAAGCACCTCTGAGAGAAAGCCACCCTCGAGTTCCGACCGATGCCAGACAGTCCAGTTTCTCCTGATATGAGTCTGGGTCCCCAGAGACTTGCCCGAAACTGGAGTTCAGAGCAGTCAGGAGCTTGAGACTCCCTCTCGATTGAAAAAGACAACCTCGTCCTCAGTTGCCAGCCCTTTCCATGTGTGCCTCCGTACCTCTGCACTTTACTTCCGCACCTCCTCTGAGTCTCAGTGTGCTTTTCTCTTTTCCTTCTAGTTGTAGAATTTCCACTCATCCAGCCTTCCTGTGGTTCTGGATGATGGCCATTTTGTCTTTTAGTTGTATTTTTGAAGTGCTTGTATGAGGCAGCAATTTCCGGTGTTTACCTACGCCACCATCTTGGTTTCTCTCTCTCCCTATTGATCTTTATATTGCCTGTTAGACTATTTAATTTATCTCCACTCTGATTGTTATTATTTCATTCCTTCTATTTACTTTGGGCTTTTTTTCTTTTTCTAGTTCCTTTGGGTGTAAGTTTCTATTGAGATTTTTCTTGTCATTTGAGATAGACTTATATTGCATAAATTTCCCTCTTAGAACTGTTTTGACTGTGTCCCATAAAATTTGGCTCATTATGTCGATATTTTCATTTGTCTCAAGGCATCTTTTTATTTCTTCCTTGATCTTGTGTTTAACCCATTCATTGTTTAGTAGCATGTTATTTTGGCTTCAAGTGTTTGTGTGAGTTTTTTTCCTTATGTAATTGATTTTTAGTTTCATACTATAGTGATCAGAGAAGATGCTTGATATAATTACAATCTTAAAAAAATTTTTAAAAATATATTTCTTTATTGATTTCAGAGAGGAAGGGAGGAGAGAAAGATGGAAACATCAATGATGAGAGAGAATCATTGATCGGCTGCCTCCTGCATGCCCCCTCCTGGGGATCAAGCCCGAAACCCAGGCATGTGCCCTTGGCCAGAATCGAACGCAGGACCCCTCAGTCCGCAGGCTGATGCTCTATCCACTGAGCCAAGTCGGCTAGGGCCAATCTTTTAAAATTTGTTGAGTCTTGTTTTGTGGTCTATCCTGGAAAATGTTCCATGGAAAATGTTCAACATGTCCTTGAAAAGAATATGTATTCTCCTCCTTTTAGGGACAATGTCAAAAAAATATTGCTGAAGTCCATCTGTTTTTCTGTGTCATTTAAGGCCACTTAAATGATTTTCTGTCTATATGATTGATGTGAATGGTGTGTTCAAGACCCTTAGTATTACTGTATTACTGTTAATCATTCCCTGTATGTCCAGCAATATTTTCTTTATGTATTTAGGTGCTCCTACCTTAGGTGCATAGTTGTTTGTGAGAGTTATCCTTTTTTATCAATCCTTTATTATTATGAAATGCCCTTCTTGACTCTTATTATAGTCTTTGTTTTAAAATCTATTTTGTCTAATATGAGTACTGTTACCTCAGCATTTTTTTTTCATTTGTGTGAAATACCTTTTATATCCCTTTACTTTCAGTTTGTATGTGTCTTTGATCTGAATTGGCTGTCTTGTATGGGTTTTGTTTTCTTATCCTTTCAGCCACCCTATGACTTTTGATTGGAGCATTTAATTTAAAGTAATTATGGATAGGTATGTAGTTATTGCCATATTATTTATTGTTTTCTGAATTTTTATGGTTCCTCTCTGCTCCTTTCTTATTCTCCTGCTCTTTCTGTAGTGTCATGTTTAGATGTCTTTTTTTCTTTATTTCTTGCATATCTCTTGAAGATTTTTTATTTTGGTTACCACGTGCTTCATATATACCAAACAATATTTAACACAGTTTAAGTTGATGTTTGCTTAAGTTGAGGTGCTCCTACATCGGGCCGCAGATGATTACAACAAGAGTTATATCCTCTTGTTTTTATCATAATGAAATACCTTTCTTTGTCTCTTACAGGCTTTGTTGTCTGATAGAGGTATTGCTACCCCAGCTTTTTTTTGTTTGTTTCCATTTGCATGAAACACCTTTTTTCATTCCTTCACTCTCAGTGTGTCTGTGTTTTTTTATCTGAAGTGAGTCTATTCTAGGTGGCATATGTACAGGGCTTGCTTTTATCCATTCAGCCTCCCTGTGTCTTTTGATTGTAGCATTTAGTCTATTTACATTTAAGTAATTATTGATAGACATGTAACTATGGCCAGCTTAGTGTTTCTGATCATTTTTGTAGTTCTTCCATCCTCCTTTCTGCTTCTCTTGCTCTCTTCCACGTTGATGATTTTCTATAGTGTTATGTTTAGATTCTTTTTGTTTATTTCCTGTATGTCTCTTAGAGATTTTTGGTTTCCAGGTTACCATGTGCTTCATATATTCCAGGCTGTTTATAGCAGTCTAATTTGATGGTTGCTTAAGTTTGAACACATTCTAAAATCACTACAATTTTTACTCACCCCTTCCACATTTATGTTTTTATCATTATTTTTTTTACTTCTTTTTTTTGTTTATCCCTTAATTTATTATTGTAATTACACATGATCTTTCTACTTTTAACCTTTTTACTATTTTTGTAGTGGATGGTCTACTGCTTTTATAGTTTACATATGAGTGCACACATGTGGCAAAGTATTCACACTGTTGTATTGAGGTGATGTGTATGTGAGTGTTGTTTGGTTATTTCCTTTTTTTGTTTAAAATTTTCCATTAGAAAAAATTAGAAAAAAATGTGATGAGGGCTATTGTTTTACTAAAAACAAATCATGTTTTTAAGGTGACCAGGTGCAGCATGCCCAAAGAACTACTTGTCATGAGAAGACTCCATTTTCCAACCACTTCCTCTACCCAAACTTTTGTCAACATAATAGCTATATTTATAGTAGTCCAAAGTAATTTTTTAAAATATATTTTATTGATTTTTTTTATGGAGAGGAAGGGAGAGGGATAGTTAGAAACATCGATGAGAGAGAAACATCAATCAGCTGCCTCCTGCACACCACCTTTTAATGGAGCATTTTGAAGTTGTTTACCCTTCTCTTGGCTTGATGCCAATACTGACATAAAATGTGCTTGTTCTTTTATAATTTCCACGAGACACGGTAATTTACTTGATACCAGCCTGACATGGCGAATAGCACCCAGTCAGAAGGTGGTCATGTAGATAATCCAGGGTGACAACATTGATGGGTGATGACAGATGGTTCAGTCTATGGGCACACTGAGGATAGCACTGTGTCTGCTTTCATGCTCACTTTCCCAAATGTCCTTGTTGCTAAGCATGGCATGTGATCTAGTTCTGGCTAATGAGATGGAAGCAAAAGTCATTCATTGTGGGGCTTCTGCATCACCTTGGTACAAGGGATCTGCTCAGAGAGCCTGTAGCACCAGTCCTCTGCTCCTTGTCCCTCCTTTCTCCCTAACTAAAATGGAGATGCAACATCTACCTTGCAGCTGTGAAGATACACATCCCACAGACTATTGCTAGAGTCACGGAGTTGGAAGATGGAAGGAACCTGTGTCCTTAATGACACCCTTGAACAGTTCCATCTGCCATAGACAGCCTCTCTCCAGACCTCTCATTTCATAAGAAAAATAAACTCACGTGCTTGAGCTAGTGTTCATTGAATTAACTTGCAAATAAACACATCCCTGGATGATTACTGCAGATTATCCTAATGTTAGATGTTTATATTATCATATGTGTCATGAATGTAGATGCAAAAATTCTTAACAAAATCCTATATAATAAAAGGACAGTTGACCAGTTGACCAGTCGCTATGACATGCACTGATCACTAGACGCTCTGACTGGTAGGTTACCTTGCTGCTGGGGTTCAGCCGATCAGGACTGAGTGAGATGGGCCAGATATGCCCTGGAGCCCTCCTGTGGTCCCTCCCTGGGTGGCCAACCTCCTGAGTCCCTCCCCGTCCCTGATTGTGCACTGATGGGTGATGACAGGTGGCCTGTGCCCTCTTGCAATACAGGACCTGTCGGGGGATGTCAGAGAGCCAGTTTTTGATGGATCCCACAGGCCAGGCCAAGGGACCCCACTGGTGTATGAATTCATGCACTGGGCCTCTAGAATCCTATATAATAAAAGTATAGTATGCAAATTGTCCCATCGACCAGGAGTTGTCTGGGAGTTTGACCAGGAGGTGGAGCTGGCCGGGGAAAAGGAGGAAGTACCTAGCCGGCAGCCGGCAGCCCCTAGGGACCCTATCAGTGCATGAATTTCATGCACTGGGTCTCTAGTTAGCAAATAAGATTCAGCAATAGATAAGGTGAATTATACACCATAACTAAGTGGGATTTATTCTTGGGAGGCAAGGCTGGTTCAATATTCAAAAACCAATTAATGTAAGTCATCCTATTAACAGTCTAAATAAGAAAAAATATGTGATCACATCAATTGATGCAGGAAAATATTTGACAGAATTCAACACCCATTCATGATAAAAACTCTCAGAAATTGTGGAATAGAGGAAATGTCCTCAATCTGATAAAGAACACCTAAATTCTAAAAGAAACCTACAGCTAATATCAGACTTAATGGTGAAAGATTGCATGCTTTCCCCTGACACTAGGAACAAGGCAAGGATGTGCACTGTTATTCAACATAGTACTGAAAGATCTAGCAAGGGCAATAAGTCAAGAAAAGGAAATTAAAGGCCTATAGATGAGCTAGATAGAAATTAAGCTATCCCTATTTGCAAGTAAGATCACCCTGAGATTTATATGGCAAGGCAAAGGAACTAAAATAGCTATTCCATTTAAAACCCAATATTCTGGCATGAATGGGTGTACTGGAGTAAAATTCTGATATTAACTGAAGTTAGCACAGAACCCACTAGTAAAAGTCAATAAAACTATGCCCACTTCAGATGCCAACTACAAGTGGGGTCCTAGGAAACTTTCATTTCTGACCAAATGGCTACAAACCTGGGGATTCCCGTGACCTACTCCTGTTTGGTGATTCAGAACGACTCAAAGAACTCAGGAAAATGCTGCACTATGATCACAGCACTATTGTAGGAGGCACGCACAGCCAGTGAAGACACGCAGGACTGGTCTGGAGGGAATGGGACCCTTCGGCGCCCTTTTCCGTGGAATCAGACACGCCCTCTCCTCGCACATCAGTGTGCTCACCAACAGGAAGCTCCACAGAGCTTCCGTGTCCAGTTTTTCCTGGAGTTTCATTAAGGATTGCATCATTGGCCACATGATCGAACTCAATCTCCCTGGGCGCTGACTTCCTTAGATGCTGGGCTGATAATGCGTGGCTGAGAGTCCCAATCTGCTTATCACATGATTGGCTTTCTGGTGACTACCCCATCCCGAGTATCTCATTGCTTAACATAAACTCAGGTCAATGGCAGATTCCTGAATGACAGAAACTCCTATTACTTGGGAAATTTCAAAGATTTCATCTCTCTTCTGGGAACCAGGGACAAATACCAGTCAAATGCTTTATTGTAGCCCAGCAGGTGTGGCTCAGTGGTTGAGCATTGACCCAATAACCAGGAGGTCACAGTCTGATTCCTGGCCAGGGCACATGCCCGGGTGTGGATTCGATTCCCAGTAGGTGGGAAGGAGGCAGCCGATGAATTATTGTCTCTCATCATTGATGTTTCTATCTCTCTCCCTCTCCCTGCCTCTCTGAAATCAATAAAAATATGTTTTTTAAATTATTATATAACTAGAGGTCCGGTGCACAAAAATTTGTGCGCTCGGGGGTAGGGGGTCCCTCAGCCCGGCCTGTGCCCTCTCACAGTCTGGGACCCCTCGGGGGATGACCACTTGCTGGCT
>NW_005370096.1:151111-156513 GCF_000412655.1 Myotis brandtii | reverse complement strand
GCTGGCTGAAAGCAGGTATCTGGGGTTTGTTTAGCTTCTATAATTGCAACATTGTTGCTTAGAGTGCAGCTCAGAGCCCAGCCGCAGCAGGCGGGGAACCTTGGCTTCCTCCATCACTGGAGCAAGCAAGCCTCATGTTCGCTTCAGCTGCGTGGCTGCCGGCCGCCATCTTTGTTGGCAGTTAATTTGCATATCCTGCTGATTAGCCAATGGGAAGCTTATTGGAGGTATGGTCAATTACCATGTTTGTCTATTATTAGATAGGATAATAGGTAAAATAATTTTGAAAAAGTGTAGAAAGGGAGGAGCTACTCTGCTTTCAAGACTTATAATAGAGCTCCTGTTATTAAGACTACGTGGCATTCATTGGCAGAGGAATAGACATGCCAATCACTAGTATGTGGGCAGAGCTCAAGAGATTTATCTCAGTGCTGCAGCTGAAGCAATGCTGTGAGCACACTCCAGTGAACAGGCTTCCTTGGCACACCAGGAAGTGGCAACACCCGCCTGACAAATCTCCAAGAGCCACCTACTCTTAACCCCAACCCTCACGCCCATTGGATAACATAGCAAGCGTGTCCCTATTGTATTGGCTGCTTACCCCTTTATATATGGCTGTACTTCCTCAATAAACTTAGATCTGTGTCTCTGAACCTGGTCTCCAGAGTCGTGCATGCAGATGCCCCAGCGCATTGGGCTCCGTCGTCCTCACCCCCGGGGGACACCCTGTTCCACTAGTACAAAATAGAGAACCAAGAAATAGACCCACACAAATATGGCCAACTGAGTGTTGACAAAGAAAGCTTTTAGAAAAGGTATATAGGCAAATAGGTAAAATTCTTTAGGGCCTAGGCTGGATGAAGAGTTCTTAAACACGAGTGAATTCACTAAAAGAAAAACAATGAATAAATTGAACTTCAAAATGAAAAGCCTTTTCCTGTAAAAGACCCTGTTAAATGGATGAAAAGACAAGCTACAGACTGTCAGAAAAGACTTGGAAACCACATTCCCAACAAATGAGTATTATCTAGAGCAGGGGTGGGCAAACTTTTTGACTCGAGGGCCACAATGGGTTCGAGGGCTGGAACAAAAGCATGGATGGAGTGTTTGTGTGAACTAATATAAATTCAAAGTAAACATCATTACATAAAAGGGTACGGTCTTTTTTTTTTTTAGTTTTATTCATTTCAAACGGGCCGGATCCGGCCTGCGGGCCGTAGTTTGCCCACGGCTGATCTAGAGTGTACTATACAAAGAGCTCTCAAAACTCAACAGTGAACAATCAGAGAGCAGGCAGGAGACATGCAGTGATCTCACCGATGAGCAGAAGAGATGCAAACAAGCAGAGAAGATGCTCAGCATCAGGCCATTAAGGAAATGCAAACGAAGACCGTGACGAGAACCACTGCACGCCTGTCAGAGACAGCGAGGAACAACGGGAACACCAACGCTGCGAGCGTGCAGAGAGCCTGGGCTTCACGCTTTGCTGGTGGATATGGGAAGTTGTTCAGACACTCTGGAAAAGTTTGGCATTTTCTTAAGAAATGAAACACATACTTATTACATGACCTGGCATTTTTACTTGTGGGCATTTATTCCAGAGAAATAAAAACTTATGCTCACACAGAAACATGTACATGATTGCTCATAGCAGCTTTATTTGTAATAGTCAAAAACTAGCGTCAACCAAAACACCCCTGGCTCAGCGAAGCCAAGTGGGCATCCAACCACACAATCGAGTGCTGCTCGGTCATACCAAGGGCGAGCTACTGGTGGATGCAACAGCTGGGAAGGATCTCAGTGGATTGTGCTGAGCACAGAGCTAGTTTAAAAACATCACCTGCTCTATGATTCTACATCTATAACATTAATGAAAATGACACAATGATGTAAATGGAGAACAGATGAGTGGCTGCCAGGCCTAAAGGGAGGTGGGACGGGAGGGTGTGACTATGAAGGGCTTGCACCAGGGAGGTCTTTGTGAGGCTGGAATAGTTCTGTGGTCATTTATATGAAGCTACACCTCTGATAAAATGACAACGTTATACCAACATACTCTACCAATCTACAGTTCCTGGATTTAGATTGGTTTATAGCTATGCCAGGTGTCACCATTGAGGAAAACTGGGTGGAGGGTACCTGGGATCTCTATACTACTTTGCAACTTCCTGTGAATTTTCCATTTTAAAAAAATTAAAAGGAAAGGAGAAAGGGTGGCAAAATAAATACTTCTTCAGAAAAACATTACAGTAGAGTGCATGGACCTCCTCACACCTCCAGGGCCCTCAGCCCCTAGCTGAGGATCGCAGAGGTGGTGTGGGAGGGGCTGGCTAATCCCATGAGGTGCAGCCGCTCCTAGCTGAGGTTCGGATGAGGTCAGCATTGCTTGGGGCAGAGGAGGCCCCCAGTCATAAAACAACGTTCCTAGCTTCCTCCCACCCGCTCTCTTTCTCCCAGCATCTGAGCACATTAGGCATCAGCCGCTGTTGGGCACTGAGGTGTGGAGACGAACAAGGTGGGCCTGCTCCTTCGAGGGATAGATAATAAGGTGGAGTAAGTGCTGTGGGTCTCAGAGCAAAGTCGCTGGCCCAGTGGCGAGCCGGGAAGGCTTCCTGGGTGGAGGACTCTTGGGCCAGAACCAGTTAGGAAAGAAGGTGATGCTGGTCAGGCAGAGGGAACAGCTCTTTCCAAGGCCTGGAGTTGAGGGTCAACAGAGAGGGCTGGTTGAGCCTGGGAGTGTGGAAGAGGAAGGTGCAGAGGCAGATAGGAGCCAGGCCACCAGGTGGCTGCATTTTAACCTAAGGCATGTGGGATTTATTCTCAAACCTGGGAGGCAGTGAAAGGTAGGAGCAGGCATGGTCAGAAAGACCATGAAGAGGGCAGGTCGGAGGGGATGGGCCAGGATCCAACCAGCTGGCAAAGCAGATGAAGTGGGGGCCTGGAGGTGGCATGGGGAAGGGTCCAGAGCAGCGGTTCTCAACCTTTGGGGGTCGAACGACCCTTTCACAGGGGTCGCCTAAGACCATCGGAAAACACATCTATAATTACATATTGTTTTTGTGATTAATCACTATGCTTTAATTATGTTCAATTTGTAACAATGAAAATACATCCTGCATATCAGATATTTACATTACGATTCATAACAGTAACAAAATTACAGTTATGAAGTAGCAACAAAAATAATATTATGGTTGGGGGTCACCACAACATGAGGAACTGTATTAAAGGGTCGCGGCATTAGGAAGGTTGAGAACCACTGGTCCAGAGGGAAGCAGTCTTGGGGGCAGAATTAACCAGGGCTGTGTCGACACAACACAGCTACAATGGTTCCAGGGCCCAGGCCAGGCCCCTCCAGGAATTACCGGAACACACTTCTTTCCGGCTGCCAAACTGCCCCTCTCTGGCCCTTGGGGCAGGAGGGCACAGCTCTGGCTGCAGCACAGCACCCTGTGAGCAGCTGGGCCAGGAGCCTGCTCATGGCCTGGAATACCTTGTTTCTGCAGATGGCGCATGAGGGCCGGGTGTTCCAATGGGTATATCAGGCTGTTCCTGCGGAGACCTCCCCGCCCACCAGGGAGCTGCCGCTGCAGAGAGTCAGGCCTCAGGCCTGGGTCCCACAGCTGGAGGCAGGGGCAGTTGCTTTCCTCCACAGGTGTCCACATTTGTGTCTCTAATTCAAAACCAGTGAAGAACGGTCGTCCCTGCTCAGGTTTCCTCCCACCCGAGGGGTCAGGGCCGAGGAGCGCTTTGCTCTGTTACAGATGACCCTTCACTACGTGTCACTTACAGATGGTGCCGTCTCCTGCCAGACTGAGGACCCCTGCCACAGCGCCTGCTGCCTTCTCCCCGGGGCGCCCAGTGTCCGGGCCCAGGCTCAGTGCCCAGGGGATGCTGACGGGGGCTTTCGCTGTCTGGGAGGAGATTCACTCGCAGTGGCCGTGGCTCTGGCTGGCTCGCTGCACCTGGGCCTTGCTGGATGGTACAAAACCCCGTCCTCTCTATGTCTGCAGAAACCATTTATGTAACTGTAAACTATATATTGTGATATGCACAGGGTGGGATTGGCACGCTAACCATGGCTTCTCCCCTCCGCATTTCTGTGGCCCTTACCCTGCTGCTCAAACACACGCACTCCCTCCTCTCACTGCCTCAAGAAATGGACTTTTCATTTGGGAAAGCCTGGGTCTGTTCATTAAGCCAGTGGACTGGGGCCAGTCCCTGATGCGTTAGTCTAGAGCAGTGGTTGGCAAACTGCGGCTCGCGAGCCATATGCAGCTCTTTGGCCCCTTGAGTGTGGCTCTTCCACAAAATACCGACTTCTGCGCATGGGCCACGAAGTTTCAATCGCACTGTACATGCGTGCCCACATGTGGTATTTTGTGGAAGAGCCACACTCAAGGGGCCAAAGAGCCGCATGTGGCTCGCGAGCCGCAGTTTGCTGACCACTGGTCTAGAGCAAGTCTTCCTCTGTCAGATCAGAAAGCTATTATCACGTGGGATTTGGAGCAACAGAAAGTGGAGAAGTAGACGCTTCCCTGCCGCTGGGACCACTCCCAGGAACAGGGAGAAGGAGAAGATCACAGCCGGTTTGAGAGAACCTAAGAGCAGAGTGTGCAGTCATGCAGGGGCAGGAGAAACTGCCCTCCTGTGTGATGGGCAAGGTCACACCTGGGCCCCAACATGGTCCCTGTGTCTGCCCACCGGCCTGAGAGGCCGCCAAAGTTGGGTGTCCCAAAACCCAGTCATGAAGGAGGTTTCTGGAACAGATCTGTGGTGTAACTGCATGGTGAGGCATGGACCCCAGACTGGGGAAAGATGGGGAAGAGCTCACTGTGGTGGATGGAAGTGGCCGGGGACGGATGAGGACCAGAGCCTCTAGGGCTAGAGAAATGGGAGCAGAGGGCACGGTGACTGGACGGTGAAATAGGGTTTGAGGGGCAAGAGTAAAGGAAGTCCATTGTTTCTTCACAGCCAGACTATAGACTGAGAGCTCCCCAACTACCTGTGAGTGCACACATTTGCACTCATTTTTTATTTAAGGAAGCATTGTTGCTTTGGGGGCAGGAGCCATTGAATTGGGCATTGTCAGATGTTTACTTAGAATGAACAAAAGCTAGTATTATGTTCTATGTCCTACTCTGCAAAATATAAAATGCAAGAAACATGATTTCATTGCAAGAGTGATGCTGGCACCTGCACTCTGTGAATGTGTGTCTGTCTCCTGCTGCACCGCTGCCCAGAGGCCACAGCCAGAGCAGCCCTGTGCTCAGTGCTCCGCCAGCACCCAGGCTGGGGAAGTAGAAGCTGACTTTGGAAGTAATAGTGGTCATTAGGAACTAAGTGAATTAAGCATGGCAATGACTTATAAAACTACAACATCACACCCATGCTCACCATCG
>NW_005370096.1:135565-151051 GCF_000412655.1 Myotis brandtii | reverse complement strand
AAAGAGAAAGAGGCAACTCTGAATAAGTGCAGCTGGCCCGTTTATGAGACATCAGCTCAGAGCAGACCCCCACTCTCGGGTTCTGGGCACTTTCCTGACCTTGGGTGGACGCACCCAGAACCAGGTGCCGTGTCCATGTCCAGCATACATTTGGTGAGTTCCTGGTCTGCGTCTGGCTCCCTGGAGGGCAAGGGTCAGAGCCTGCCAGACCCAGTTGTTGCCACCCAGAAGCCTCAGCTGGAGGCTGTGGTTCTCCAGCTGAGCATCATGGACACGCAAAGGCAAGCACAATTCTGTGCAGGGGTTGTCACTTCTCAAGTTGGAGTCTGAGAAAGAAATGATCCTTCCGCCCAGGAGCATAGCCCCCTGCCCCAACTCTGGCCATCACCAGGCCGGGAGGAACACAGTGGATGCACTCTCACTGTCAGAATTAGTAATTGGGTCCCAGAGTGCCTTCCCCCCAGTATTACAGAATCACTTCTTTGGGGATTCTAGGTCTATAGAAAAGGCAAGCACAGGGTTCTGGGGAGCACAGAGGAGGGCCGCTTAGCCCTGTCTAAGTGAGAGGGGTTGAAGAAGGCTCTCTGGAGGCGGTGACATGAGAGTGGATCTGAAGGACGAGAAGGGGTTGTCAGGTGGCCAGGTAAAGAAATGAGGGAAGGAGAGTGGGGTATGTGTGTGTATGTCTTTAGGAAGGACACAGTAAAAGCCCCAGCATGCATCAGGAACCTGTCTGGGTTGGGCAGCTGCTCTTATTCCAGGGTGTTATTTGTAGCCATAAGGATGTTCAGGGGGTGAAACACACAGCTGGGCCCACAATTAGACTTCAAGTACAGATGATGAACTTGAGTAGAATATGTAGGAGGAAAAGATAGAAAAAGAAAAAAGTTCATCATGAGGAAAGGAGAGGAATCTGTTATCTTATATAATAAAAGCCTAGGTGGCGTCACGCGCAATGTCATCACAAGATGGCCGCCACAAGATGGCCGGCAGGGGAGGGCAGTTGGGGATGATCAGGCCAGCAGGGGAGCAGCTAGGCGTCAATCAGGCCACAGGGGAGCAGTTAGGGGGTGATCAGGCTGGCAGGCAGGTGAGCGGTTAAGAGCCAGCAGTCCCGGATTGTGAGAGGGATGTCCGACTGCCGGTTTAGGCCCGATCCCGGATCGGGCCTAATTGGGCAGTCGGACATCCCCCAAGGGGTCCCAGATTGGAGAGGGTGCAGGCCGGGCTGAGGGACACCCCCCATGTACAAATTTCGTGCACTGGGCCTCTAGTAAATTATAAGTGGCTCTAGGCAGAGTTCCAGTGGCTCCACATCCTCACCAGCATTTGGTGTTGTCACTCTTTTTAATTTTAGCCATTTTGGGGAAGTGTGTAATGATAGCTCATTGTGGCGTTAGTTTGCATTTCCCTAAAGACTAGTGAGTTTAGCATTTTCTCATGTGCTATGGCCATGTTCTTCAGTAATTCTTCAAATCATTTGGCTATTTTTTTAAAGTGGGTTGTTTGCCTTCTCTTATTACAACAATTATATATTCTGGATACAAGTCTTTTGTTAGTTATAAGTATCATGAGTAGTTTTTGTCTAAGTGAATTAGTCTTCATTTTCATAACCATATCTTTGGAAGAGCAGACTTAAAATTTTTAAGTAGTTCCACTTATCAACTTTTAATGGTATCTCAATATTCAATATAGATATATCAAAATTTAGAAATTAACTTATTTAACCAACTCTTGCTTGGACCTCTGGGCTGTGTCCAGCTTTTTAGTATTTTATTTGTTTTAAAGAATATTATTGAAGTTATCTTTACCATCATTATTCTGAACTCTATATCAGATACATTTCTTATCTCCATTTCATTTATCTCTTCTTTTGGAGAATTCTCTAGTTCTTTCATTTGGGGGTTGTTTGTCTCCTCATTTTGACTGCCTGTTTGGGTTTGTGACTCTGTATTAGGTGGATCTGCTATGCCTGTCAATCTCTAGTGCAGGACAGTGTCAAATACTGTTTCTGACTAATTAGATCAGGCAAAGATTCAAATCCTCCAGAGACTGCTTCTGTCTGCAGACTGATAGCATTGCCTCTTGAATTGCCCTCAGGCAATCTTCACAGGTGTGGTGAGAGTTTTTTTTCCTACAGGGTGGGGCAATGCTTCTGCTTGGAGGCTAATTGTTATTCTCAGTCTCTTAATGGGCCTCTGCCCCTCCAGTCTCTATGCGGTCTCCACTTTCTGTCCTCAGTTATCAGGGTTCTCTCCAGTGAGTCTTCTGTTGATTATTCAAGAAGTTTTTCTGTATTTTAGTTATAATTCCAGTTTGGTCCTGGGATCATGTCTGTGTAGCATCCACTTACTCTGCTGCTATTTTTAATCCCTGGTTACTTTTAAATTATGTTGATGGCAATCTTTTTTGAGGCAACTTGAATAAGGGCACCCCTAGCCGGTTTGGCTCAGTGGATAGAGCGTTAGCCTGTGGACCAAAGGGTCCTAGATTTGATTCCAGCCAAGGGCACATACCTTGGTTGCAGACTCCTCCCCGGCTTTGGCCCTGGTCAGGGCATGTGCAGGAGGCAACCAATCGATGTGTTTCTCTCACATCAATATTTCTCTCTGGGAATATTGTTATAGTTAAAACTGTGTTCTAAGGATTGTATAAGATGAATTTCAGGAGGCCAGCATGTGTAAGTCTTATGGCATGGCTCTCCTAATGGGTGCCAATGTAGCCCAGTTTCAAGGAACCAGCCACTCCCTTAGAATTCCCATTGCTGGTTAATTTGTTTATAAATAAATAACACTTTAGAAATGCTTAAAACATACATGTGAAATCTTGTCGCTGCACTTTGTTTAGCAAACCATTTTTTATAGAGAAATATAATTATAGTAAATTTCCAGCAAGCAATTCCAGAAGCTGGACCCTTACTTCTAAAGGAACTCGCAGTGATTTATTGAAGGAATGCTGAGCAAAGTTTGCTTTTCTGCAACTCTATTTACCCATCTGTGAAGCTGGCAAAGGCCTCACCAGCAAAGAGGCCACAACTCAGATTAACTAAGAGACACTGTTCTTGACCTTCAGAAAAGGATGTCATAAGATAACTATCATTTACTCAGGCTACTACACCCTGGGCCAGGGACAGCCTTGCCTGAGATTACTGCTCCATTTAAAAGGAGCAGGCAGTGGTGGGTCCAGGTCACATGACTCATACCAACAGAGCCAGAGACTTCTGGTCTGCTACCTTTCAGCCATACCACAGAGCACACAGGTCACCACAAGTTTAAAGACATGCAGAAGAACACATGTCATCTAATTTTTATTTATTTTTTTGCTCTTGGAAAAAATTTCATTTGCTGGTGGCAAAAGGAAGTACTGATTTTTGCTGGAAGTCTTGGAAATGTCCTGGAGCTACTTGGTGGCCCTTTGACTGGCCAGGCCACTCCTGGAGAGCAGGGCTGAACTGGATTGAGACTGGAATTTAACATCTGGGTCAGTAGGTTTGGAAGCCAGGAGGCGAAGCCTGAGACATGTCTCCTTTCAGAAGGTCCTCTGGAGTGCTACCCTCCCCTCTCTGCAAGGATCCCGGAAAGGATGGCCGGCCAGGCCTGGAGAATGGACAGATGCAACGGTCAGCACCAGCTTAACCACAGACTGTGCACTGCATGGCCTTAGCCCCTTCCCCTCCTTTACTCTTAACTCCTACCCCCGGCCTAGGAGCTCAGACATCCCGATTTGCTCAGGACAGTTCCAGTTTATGCCTGCTGGCCGGGTGCAACTACATATTGTTACCCCCTTGCATTCAAACCTGTCCAAGCTGAGCATTCAATATTAACTCAGATGGACCAGGTAGAGGCACTCAAGAGGAACTCTAACTCAAACCTCCACTCGGGTTGTCTTTGAGGACAATTTATGATAATTTTTATTAGTCTCGACCCTTTAGATTGCAAGTGACCTCAAATTGGCTTTAGCAAGAAAAACATGTATTCGTTTGTATAGCTGGACAGTCGGAGGTGGGGACCGGGCAGGATTCAGGTGTGACTGGAACAAGTTCGCATTACTGTTGTCTGTCTCTCTGTCTCTTTTTCTGTCTGTGCTCCCAACCCGCTGACTTCATCTTCTGGCAGGATCTTTACCACGGAGGGCAAGCTGGCCTCTGACCACTCTAGACTCCCATCCTCCCATCTCAGCAACTCGAGCTGAAAGAGGCACTTCTGTGTCCCACAGGCTCACTTCCGACAAATCCAGGGAAGGCTCTTAGTGGCTCTGCTTGGGTCGTGCATTCATCCGTGAGCCAGCTGTTCGGGCTGCAGTGAATGGCTCACCGGCAGTATGTGCACATCATGGTACAAGGGACAAAGCTGCCTCAAACCACATCGAACAAGGAGTTCTTAACGAAAGTAGGACACTTAGCTGGGCAGACCGAACTTATAGCATCTGCCAGCTACTATACAACACCATTTACAGAGTTACTTCTAATATTCCAGGGGCTTTATACTTCCTGTTCTTTATTTCCACAGTAACCTACAGACTGTAATTTACCCTTTCCCCATATTACAGATGAGGCTGGAACCATTTAAATAATGTTGCCAAACATGGAAGAGTGGTAAGTGGAGGGGCTGACTTGACTCCAGGTTGGCCTGTCCCTCTCACAATCTCAGGTGGCATTTTACATGTGAGGGAGAGTGAGGATAATTTGAGTCAGGGGCCCTTCTTGGACACCATATCACGCATATGCTGCCCTGAAACAATGCTGCTAGAAAGACAGATCCCCTCCTGGCTCTGCCTGCAGAGTCTCCTGGATCCTCCCTGTCTCTTGAAGACATGGCACCCGAGAGCCCAGGTTGAAGGTGTGAAGCTGGTCTGTTCCGGGGCTGGAGCTGGCCAGGTGCCAGTGATGTCAGCTCAGGCCCCGCCCCCCGCCCCAGCCATGTGCCTCCTGGGGAACTCATGTTCTCCAAGTGTCCAGCCATAAAAGATGGCAAGAGGTCCTGCTGCTGTTGAACACAAGATTATTCTGACAGTCGAAGAGTATAAACTAAAAATTCTTGCCCTGTTAAATAGGCTGATAAAGACAGTCATAGTGCTGACTCAGGGGCCTCTTACTCATTCTTGAAGAATAGAAGAAAGACATAGGGTGGTGCTCTTGTCTCTCCATGGGAAAGGAGGACTGCCCTCGCTTGTTTGAGTTCTTCATGGTTTGAAAAGTCACTTCCCCAGACTTCACAGTTCAGATACGCAAGTACAGCACACACTCCTCCCTGCTTTCTCTTTCTATTCTGTCCAACTGTGGTTACCCAGCTAGAGCCTCAGGGCACAGTTCCTGCATTGGAATAAAAATATTTGTATTTTCAAAAGCATTTCTTTTAAACATATATATTCTTTTTTAAAAATGTTTTTATTGATTTACTAGTGGCCCGGTGCACAGATTTGTGCACATTGAAAGGAAATTAATTAGAAGGTGGCTGGCAGGGTGGGACTGGGCAAGACGGGCCAGACATGCCTTGGAGTGAACCTCCCGCGGTCCCTCCCCACCTGGGGTGGCACTGCGGCTTGAAGGGCGTCTGCAGAGTGAGAGGGTCCCTTCAGCAGGTGGGGTCCCTCGGCCTGGCCTATAGGGATCGGGCTGAAACCGGCTCCCCAACATCCCCCGAGGGGTCCTGGAATGCGAGAGGGCACTCTGCAAAGTTGCTGTTGCTTGACAGCTCCTGCATTGAGTGTCTGCCTCATGGTGGTCAGTGTACATCATACCTACGGGCTGGTCAGATGGTCAGTCAGTTGGATGGTCACTTAGCCTTTTATATGTATAGATTTTTATTTTTTTAGATAGAGTGGAAGGGAGAGATTGAAACATCAATGATGAGAAAGATCACTGATTGGCTGCTTCCTGCATGCCTCCTACTGGAGACTGAGCCCAAAACCCCAGGCAGGTAACTTGACCGGGAACCAAACCCAGGACCTCTTGGTCCATGGGAGGAAGCTTAATCCACTGAGCCACACCAGCCATGCAGCATTTCTTTTTGATTACAAAAACAATACATGTGTAAAAGTTGGAAAATAAAAAAGAAGAGAAAAAAATGTCATTCCTGAATTGCTCTATCCCAGTGATTCCCAAAGTGGGTGCTACCGCCCCCCGGTGGGCACTGCAGCGATCCAGGGGGGCGGTGATGGCCACAGGTGCATTTGGGGGCGATGAGTAACTGCTATTAAAATTAAAAAAAATTAATTTCCAGGGGCTGAGTAATATTTTTTTCTGGAAAGGGGGCGGTAGGACAAATAAGTTTGGGAACCACTGCTCTATCCAGAGACACCAAACGCATTTGGACAGCAGTTGGCAGGATACTGTTATGCAATTTAATATCCTGTATTATGCTAACAACACATTACAGGCACTTCACCATCACAAAAAACTTCTTGAGCATTACTGTTCTGATAAACATTTCCTGTCTGTCTATACCAGGGGTGGGCAAACTTTTTGACTCGAGGGCCACAATGGGTTCTTAAACTGGACCGGAGGGCCGGAACAAAAGCATGGAGGGAGTGTTTGTGTGAACTAATATAAATTCAAAGTAAACATCATTACATAAAAGGGTACGGTGTTTTTTTTTTTTTTTTAGTTTTATTCATTTCAAACGGGCCGGATCCGGCCCGTGGGCCGTAGTTTGCCCACGGCTGGTCTATACTGTAGTTCAGTTAATCACAGGTGGTAATAGCCTTTTGCCCATGTCTGGGGGTGGGCAAAATGGTGGGCCATGGTCTCTGATGTGGAGAGTTGGAGAGATGCAGGGCTCAGAGGCTGGGGTGCTGAGGGGCAGAAGGACAGATAGGCCAATAATGCTCTGGACATTTGCTTGTCTGATCATTTCTTCTGGCCTCAACATTTAAGGGCTCCACTAGGCACCAGGCTCCCCACTTGTTCCTCAGTCAGTGCTGATTTCAGGTCTTCGACATCACCCCTTCAAAGAGCCCCGCTCCCTCCCAGACCCCAAGCCCCTCCCCAGACAAGATGTACCACTGAAGGGCCTTCTCGGAAGCCTCCGTTTCTGCAGTGAGCCCAGGGCTGGTACTTAGTAGGTGCTCAGAAATGGTTGCAGACTGAGGAAGTGAGCAAATATGAATGACAACAATGATAATAATGGCTCATACTTGCATGTTTTCAGTTTTGTGCAATTATAATAAATGTGATGAACATCTGTGTCATAAAGCTTTATAAAAATTTTGAAAATTCTTTTTTTTGATGATTCTTAATACATATTGCAAGATTGCTTTCTAGAAATTCCCTATCAGTCACACTCTCAGAGAGTATGTGAGAGTGTCTGTCTCTGGTTTTAAGTAACATAATTTAAAAAATGACTTTGCTAGAGATTAAAAATGGCAGCAGAGTAAGTGGATGCTGCACAGACACGCTCCCAGGACCAAACTGGAATTACAACTAAAATACAGAAAAACTTCCTGAATAATCAACAGAAGACTCGCTGGAGAATCCTGAAAACTGAGGACAGAAAGTGGAGACTGCATAGAGACTGGTAGGAGTGGCGGAGGTGCCAAAAAGCAGGCTGGGCTCCCACAGACAGCAGCTGAAGTTCTGGAGAAATATCTTAGTTGTGGGGAGTTGCCACTGAGAACTCTGGGGTCTAATCCCCAAGCTGCCCCCACCCCCCATCAGAGAGCACCAGAATGGAGACGGGTACCCTCATAACATCTGGCTGTGAAAAGAAGTGGGGTTGCTGTCCACATGGGAGAGATGGTTGGAAATGCAGGCACCCTCTTAAAGGGCCAATGCACAAAATTCCCTGTGGATCCACCCACCTTGTGCTCCGGCAGAGGGAGGGCAGAGTTGACTGGAGCTATGTGAGCAGAAGCCAGGATCTGGAACTCTGGGGTTAGAGCTCAAAAAGTAGACACATCAGTTTCCTGTGCTGAGCCATTCCATCACACTGTGAAGGTCATCTTTCTCATTCAGACATTTGCTATACAGGCAGCTTTGCCTGGGGAAAGAGAGTTGACCCACCCTATTGGAAAACACCTTGCCTCACCATGGGGAATTTCTGAGGCCCATTAAGAGATTGAGAATAACAATTAGCCTCCAGGTAGAAGCAATTGCCCCACCCAGTAGAAAAAACTCTGTGGACGATTGCCTGAAGGCAATTCAAGAGGGAATCCCATCAGTCTGTAGGCAGAGGCGGTCTCTGGAGGATTTGAGTCTCTGCCTAATCTAATTAGTCTGAAACAGTGTTTGACACTGTCCTGCACTAGAGATTGGGAGCTGTAGCAAATCTACCTAATACAGAGTCACAAACCCAAATAGGTAGCCAAAATGAGGAGACAAAAAACAACCCATAAATGAAAGAACATGAGAGTTCTCTAGAAGAAAAAATAAATGAAATGGAGATAAGAAATGTATCTGATATAGAGTTCAGATTAATGATGACAAAGATGCTCAACAGCATGAGAAAAGATATAGTAACTATGAAAACAGAAATAAAAAATGACTTAGCATAAATAAAGAACATATTAGAAGGACTACACAGCAGATTAGCAGAAGCAGAGGATTGAATCAGTGAATTAGAAGACAGGATTGAAAAATCACTTCATCAGAGAACCAAAAAGAAAAAACAATTAAAAAATAAGAGGACAGCTTAAGGGAGCTGTAGGACAACATGAAACATAATAGTATTAGAATAGTAGGTGTGCCAGAAGAGGCAAAAAGGGAGAAAGGGATAGAGAACGTGATTGAAGAAATAGTGGGAGAAAACTTCCCTAACCTGATAAAGAAAAAGTCACACAAGTTCAGGAGGCACAAAATACCCAAAGCAAGAAGAACCCAAACAGGCCCACACCCAGACACATCATAATTAAAATGTCAAAAATTAAAGACAACGAGAGAATCTTAAAGGCAGCAAGAGAAAAGCAATTTGTTACCTACACAGGAGCTCCCATAATGCTGATACCTGATTTATCATCAGAAACTCTACAGGCCAGAAGGGAATGGCATGAAGGACTCAAGGTAATGAAAAGCAAAGGTCTGAAACCAAGATTACTGTAACCAGCAAGGCTTTCAAAATAGATGGTGAAATAAAGAGCTTCCCAGACACAAAATAAAGGCTAAAGGGGTTTATCACCACCAAACCAGCACTACAAGAAATACTGAATGGACAGCTGTGATGAGAAGAAGAAGTAGAGAAACCTAGCAATACAGAATTAAAATGGCAATAAACAAGTACCTATCAATAATAACCTTAAATGTAAATGGATTAAATGCTCCAATCAAAAGTCATAGGGTAGCTGAATGGATACAAAAACATGGCCCAAGTATATGGTGTCTACAAGAGACCCACCTCAGAACAAAAGACTCACACAGGATGATAGTGAAAGGATGGAAAACAACTTTCCATGCAAATGGAAATGAAGAAAAAAAAAAGCTGGAGTAGTGATACTCACATCAGACAAAATAGACTTTAAAATGAAGACCATCACAAGAGACAACAAAGGTCACTACATAATACTAAAGGGATCTATCCAACAAGAGGATATAACCCTGGTTATATGCACCCAATAGAGGAGCACCTCCATATATATAAAAAAATTATAGAGGACTTTAAGGGAGAGATCAACAGCAATACAGTCATAGTAGGGAAATTTAACACCCTGCTGACTTCATGGGATAGATCTTCCAGACAAAAAAATTAACAAGGAAACAGTGACTCTAAAGGACACACTGGATCAGATCGATTTAATTGACATTTATAAAACATTTCCCCCCTGCCCTGACCGGTTTGGCTCAGTGGATAGAGCGTCGGCCTGTGGACTGAAGGGTCCCAGGTTCGATTCCAGTCAAGGGCATGTACCTTGGTTGTGGGTACATCCCCAGTAGGGGGTGTGCAAGAGGCAGCTGATTGATGCTTCTCTCTCATTGATGTTTCTAACTCTCTATCCCTCTCCCTTCCTCTCTGTAAAAAATCAATAAAATATATTAACAACAACAACAACAAAAACAACATTTCACCCCAAAGCTGCAGAATATACATTCTCCTCAAGTGCACACAGGTCATTCACACAGATACATCACATTTTAGGACACAAAATAAGTCTCAACAAGTTCAAGAAGATTGAAATTATATCAAGCATCTTCTCAGATCACAATCGAATGAAATTAGAAATCAACTACAATAAAAACACCCCAAAACATTCAAACACATCAAGGCTAAATAGCATGTTATTAAACAGTAAATGGGTTACCAATGAGATCAAGAAAGAAATCAAAATCTTCCTGGAAACAAATGAAAATGAACAAACAGCCCAAAATCTTTGGGACATAGCAGAAGTAGTCCTGAGAGGGAAGTTCATAGCATTTCAGGCCTACCTCAAAAAACAAGAAAAATTTATAACAAACTATTTAACCCTACAACTCATAGAATTGGAAAGAGAACAACAAGAAAAGCCCAGAGTAAGTAGAACAAAGGAAATAATAAAGATTAGAGCAGAAATAAGTGACATAGAGACTAAAAAAACAAAAACAAAACAAAAATCTATGAAACCAAGAGCTGTTTCTTTAAAAAGATATATAAATGAATTTGGCAATGTAGCAGGATGCAAAATCAATACCCCAAAATTGATGTCATTTTTATATACCGATAATTCTCAGAAAGAGAAATGTGATGAACCATTAGCCAGACTCATCAAGAAACAAAGAGTGAGGATGCAAGTGATTAAAATCAGAAATGGAAGCAGTGAAGTAACAACTTTCATCACAGAAATACAAAGGATCGTAAGAAAATACTATGAACAACTATATGCCAACAAGCTAAACAATGTGAATTAAATGGATAAATCCCTAGAATAATACAATTTCGAATAAACTTAACCAAGGAGGTAGAAGACTTGTACTCAGAAAACTATAGAGCATTGGAAAAAAAAGAAATAGAGGATGATATAAACAAGTGAAAGAATATTCCATGTTCATAGATTGGTAGAATTAATATCATTAAAATGTCCATCCTTCCCAAAGCAATCTATAGACTTAATGCAATCCCTATTAAAATACCTACAGCATATTTCACAGATCTAGAACAAATACTTCAAAAATTTGTATGGAACCAAAAAAGACCCTGAATATCCCAAAACTGAATCAGGGAGAATCAGAAAATCTGAATAGGCCAATAACAACGGATGAAATCAAAGTAGTAATCAAAAATCAAAAACTCCCAGGAAACAAAATCCCTGGTCCGGATGGCTTCCCAGGGGAGTTGTACCAAACAAAGTTCAAAGAAGAACTATCACCTACACTCCTTAAACTGTTTCAGAAAACCCAAGAGGAAGGACACTTCCAAACTCTTTTTTATGAAGCCAGCATTATCCTAATTCCAAAACCAGATAAAGACACTGCAAAAAAAGAGAATTACAGGCCAATATCCCTCATGAGCATAGATGCTAAAATCCTCAACAAAATATTAGCAAATCAGATTCAGCATTATATCAAAAAGATAATACACCATGACCAAAAGGGATTTATTCCAGGGATGCAAGGCTGGTACAATAGTCACAAAGCGGTAAATGTGACACCTCATGTAAACAAATTGAAAGACAAAAATTACAGGATCATACCAAAATGCAGAAAAAGCATTCGACAAAATCCAACACCATTTTTAAAAAAAATAAAAACTCTCAGCAAAGTGGGAATAGAGGGGTCATATCTCAACATGGTAAAGGCCATATATGACAAACCTACAGCAAACATCATACTCAAAGGACAAAAACTAAAACCATTTCCCCTAAGAACAGGAACAAGACAGGGATGTCCGTTTTCACCACTCTTATTCAACATAGTACTGGAAATTTCAGCCACAGTGATCAGACAAGAAGAAGAAATAAAAGGCATCCAAATTGGAAAAGAGGAGGTAAAACTTTCATTATTCACAGATGACATGATATTGTACATAGAAAACCCTAAAGACGTCATTAAAAAACTATTAGATTTAATAAATGAATCCTACAAGGTAGCAGTATACAAAATTAACACCCAGAAATCTATGGCATTTTTATACACAAATAATGAGGTCTCAGAAAAAGAAACTAAAAATACAATTCCATTTACCATTGCTACAAAAAATTAAGATACTTAGGAATAAACTTAACCAAGGAGGTAAAAGACCTCTACTCAGAAAACTAAAGGACATTTAAAAAAGAGATAGAGGAAGACATAAACAGATGGAAGAACATACCATGTTCTTGGATTGGTAGACTCCATCATTAAAATGTCGACACTACCCAAAGCACTCTATGGATTCAATGCAATCCCTATTAAAATACCTACAGCATATTTCACAGATCTAGAACAAATACTTCAAAAATTTGTATGGAACCAAAAAAGACCCTGAATATCCGCAGCAATCTTGAGAAAGAAAAATAAAGTTGGAGGAATCCCAATACCAGCTATCAAGTTATGCTACAAAGCCACCGACACTTCCAAACTCTTTTTTATGAAGCCAGCATTATCCTAATTCCAAAACCAGATAAAGACACTGCAAAAAAAGAGAATTACAGGCCAATATCCCTCATGAGCATAGATGCTAAAATCCTCAACAAAATATTAGCAAATCAGATTCAGCATTATATCAAAAAGATAATACACCATGACCAAAAGGGATTTATTCCAGGGATGCAAGGCTGGTACAATAGTCACAAAGCGGTAAATGTGACACCTCATGTAAACAAATTGAAAGACAAAAATTACAGGATCATACCAAAATGCAGAAAAAGCATTCGACAAAATCCAACACCATTTTTAAAAAAAATAAAAACTCTCAGCAAAGTGGGAATAGAGGGGTCATATCTCAACATGGTAAAGGCCATATATGACAAACCTACAGCAAACAGCACGTACAGTGCGATTGAAACTTCGTGGCCACACTCAAGGGGCCAAAGAGCTGCATGTGGCTCGCGAGCCACAGTTTGCCGACCACTGTCCTAGGGCAAAGGAAACTAAGGAAAAAATAAACAAATGGGACTACATTAAAGTAAGCTCTGAACAGTAAAAGAAACGATCAACAAAATGAAAATGAACCCCAGTGTATGGGAGAACATATTTGGCAGTGATACATCTGATACGTTAAAATATATAAGGAATTCATACAACTTAACAAAAGGAAGACAAACATTCTAATTAAAAATTGGGCAAAGGACCTAAATAGACATTTCTCCAAATAGCACATACAAATGGCCAGGATACATGAAAAAATGCTCCAAGTCACCAATCATCAGAGAGATGCAAATTAAAATGACTATGAGGTATTACTTCATACCTGTCAGAATGGCCACCATCAAGAAATCAGCAAAGGACAAGTGCTGGTGAGGATGTGGAGGAAAGGGAACCCTAGTGCACTGCTGGTGGGAATGCAGACTGGTGCAGTCATTATGGAAAACAGTATGGAGTTTCCTCAAAAAATTAAATATGGAACTGCCATGTGACCAGTGCTCCCACTTCTAGGAATATAACCTAAGAAACTCAAAACACCAATCAGTAAGAATGTATGCACCCCTATGTTCATAGCAGCACAATTTATAATAGCTAAGATCTGGAAACAGCCCAAGTGCCCATCAGTAGATGAGTGCATAAAAAAGCTGTGGTACATTTACACCATGGAGTACTACGCAGCAGTAAAAAAGAAGAATCTCTTACCCCATGGAGGGACCTGGATAGTATTATGCTAAGCAGAATAAGCCAGTCAAGAGAAAGACAAGTATTACATGATTTCACTCATATGTGGAATCTAATGAACAAAATAAACTGAGGAACAAAACAGATTCAGAGACAGAGAAGCACATAACAGACTATGGAATCTCAGAGGGAAGATAGGGGAGGGTAGTGGGAGTGATCAACCAAAGAACTTGTATGCATATATGCATAACCCATGGACACAGACAATATGTGGTCAAAATCTGGGGCAGGGGGCAGGAGCAGGCTAGAAAGGGTCAGTGGGGATAAAAAGGGGATGTATGTAGTACTTCCAACAATAAAGATTTTTTAAAAGTCTGGCCTACACGGCTCAGTGGTTAAGCGTTGACCTATGAACCAGGTGGTCATGGTTCAATTCCTGGTTAGGGCACATACTTGGGTTGTGGCCTGGATCCCCAGTGTGGAGTGTGCAGAAGGCAGCCAATCAATGATTCTCTTTCATCGATGTTTCTGTCTCTCTCTCCCTCTCCCTTCCTCTCTAAAATCAATAAAAATATATTTTAAAAAAAGATTCTCACTTCTAGGTGCTGAGCATTAATGGGAGGACCCAGAAGGATCCAGAGTGCAGGGGGCCTCCCAGGCAGAGGGAAGAGAGAACGGCTGGGGAATCCAGGCCGAACCTCTAAATTTGGGCCTGTTTCTCCACTTGCATAGGGGGTGTGGCTTATGAGCTCTTGCTGCTCCCAGGGACCCCTGCCTTGGCTGCTGTCCAGGCATTGGACATGTCCAGTCCTCCTCATTCTCAGCAGGGCCTCCAAGGCACCTCTCCCCACTCAACTCAGCCCACAGTCCCTGAGAAACCTTCCTGCAAAGAGATGTATCTTTCAAAGACCTGATATGATTTGGGAGAGGGGTTTGGGTGGAATACATACAGGGTGGGGTAAAAGTAAGTTCCTAGTTGTAAGTGAAATAGTTTGTTCTTGCATTATTTATTAACTAGAGGCCCGGTGCACAAATTCGTGCACGGGCGCCGTCCCTGGCCAGCCATGGGAGCTAATTGGGGCCAGCTGGGGGAGGGACCTCAGACCATGGGGAGGTTGGCTGTGGGAGCACACTGACCCCCAGGGGGCAGCTCCTGCGTTCAATGTCTGCCCCCTGGTGGTCAGTGCAAGTCATAGCGACCAGTGGACAGGTCCTTCGGTCACTGGTTTGCTTAGGCTTTTATATATAAAGAGGCTTTTATATATATAGATAGATTACTGTACTATTTTTCATATGAACAATTGTAGCCCTACTTTTGCCCCAACCTGTATGTATTCATGTTGAATACGTGTCAGTGGTGGTTAGCAGTGACCTTATCTTCCCTTTAAATAGTGATCATTAACCCTTCTCTCCCTGAGAGCAAGAGGAGACACCCAGGGTATAGTGGGCGAAAGCCTGAGAGCCAGAACTCTGCCTCATTTGTAAGATGGGAATAATAATTCTATCATTAGTAATAGAATAATTGATAAAATAGTAACTGTATTATTTTGTTAAATGCATTTTAGTAGCAGCACCCACATCATAGGGCTGTTATGGAGGCTGAATGCAGCAATGCTGAGCAGGAGGCACCTAGCAGAGTGCATGCCCAGCGAGGCATGTTATTGTAAAATAACTCTCAGCAAACCGGAAGACTGGGTGCCCGGCTGGCATGGGACTAGGTGCCCCGACAGAAAAGTGAACACGTCCGGAGGCCTCCCGAGAACCCGGGTGGAGCCCCGTGAGTGTGCAGCCCCCAGGAGGCTGGTGTGGAGCGGGCAGAGAGGCCCGGGCCCAGGCAGGGC
>NW_005370096.1:122438-134285 GCF_000412655.1 Myotis brandtii | reverse complement strand
GCCGAGTGGGCGCCTGGGGACGCTGGCCTTCCCCTGCCAGGCTCGTGGCTGAGTATAAAGAATGACTTTGGCAGCTGGGGCCTGAGGGCTCCCTAGGAGGCAGCCACGTGACGGTGATGGAGGGGGTGCCCGGGGAGAGCTCCCGCGCCTCCCGGAGCCCTGTGCCTCGTCCTGGTCCCGGGCTGAGGAGGTGGGCGTTGGTGGTGGAGGCAGGGCCCTCGCTGCAGATCTGGCCGCCCCAGCTGTTCCCACCCCCTCCTTCCCCACCCGCTCCGCCCGCTGGGCCTGGAGGGCGGATTAGAGCCCTATACATAGCCGGCGGGTGCTGGGGTGGCTCCGTCCCCAGGTGGGGGAGGGTGTCTCCTCTCCTCTCCTCTGCGCCTGGGGAACCCAGCCGGTGCCTGGAGCCGGCAGCTCTGGCCTAAGCCGGCTTCCTGTTCCCAGGGGCCAGAGAGATGAAAGAGAAGCCCACGGTTAGCTGAGACCAGTTCCTGCCCCTCCACTGCAGCCCTCTCCCTCCTGCTGTGCCCCTTTGCCTTGGCTGCCTTGTCCCTGCAGCGGCATCTTTCAGTAACTCAGGGGCAGGGGGCCTGGACTGTGCCCCTCCGTGTCAGTGCCAATGTCATCACTGGCCCCACCGAGCTGCCACTGCTCCCTCTTTAGCCCCGGTTTTGTGGCCATAGGCAGTTGGCTGACAGCTGGTCAGCTGTGGATGCTGGCCTTGCACCAGGGCTGGCCCACCAGAGCGGGCTTCATGGGACTGGAGCAGCTTAGTGCTGCTGGTGGGCAACGGGTGGGGAAGGAGGGGGTGGGAACAGCTGGGGCAGCCAGATCTGCAGTGAGGGCCCTGCCTCCACCACCGCCCACCTCCTCAGCCCAGGACCATCAGAAGCCACAGCAGCACCCCTCCACCACCAACGCCCACCTCCTCAGCCCGGGACCATCAGAAGCCACAGCAGCACAGCAGGCTTCCCCCTAGTATCCCTCCCCTCCCCAGGACACCTGATGGCTCCGCCCACAGGAACCTCTCTCTCCTGCTCCAGTCTGCCCCAGCCTGAGTGCCAGGACCTGCTGCCTCCCAGCACCTTCTGGTGGCCACAG
The DNA here is from genome assembly GCF_000412655.1 of Myotis brandtii. Lineage (NCBI taxonomy): Eukaryota > Metazoa > Chordata > Mammalia > Chiroptera > Vespertilionidae > Myotis > Myotis brandtii. The sequence continues at coordinate 133,184 of NW_005370096.1, read as the reverse complement.
CACCACCTCTAACTCACGTTGCCAGTGGTCTCACAGGTACCCCACTCTGCCCATCTGCCTGGGTCAAATCAGTGAGTAAGTGGTGATTCCAGCTGTCCAGTTGCCGCATGAGGGCACTTCCTGAGCAGGGCCAGGCAGTTCTCAGTGCGCCACTCTCAGAGGGCCACAGTGTGGTCCGAAGAGCTTGCCCCCTGGTACCTGTGGAGACAGCTCCCTGTGTCTCCAGGGTCCTGGCCTGGCCAGCCTGCCTCCACACTGCTTCCCGGGGGACGAGGGCCGGGCCTTCCCTGGTCCCTGCAGGTGCTGCCTGGCTGTTTATGAACAAACAAGGACGTTGGGGGCTGGCTGGGAGCCTTGCGCTGGTCTGTGGGTGGGCTGGGTTGTCCCGACTGGCCATGTGTCCTGTGCCCGAGCCTGAGCCTGGGCTGAGCAGTGGGGAGCAGGGTGTGCGGCTCTGTTGGCGCGGAGCAATGGGTGTAAGGTCCTGTGGCCTCTGGGCCTGGTGCCGGGAGAACAGGAGGAAGTATGGGGGGGTTGCCAGGGTCTGCCAGCATGGCGCCACTGCTGCCCCAGCGCTCAGGCCCAGGGCACCATGAGGTCATCTTCCCATTGTGCTTGGCTTCTTGGACCCTCTATAAATGACAGTGCCCATTTTTGGGCTTCAGTAGGGTGGCTGGGCAGAGCTAATTTCGGGTGGAGCTGGGTCAGATGACAGGATTAGAGGTTGTGGAGCTTGGCCCCTTGGGGGAGGTGTCGGTTGGAGAGAGGGGACAGCTGGGGCGGGGGTGGAATCTGGCCTGCTCCTCTCTGAGGTCCATGCCCAGAAGTCCTCCGAGGGGTGCCTGAGGGAGGCTGGCCTTGCGCTGGGGGCGGCGATGGGAGGAAGAGGGCCCTGCAGGGGCGAGCATGCCCTCTGTCTGGGGGGAGGCCTGGTGGAGAGGGCAGCCCCTGTTGCCAGTGGACAGAAAGCCGGGCCTGTGGGAGCAGGTGCTCACGAGAGGGAAGGTGCAGCGGCAGCTATTTATAGCCCTGACACTCGGCCAGGCGGGCACCAGCTCATCCGGTGATCAAGGGCTCCTCCCGCAGCATCCATGTTGGCCTCCTCAGTAGGAATCAGGCCTTTACAACCAGTCCTTGTCCTCACAGCAGCCTTGAGAGTAGCCTCAGTACAGCCAAGAGCAGGTGCTGGGAGCAGGAAGCCCACCCAGGTCTCCAGCAGGGCCTCTGGCGCCCCAGTGCCTCCCCCTCCCACCTTCCCAGGCCCCATCCAAAGATATTCCTCTTCGCCCATATTTTCCATCTCCCTTTCCCCTTGGCATCCATCTCTCTGTTCTCGAATGTCTGAGGACTCTTCCTGCTCTTTCCGCTCATCAGCTACCCCCACCGCTCCCTCCCCTCTTCCTCGCTCGGCTCTCTCTCTCTGTCCCAAGCTCTCTCTGAGCTTGTACCAGCTTTCCTGCGCCTCTCGGTCTCCGATGAGAGCAGCTTCTCTCTGAGCTCGAGCTGTTGGTGTACACGGTCCATCATCTGCGCACACAGGCTCCTGACAGCGTCTCCTGGTGGGTCTATGGGGTGGGGGCTGAGCAGTGCGGTGGAGCCCCTGGAGCCGTCCCTCCTGCACAGGCTGCTCCCAGGCCCTCTGCCGTGGACCCATTACAGGCCTCAGCAGACAGCTGATCCCCGCTGAGCCCTCGGCCGATCAGGGCTTAAATGTTGTCCTCGTCCCAGGTAGTGTGTGTGTGTATGCATGGTGTGTGAATGTGGAGGGGCAGCCCACCGCTCCCTCCCCTCTTCCTCGCTCGGCTCTCTCTCTCTGTCCCAAGCTCTCTCTGAGCTTGTACCAGCTTTCCTGCGCCTCTCGGTCTCCGATGAGAGCAGCTTCTCTCTGAGCTCGAGCTGTTGGTGTACACGGTCCATCATCTGCGCACACAGGCTCCTGACAGCGTCTCCTGGTGGAGTGTCTATGGGGCATGGTGGACGTTGGCTGGGGAATGTGTGGCCAACGGGCAGCCTGGCCTCCAGGCTTCCCTGAGGCCCAGTGGGCCTGGCTGGGTTGAGTCTCCACTGAGTGGAGTCTGCTGGTTCATGGCAGGGCTCAAAGTGAGGGAAAGGCTGTTTTGCCCGGGGCGTGCAGGGGAGGAGAGAGCATTGGGCCGCATGGGACTCGGAGAGGCTGTTCCAGGAGGGACAGGTATGGCCCAAAGTGAGGGGTGGGTGTGAGGACTGCAAGCCCGTACACCTGAAGAGAAGGGGAATGTGTGGTGAGTCCAGAGTGGGGAGGGGTGGGCAGCAGGTTTGGGCCGGATTTGTCCCTGGTCTTTCCTCGGAGCTTGAATTCAGGGGTGTCTTGTATTTGTATTCTGGAGAAGCCGAGGCGTGCACCCTGCATTTTAACCCTCAAGGCCCCTTCTCACCTCCCTCTCCGGCCCCCGGCCCGGCTGGCCCCGCACGAAGCTGTCTATACTGGCCAACGGGAGAGGATGCTCTGCCCCTCCCTCCTGCCTTCACCCGAGACTGGCCTCCATGGTTCTTTCTCCAGGAGGTTTTAGCATTCCTGGTCCTCCCCTTGGTGTGAGGCCTCTGTCTCGCCAAAGGAGAAGAGACTGCCTGTGTGGGCTTGGCCGGCAGGTGGGCCTTGGGCAAGTCACAGGACCCCCTGAGCCCAGTGTCTTCGTGTAGAACAAGCGTGTCAAACTCAAAGGCTAACGGGCCAAATAAACAAGGTGTAAGTGTGTGTGGCCGCAAAAAAACAAAAGCTTCAATTTTCATAAAAACGTAGGTTTATTTCGATAGAGACATGCTGAATACGAAGGGCTGAAATAAATGAGTCATCGTTAACATAAAATAATAGAACATTTTAATAAAAATTAATATTTTTTTCTTGAACATTAACTTACCAGACACTGAATAACTTCACAAATTAATAAACGTAATGCAAATAAACCTATTTTTCTTGTTCTCCAAAAGCAAAATATTTCCTGTTGTGCACACCAAACAAGTCAGTCCAAGACTAATGACGTGGCCATTGGCTGCTAAAATATTCGCTGCTGGTATTAGTGGAGAGAAATGGTGCGCCTGCGCGTAAGGTGCCACGATTATAGTAATCAGTCACTAGCGAACATTGTAGTTCGTTATTAATAATTATGTATAACAGGATACTGTAAATATTAAGTTTCAAAATTTTTATTAAAATGTTTCTTACGTACCGTTACCTTGGCTGGGCTGCGAGTTTGACATGCTTGGTGTAGAAGATGGGATAATAATGGCTCCTCTTCACGTGTCGGGGAGGAAAGCCTTGAACAAGTGCCAGACGTAGTAAGTGCTCACTAAACGCCAGCTCTGGGGGCTGAGCAGTGCGGTGGAGCCCCTGGAGCCGTCCCTCCTGCACAGGCTGCTCCCAGGCCCTCTGCTGTGGACCCATTACAGGCCTCAGCGGACAGCTGATCCCCGCTGAGCCCTCGGCCGATCAGGGCTTAAATGTTGTCCTCGTCCCAGGTAGTGTGTGTGTGTATGCATGGTGTGTGAATGTGGAGGGGCAGCCCGCAGCAGGGAGAGAATCCAGCTCTTCCGGGTGACCTTGACTTGGCTGCACATGAACCGTGGGCCTGGGTCACGTTGCCCTCCACTTGGGTCCCTGCTGCTTGTTCGTTCATTTCTCCATGGCACCCCTAGGTGGGGCACTGTTTTAGGGTGGGTGTCAGGTCAAGCAAAGCCAAGCCCTCACTCAGGAGCTGATGTTCTGGCTGGAGAGGAGTGAGGCAGGGGGTGCCTGCTTTCCTCAGGAATCGGGTCGGCTCAGCCTTTCCCGAGGGGCCCGGGGCGGGTGCCGAGGACGCGGCGTGGATGCGCACGTGGGTCCTCCCACGGCAGAGATGGGGTAGGAGAGGATGTGGAGCTGCTGGTGTCCAGGTTGAGGGCCTGGGAGGAAGGCTTCCTGTCAGATGTCACCTGGTCTATACTGTGTTTTTCCCAAGCTGCCTCTTGGGCAAGTCTACCTTTAGGATTAAACGTGCAAGGGAAAGGGCACAATGTTAAAAACCAGGCTCAGGCAGAGGACAGGCCTGGCAGCCTTGGAGGGCAGGCCTTGCCCAGGGGGTAGGGGCTGCCCCAGGCAGTACTGCAGGTGGGCAGAACCACTTGGCTCTGGAGCTCTGGGCTTGGATTCCTCCCACCAGTTTGCACCAGGGAGAGTCATGCCGACCTCTCTGAGCCTCAGTTGCCTTACCTGAAACAGGTGGTGTGTGCCCCAGAGTAAATGTACAGATTACATGGATCTGAGCGAAGGGCAGGGCCCGTGGTCTCCTAAAGGAGCAGTTCTTGCCTCCCCCCAAAAGGTGCCATCTCCCAAAGAGGCCACGTGGTTCTGGACCGGGCAGGGGAGCTGGCTCCATGCCAAGGCTGGTTCTTCCTGCCCCCAGGGTGCCCTTTGTTAAATATTAACTTATAGCAAGAGCCTGGTTTATTGTGTAGCTGCTGAGCGCCAGGTGCTTGGTGAAAATTCTCGTCCTTCCTGCAGCCTAGTGAGGTCCTTATGATTCCCATTCAGCAGATGGAGAAACTGAGGCTCAGAATAGTGGTGTGACTTGCCTGTGGGCTCTCTCGGTCAGCTGTCCGGGTTGCCTGGGGACATGCAAATTAGAAGAGTGAGGCCCTCCTGACCAGGAAGACTATCTGTTAGGGGGGCCATTTAACAGATTTTGGTCCCCAAGACCTTCTTTCTCTTTCCTATTAAGTGAGGTTTGGGGCCCCAGTCTCCCCCTGAATCCTCACCCAGCATCCAGGCTTACCTGTTGGGATGTGACCTTTCCCCTTTTAGGATGTGTTGTAGGCTCTGGGGCCAAGGGAGGGCCTGGGGTTTCCTGATGCAAATCTAGGACAGGTATTCCTCCGTGGAAATGAGGCCATGTGGTGTGTGTGTGTGTGTGTGTGTGTGTGTGTGTGTGTGTGTTTCCCAAGTATAAAAGCTGCAACCAGTTTATCCTATATAATAAAAGGCTAATATGCAAATTGTTCCCTCGACCAGGAGTTCTACCGAGAGTTCAACCAGGAGTTTGGCCAGGGGGCGGGGCCAGCCCGCCAACTGCCTGCGGCCCCTCCCCCCAGCCAGCCCGGCCCCATCGGCCCTATGGGGTGGGCCGGCTGGACTCCACCCATGCACCGGCCTCTAGTTCAATATAAAAGAACACCCTTTATTCTGAGATTATAACTGTCTACTTTTGTTGAAATGTTTATTTGATTAAATGATGGTAATACTATTTGTTTCTTAATGTTATTGGGGAGGAAATAGTCCTGCTGCTGATCACGGGCGCCCTGGAATACCTGTGTGCGCGCGCACACACACACACACACACACACACACACGAGACTTTTCCAGAAGTGGAGTCCAGAAGTCTGGGCCCTGCTGCTCCGGAAGCTTGTGGCCCACCTCTGTGGACTGGCCCTGCAGGTAGGGAGCAGCTCTCCCGGGTCCAGGCTGGAGGCAGGCGCCCTGGAATACCCGCTCCATGAAGCTGGGCCCTGCCTCCTCCAGGTGCCCGGTGTCCCCCGCAGGGCGCACACGTGCTAGTGCACACCTATTGCACAGATGCATGGCGTCTTCAGGTGCAGGGAGGGGCTGTGGCTGCAGGATTTCAGGCCTTCAGAGAGCAGAGGAGGAGCGGTGAGAGCGCAGGCCCTGGCATCAGATGGAGGGCACATCCTGTCCCACCACAGTGGTTCAGGGGACCCAGGCACCCTGCCCACACCTCCTCCACATAGAGTGTGCCCGCCTGAGCCTGTTTGGGCCCAGAAATGGGGTTCCCCGGAATGGGCTTGGGCCCTTCCGGGGAGTCCTGTGGGGCTTTAGGCCACAGCCTGGGCCTCTGCACGGGTGTTCTTCCCACCTGAGAAAGCTCGGAGGTGACTCCGGTGCTGGCCATTGCTGACCGGGACTTGCTGGGCCTGAGACTTCCTGTCGGGGGCCAGGGCACTGTTGCCCTCACTCCCTTCTACTTGTTGCTGGGCCTCCTCTCTCTGCTTCCAGAACATCCCCTTTCACCCAGGGTTCTGGCTCAGGTCCCACTGCCCCTGCAGAGGGGGTGGGGTCAGGACCACAGAGTGGCCAAGATGGGGGAGCTGGCGGTGGGCACTGAGAGCTGTCCATGGTGCCCTTGAGAGTGGGCATCGTGTTCCGGTGGGGTGGGGTCTCTGCTCTCAGCCCCCTCAGTCCCCACCCCCGCATCCTGCCCCCTGCCCGGGCAGGCAGTGGATGAGTGGATGGCACTGGCAGTGGGGTCATGGGCCCGGGTCCCCACTGCTGCTTCCACCTCACGCTAGGCCAGTGAGCTGTCCACATCTCCACCTCTGAGTGTGAGGTCACAGGCAGCGTCTGGGCCTGAGGGAGTGGGGGTGGCTACGGGCTGCAGCCACCACAGGACTGCGGGGCTGGCTCCAAGGCCTGAGTTCAGCAGGGCGTCCTGGAGCCCTCAGCTCAGGCCTTTCGTAGGGCCATGGGGCTGGCTCCTGTTTTAGATGCCTCGGCCTCTTACCCCGAATCATCTGCAGTGGCTGGGATGACCTTGGCATCGCCAGGGCCATCCTCACACCCGCAGCCTGCCCCGGGGGTGGGGGGCCAGGAGGCAAGGGGCTGAGGGTGCTGAGAACAGAGACCCTGCCCCCACACAGTGCCCAGCCCAGCACTGCCCATCCGTCCTGGGCAGCCAAGAAGGCTTCCCAGAGGATGTGACCCCTGAGCTGGTTTGAAGGGCAAGGAGGCAGGTTGTGGGTGGGGAGGGATGTTTCTGGAAGCCATTCAGGGTGGCTGGAATGTGTGTGGGGGGGAGGGGCTCAGGCCCTGGAGGGCAAGAGGACCAGCGGCCCTGCCCAGATGCCATCTGCCCCAGCCTGCTCACCTTTCTCAGTGTGGCCCAGCCATTTGCCGTCGCCCAGTCTGGGCTCACTGAGGCTCCAGTGCCTCACGTCCTGGGCCGTGGGAGCCCCGGCTTTCTGAGGAAGGGGAGGCGCTGGGTGCGGGGGCGTCCCGAGCCCCCTGGCCGGTTAGAATGCAGCCTGTCCGGGAAGGCAAGGGTCTGGGGAGGGCTGCTGTCCCGTTTGCCCTCAGGGCAGGGGTTCTGGGCTGGGTGGCCTGTGCCCTCGCCTTGCTGGAAAGGCTGGGGTGTAGCGCCTACCTGCCCCCTCGCATGGGTACCTGCCCCTCTGTCTGTCTGGGGCCCCACGGTGACACGCTGAGCTCAGAGAGCTTCAGAGCTGGGGGGCCGTTGTGGATCAGGTTACCCCTTTCACGCGCCCTCAAGGCCAGGCCGATGACCAGATGGCTCTCCTGGGTCAGAGCTGGAGGCTCTGGAGGCGGTGGGCTGGTAGGCCGCTGGCTGTGAGTGCAGAGCCCTGGGTGGGAGTGGACATGAGGGGTAATGTGTGAGAGGAGGCTGGGGCAGCGCTGCCTGGGGGTCAGGGTTCCCACACACCCCTGTGGCTTGAGGCGCTTTAAGAGGCTGTGGGGCCGGAAGGGGGATGGTGCCAGGAGAGCCTTGGTGGCCTGGCCCCTTTTCCAACAGCTGCTGCTACTTTTTTTGGACCCTTTGCTCAGCACGGCCTCTCCCCGGACTGTGGCCAACATGCCTGAGCCCTGGCCCGCCCTTGGGCACTAGGGACAGGCCTGGCGCAGGGAGCCGGAGCCGGGAGAGACCCCTCAGGGGACCCCTGCTTCCTCCACCCTGTCTGCTGGGGCTCCCCTGTTTCTCTGCTGTAGGAGGCATCCGTTCTCAGCACAGGCTCCCCAGCCCCCTGAGCGCTGTCTCAGGGCCAGGCAGGGGATGGGTGGGCGAGGTGGGCATCCCAGGCCCAGGGGCAGGGGTGGAGCAGGGAGAGGGGAGAAGACAGGGCAGGGGTTTATGTGGGAGGAAGACAGGCCCGAGCAGAGAGAGAGGAGTGGGGTTATGGGCTGCATTCCATGCTCTGCGGGTGGGAATGGGCGCTCCGGCCCGGGACTGGTGGAGAGGGTCCCGGAGCGGGGGTGTGGGCGGCGTCCGCCTGCCGGCCTTCCTGGGGAAGCCCAGAGCCCACGCTGGGGACCAGCTGGCCTTGTGTGCTGAGCCGTTTGTCTTCGCCTGGGACAGGATTCTTGAACGGCAGTGCATCCCGTTTCCTGTACAGCCTGAGGGAGCTAATCGGAGTGTGGTGTCCCCTCCCTGAGGTGGGATGGGGTGCGGAGGGCAAATGGTTCCAGGTGGGGCTGTGGTTTGAGAGGCCAGATGAGGGGCAGGGAGGTAGGGACAGAGGAGAGGGTCTCCTGTTATTCATTCGTTCATTTGTTCATTCATTCATTCGTTTGTTCATGGGGCCTATGTGTAGAAGGGCACGGGTTTGAGAGACGAGTGTGTGCTGGGAACCGGGAAGCCTGAGCCCGGCAATCAGGCACGGGGAACCCCAGGACTCGGGTACTTGACCTGGAGCTGCGTCCTGTGGGGCCGCGGGTCTCGCCGGGTCAGGAGGGGCGGAGGCGGAGCATCGCCAGGGCACCCTGTGACTTGCTGAGAGCTCCACACCCACCCTTTCCGTGTGTCTGTTCGTGGCCTGTGGAGTAGCAGGACTGCATTGTGGGCCCCTTGACAAAGGAGAGCACTGAGGCGCGAACCCCTGGGATTCCTCCTCAGTCATCAGCGGTGGCCCCCAGTTGGCCTTCCCGGGCGCGGCCACCGCCACCCCTGCACCCAGGGAGTCAGGGTGACAGTGACAAGTGACTATGAAAGAGCAAATGTGCTGCTTAAGTGTTTTCAAATGAAATCCGTGTGGGGCTCCCTTTGTGGGGCACACTTATGGGGTGTGTGTGCGCGTGTGTGTAGCGGGGGACGCTTGGGGGTTCTAGGAGACTGGCACACTAGCGGAGAAGGTGACCCTAGAGCTGGCCCCTCAGTGTGTTGGGGGGTCCCCCAGAGACTCCATGAGAGGGTGGGCGAAGGGGTTGTATTTGGACGGAGCTGGCTCAACTGCACTCCCCAGGGAGCCTCAAGGTAGAGGGGAGCTGGGCACAGGTTCCACAGCCCCCACCTCCCACAAAGAAAGAGTTGGGGGGACCCTGGGCCAGGAAGCCTTAAGGCATGTTAATGGCCAGAAATACAAGTTGAGTCTTGTGACTTAAACCAAGAAAAAGAGTCCACAATTAATTGGATGCATTTGCTGAACCTGGGACAGGACCCAAATGTTGTTGTATTTCTGAAACGTAAACTAAGCCAGGAGCTGATTTAATTGTGTCCTCCCCGCTCTGCTCCCCGAGGACTCGGGGGCGGTGTGTTCTGGACGCAGGCCTGGCGGAGCAGGGCCCTCCTGCTCGGTGGACTGAGGGCCTGGAGGAGGCCACACCCAGGGCTGCCCTCGTCCTTTCTGAGGGTGTGAGCACTGCCCGGGGTCTGGTGGCCCGGGTGGGGGCCCCGTTGTGGGGCCTGGTCCTGGCCCACTGGCCCGGACCTCTGGGAGCTGCCCGAGGGCGGGTGTGTGCAGGGCCTGTGGGGAGAGCTGACTGGTTAGAGAGCTGACTGAGCTGACTGCGCCCTGGTCGCAGCGGACAGAGCCTGAGGCCCGTGTCCCCCTTTGTGCCACTGCCCTCTCGGGTCACCGTGCCCGCTCTGTGCCCCAGGAGACCAGGGGAGGCCACTTCCGCCGTCTGCAGCCAGCACCGTGCCGCTCCTGAGCAGCGCGGGAGGGAGGCCTGGCAAGTGTGGGCTCTCCGCGCACCCAGAGCTGCGCTCCTCCCTCCGCCTGGGACTGGGACCAGGCACTGGCCCCTCTCGCTTTGGTTTGTTCCTCCGTAAAGTGGGGTCACCGTCTCTGTGGAGCCTGAGACCCAGCTAAATTGGCGTGCGAGCCCCGTGCGTAAGGGGTGGGAAGGGTTCTGCAGAGCATCTTACCAGTAAGTTGTGTGGCGGCTCGAGACCCAGGCTCCGCTCGGCTCCCTCAGGTCTGGACCTTGCAAGTCGCTGTTTTATCTGAGCCTCGGTTTTCTTATTTTTGAAGATTAAATGGAAGAGTTTCTCCATTTCATACCTGTGGACACAAGTTTGGGGCAGCTTGTGGGCCCAATTCTTTGGGGTGGGGAGTCCAGGCCCAGCTTGAAATCCAGATGGTGGGGCCTGAGGCCTCGGGAGGGGATGGCCCGGAGAGGGCCCCGAGTAGCCAGGGGCCAGGTGACAACACGGACCCCACCACTATTCCAGCCCTCCCACCCTGCGCCTGGCCCTGTGGGCAGCAGGAATCCCTGTAGCTTTTCTGTCATCTGCAAGTGTCCAGAACTGCAGTGTGGGGTGGCCCAGGCTGACCTCCAGGGCCTGCGGCTGGGCACTCACACCAGGCTGGCCCCCTGCTGTTCTCTGCGCTTACCCTTTGGCACGGTCCCTCGATGTTGTCTTTTTTTTTTTTTAACAAAAGGGGTTGGTGGCACTGCTCTCCTGGGAAAGGGGTCCGGGGAGAAGGGGACCGTGGGCCTGAGCCCCTCCCCAGCAGGCAGAGTGGGTGCTGGCGTTAGCGGTGCTTCTGGGAGGGGCCTCTGCCACCCTCCCTTCCTCATGCACCAGCTTCTGGGGCCTCGGAGGGAGCCTGGCAGTGTGAGAGGAAGGAGGTGGGCCAGGCCCGGACCCCCTTGGATGGTGAGACGGGCCCGCGGACGCTGCTGAGTCTGGGACGCTAGAGCTGGGCCCTCTCTCCCTCCCCCAGGGCAGAGGTGGGCCGGGGCCTGCAGAGTGGAGGCTGCCCCGC
>NW_005370096.1:114672-122219 GCF_000412655.1 Myotis brandtii | reverse complement strand
CGGGGAGACGGGAAGGCCCGCTCAAGGCCCGCTCGGCTCGCTGTGTGCTGACCGGCACCTGCTCATCAGTCCCGCCCTGCACTCTGTTCCTCTCTCCTCTCCATGCCCCCAGCACAAGCACGGAGGGTGCGGGGCTAGCAGGAGGAGCCCGGAGAGGCCCGTCCTGTCCCCTGGCAGGGGCGGGGGCAGCCACATGCCTCCCCTGGTGTGTTCTTGGTCCCCGCTTGCTCCATTTCCCCCAACCTTGACCCTTGACCTGCAAGTGGATCAAAACCCCCTCCTCTTCCAGTCCCTTCGCACCTTCCTCCCGCCTTGGCTCCGGTGACACGCAGTGGAGCCAGCCCTGGGCTGGGAGCACAGCCACCCCAGAACCAGCAAGTCCCTACCTGATTCTCCATCCACAAAGTGGGAAGTCCCTGGGTGCCCCCCGGGTACTGGGAGCTTGGGAAGCCACAGCACAGCTCCCAGGCGCAGGAGGCGGCGGGCCCGGCTCCCCGCTGCTGTTCCTGTTGTGCACCGACGGGCAGGACTGGGTGGGAGCTGTTGGAAGCTGACTGGGCACCGAGCGACTCCTTTGAATAACAAAAATAACAACCAAAATAATAGCAATAAAGTGTTCGAAAATAATACTGCATATCTTACCTCCTGACTGTACTATTTAATAGTCCAGTTACACAGACCTGGAAATGGAGGATTCGGATTGGGAAAATGAGTGAATAACCTGGTTGCACATTTAGGTTGAGCTCAGACAGGAACAGACATATGCAAAGGGCTGAGGGCTTCTGGAGGGACAAGTGAGTCTCTCTGCCTCGGGTGGGGTCAGGGAAGGCTGCCTGGAGGAGGTGACCCAAAGGGCCAGCATGGTCGGGCATCAGGAGGGAAGCAAGTTACTGGTGAAGACTGTGGGGTCCCACTGGTCAGACACTTGCTTGGCCCCCAGGCAAGGCAGGTGGGTGTGGGCAGGGCTTTGGCCCCCCTCCCCCGCCTGTGCTCTGCTATGGGCTGGGCCATGCCTGCTGCCCCTCCGGACAGGCTGTTCTCTCCCTGAGCTCAGGAAGCAGGTGATGAGGGGCGGTGGGCCGCCTGGGGCGGAGTCTACCCCGTGCTGATGGCAGCATGCAGCCTGGCTGAGAATAGCACACACTTGCATGGAGGGGACAGGTGGGCGGCGGCTTGGGGGTGGCTGTGCTGACATCTCTGAACAGGTGGTGTGGAACGCTGGGCCAGGGGAGGGCGTGCCTGTCCCCTGAAGGCCCCGCCTGGCTGCGGCCCTCTCTGAGCCTCTCCACAGAGTGGCTGCCAGGGGCCAGGGGCTGCCCGTGGTGGCTCTGGGGTGGGAAGGAGCCAGTGCTTGCTGCTGCTGCGTGGTTTCCGTGGGCCCTTCTCATTTCACCCTTTCACAAAGGGGCCCAGCGTGGAGGGCCTGCCCAGCTGAGGGTGAGGAGGCTGCTGAGGGGATGTGGGCCAGGAGAGGGAGATGGGTGGCTGGTGCTGTCTCCGTGAGGAATGTCCTGTGAGCGAGTGAGCCAGTGAGCGTGGGGAGCAGGTGTGCTGGCCGCCACGCCAGCCTCAGCCCCAGCCCCAGCCATGGTGCGAGGGGAAGTGGGGCGGAGGTGGGAGGGGCTGCCAGAGGTCTCTGGCTGGCGGGGAGGAGTCTCGGGTAGATAGGTAATGGGTGGGGAGGAGGCCAGGCACTCTCCGTGCTGTGCCCTCTTCCTATACCTCCACAGCTGTCCACCCTACACCCCGACGGGAGGGCGCGGCTCTGCCACACTGCGGTCAGGGCTCCGAGCTGCACGTCCCCGCCAGGGCTGCTGCCCAGGCCCCTCCCACCAGCAGGGCCCCAGCAGGAGGTGCTCCTCCCACCCCACCCACCCAACTCTCACCCCGTTTCTGTAGAGCTGCCCAGAGCAGACACAGCTGGTCACCGCCCGAGGTGTGACCGAGGCAGGTGGGCGGGGAATGGGAGCCGCAGGAGTCTGATGGTGGGGTCCGTCCTGACCGCCCAGGGGCCCTGGCTGGTGTGTCCCCACCTCCCTTCCTGACATCTCTGGGTGCCTCAGACTCACCACGATCCGCAGGGATCCCCAGGTGTTCCTGCCTCGGATGATGGCAGCTCCTTCCTTCTCATGGCTCAGACCCTGGAGTCCCTTTCACTTCTCTCTGTCACCCCTTATCTGACACTTCTCACCATTTCCTGTTCTTGCCTTTGCTGGTCACTGCAGCCACCTCCTGAGCCTGAGCCGCTCTGTGCCGTCCTGCCCTGCAGGGCGTTCCCCACAGCAGCCCGAGCTCTTTTAAAACTGCAGGTCAGGCAGAGGCCTCAGTGTCAGTGTGAGGAATGTCCACGCCTGGGGAGGATTTTATGCGTTTCTTTGAGCCAACTGGCGGAGATGGCATATGCGGGGAGCAAGGCTCCAGTGTGCCGGAGAGACAGCGCTGCCCCTTCTTCCGTGCGCGTGAACCCGCGGGGCAGGGAGGAGAGGAAGCCTCCGCAGGTGGGAGCGGTGTGCTCTCCAGGGCCAGCCCCTCGCAGCAGGTGTGTGAGCCTAGACGGCATTAACATGGCGAGGGCTGGCTCACTGCACTGTGGGCCTGGGTGTGAGAACCCCCTGCAACCTGCCCAGTTCGGAATTTATGGGCAGATCGCCCTGGGAGGCTGCTTTCCATAAAACCTTTTGTTGACAGCCCTCTCTTCAGACACATCAGCCTTGTTCCAGGGCCTTTGCGCTCGCTGTGCCCTCTGCCTGGCCTGCCCGCCCTCCTCAGGTGTCAGATGCCAGGTTCCTGAGCTCCTTCCTAAGAGCAGCACCTGCGCCCCGTGCCTGCAGGGCTCTCGTTGGGGGACTGAGAGCACCACAGGCTGTCCCTCGGGGCACTGGCCCCTCCAGGGCAGGGACCGTGCTTTGCTGCCTGCAGATCAGAGCTAGGCAGTCAGGGAGGGCATCCAAGAGGAGCTGAGCCTCACAGCCCAGCGGGCAAGGCCCGGTGTCCAGGGTGCGGGCTCCTCACGGGAGGGGCCATTGGGGCTGAGCTGTGCGGGGTGAAGTCCGGTGGGGCCACTGAGGAGGGGCAGCGGGTGAGCAGTCCTTTCCTCCACTGGAGTGTGGCTGGGTGGGTGGACGAGTAGGAGGGAGGGCTGCTAGCCTTGGTCACGTAAGGGGGCCAGCCTTCCTCTGGGTGGTCTTGGCTCTTCCGAAGCCCTCCTGCCGCCTGTGGACTCCTGGTTCTGTGAGGCTCGGAATGGGCCCCGCCTGGTGGAGGGCCCCTGGGGGGAGGGGAGCCTGTCTCGCCTGCCAGGGCCCCCCAGCACGCCTGGCTCCAGTGCTGCCTTCCCCCCCTCCTCCGGGCAGACCCCCCTGGGAGGTGGGCTGAGAGTTCACATTCTAGCTGCTCACTCAGCCTCGAGATCAGGGCTTTGAGGCCCAGTGTCTCCTGGGGAACACACTGGTAAGGCTTTCGGGCGCCTTTGGTGTGGCTGCTGCTGTTCTGTGGCCTCCCCCGCCCCAGCCCCGTGGCCCTCGCAGGCGCCCGCCCCTGCACCAGCCTGACTTTGGCCCCTGCTGCCTCTGCTCCTTGTGCTCTGTTCCAGGCCGGCCCAGCCACCTGCCCACCCGGCTTCCACAGGCTTATCTGCTGCCCAGGTGGAATTTCAGGCCCTGGGAGGGGCTGGGTGAGGAGGGGAGGGAGTCTGGCAGCCTGGAGCGACTGGAAACTCCCCACCTGGGGCGAGGCTTCCCTTCTCCCTGGAGATGGATGTGGAGGAGGAGCCCCCCATCCCTCAGCCCCGGGAGCCGTCACCTGGGAAGGGCCTGGCTGGGAGGCCACTTCTGCACGTGGGCTTCTGACCAAGCAGTCCCATTTCAAGGCATTACTGTGGGGCTGGCCGAATGTTCTGTGTCCTGCTGAGGACGTAAAAGAGGAAACCAACATCCCTTTTCACTCTCGCCAGCATTTCATAAAGGAAAGAGAAAGTCACTGAAAGAGGAAGGAGGTAATCTGCTCCCTGTGATCAGAGCGAGGCAGTCTGAGGACGCTAAGGTGCGGTCTCCCAAGACAGACCAGTGGCTTCCTTGTCTGTCAGACTGGTGTCCGGCACAGCGACTCTCAGAACACGGACTTACAAGCAGATCGCCCGGCAGGGGGCGGGGGGGGTGGCGGGGGGAGGCCCTGGAGCTTTGTGGGGCAGGAGGAACCCGGAAATGTTTCCTAGTTTTGCATGTCATTGCTAAAGTCTTTGCTAACTTGGAGCGGGGGGGGGGGCGGGGGGAGGCCCTGGAGCTTTGTGGGGCAGGAGGAACCCGGAAATGTTTCCTAGTTTTGCATGTCATTGCTAAAGTCTTTGCTAACTTGGAATCCTGCTACAGTCTGTCTAACTGTGTTGGTTATATCCCCCAAGTGTTATCTCTACCAGTAAAATTTTTGGAACGCAGCAAGATGGACTGTGAATCTTTTGCAAAAATCCCTGGACAGGCTGCCTCTTATTCCCTGTTTGAGAATCACAAGTTGATTTTGGGCTTTGGGATCATCAGGTTTGGGCTCCTGGTTCTGCCACTCGTCGGCTGAGTGACTTCTCTGAGCCTGTTTCTTCATCTGTAGAATGGGACTAACTGTCACCATCTCAGGTTGCCCTGGTGACATGACACCACCTGTCAGGGTGTCAGGGGTTGTGCCCCCTCAGTGTGGGTCCTTGGACCTAGCTCTCTGGGGTCAGGCCTTGCTGTGTGATTTCAGTGAAGCTCCTTGGAGCTCAGAAGGAGGGGCAGGTACAGTGCCCCCGCTGGTGTCCACGGAGAGCTTGCTGGGTGGGCGGGTGTGTGGCTGGGAGATGGAATATGCTGGTTAGGGGTCCCCTCTGCAGTGAGAGCCCGGCTCACGGTGTTTGCCTGGGAGGAAGGAGGATGGCAGCCAGCCGGGGGAACAGAGGACCCAAGTGAGGGTCGGGAGTGGAGAGACCTGGGCCAGGCCTGACTCTCAGGGGCAGCCTGTGCACCGCGAATGTGCCCCAGAGCCGGATCGCCCCAAGCTGGGCCCTTCTGCCTGGGCTGTGTTGGCTCCCTTTCTCTGTTTTCTCTCCAGTCTCCTACATCATCTCGTTCTTCTCGTATGGCTTCTCCTGGCCTCTGCTCTGCTTCTTGCCTGGCTCTGTGGCCTCTTTGTGGTTCCTGCCACCTTCCTGCTGTGCCTGGAGGCAACCGAAGGGCCTTGGGCAGGAGCCCTGTTGGGGAACATGTGTGTGTGCACTGACAGGTGGCAAGCATCAGCATGTGAACATGTGAGTGCTGTGTGTGCCTGCTGTGTGGGCATGGGGACCTGTGTGTGTGCAGAGGGAAGCTGTGCATATGCAGAGGGGACCTGTATGTGTGCAGAGGGAAGCCGTGCGTGTGCAGAGGGGACCTTGTGTGGGCAGAGGGAAGCTGGGCATGTGCAGAGGGGACCTGTGTGTGTCCAGAGGGAAGCCGTGCGTGTGCAGAGGGGACCTTGTGTGGGCAGAGGGAAGCTGGGCATGTGCAGAGGGGACCTGTGTGTGTCCAGAGGGAAGCCGTGCGTGTGCAGAGGGGACCTTGTGTGGGCAGAGGGAAGCTGGGCATGTGCAGAGGGGACCTGTGTGTGTCCAGAGGGAAGCCGTGCGTGTGCAGAGGGGACCTTGTGTGGGCAGAGGGAAGCTGGGCATGTGCAGAGGGGACCTGTGTGTGTCCAGAGGGAAGCCGTGCGTGTGCAGAGGGGACCTTGTGTGGGCAGAGGGAAGCTGGGCATGTGCAGAGGGGACCTGTGTGTGTCCAGAGGGAAGCCGTGCGTGTGCAGAGGGGACCTTGTGTGGGCAGAGGGAAGCTGGGCATGTGCAGAGGGGACCTGTGTGTGTCCAGAGGGAAGCCGTGCGTGTGCAGAGGGGACCTTGTGTGGGCAGAGGGAAGCTGGGCATGTGCAGAGGGGACCTGTGTGTGTCCAGAGGGAAGCCGTGCGTGTGCAGAGGGGACCTTGTGTGGGCAGAGGGAAGCTGGGCATGTGCAGAGGGGACCTGTGTGTGTCCAGAGGGAAGCCGTGCGTGTGCAGAGGGGACCTTGTGTGGGCAGAGGGAAGCTGGGCATGTGCAGAGGGGACCTGTGTGTGTCCAGAGGGAAGCCGTGCGTGTGCAGAGGGGACCTTGTGTGGGCAGAGGGAAGCTGGGCATGTGCAGAGGGGACCTGTGTGTGTCCAGAGGGAAGCCGTGCGTGTGCAGAGGGGACCTTGTGTGGGCAGAGGGAAGCTGGGCATGTGCAGAGGGGACCTGTGTGTGTCCAGAGGGAAGCCGTGCGTGTGCAGAGGGGACCTTGTGTGGGCAGAGGGAAGCTGGGCATGTGCAGAGGGGACCTGTGTGTGTCCAGAGGGAAGCCGTGCGTGTGCAGAGGGGACCTTGTGTGGGCAGAGGGAAGCTGGGCATGTGCAGAGGGGACCTGTGTGTGTCCAGAGGGAAGCCGTGCGTGTGCAGAGGGGACCTTGTGTGGGCAGAGGGAAGCTGGGCATGTGCAGAGGGGACCTGTGTGTGTCCAGAGGGAAGCCGTGCGTGTGCAGAGGGGACCTTGTGTGGGCAGAGGGAAGCTGGGCATGTGCAGAGGGGACCTGTGTGTGTCCAGAGGGAAGCCGTGCGTGTGCAGAGGGGACCTTGTGTGGGCAGAGGGAAGCTGGGCATGTGCAGAGGGGACCTGTGTGTGTCCAGAGGGAAGCCGTGCGTGTGCAGAGGGGACCTTGTGTGGGCAGAGGGAAGCTGGGCATGTGCAGAGGGGACCTGTGTGTGTCCAGAGGGAAGCCGTGCGTGTGCAGAGGGGACCTTGTGTGGGCAGAGGGAAGCTGGGCATGTGCAGAGGGGACCTGTGTGTGTCCAGAGGGAAGCCGTGCGTGTGCAGAGGGGACCTTGTGTGGGCAGAGGGAAGCTGGGCATGTGCAGAGGGGACCTGTGTGTGTCCAGAGGGAAGCCGTGCGTGTGCAGAGGGGACCTTGTGTGGGCAGAGGGAAGCTGGGCATGTGCAGAGGGGACCTGTGTGTGTCCAGAGGGAAGCCGTGCGTGTGCAGAGGGGACCTTGTGTGTGCAGAGGGGACCTTGTGTGTTCAGAGGGAAGTGTGCATGTGCAGAGGGGACCTGTGTGTGTTCAGAGGGGAGCTGTGTGTGTTCAGAGGGGAGCTGTGCGTGTGCAGAGGGGACCTGTGTGTGTTCAGAGGGAAGCCGTGCGTGTGCAGAGGGGACCTTGTGTGTGCAGAGGGGAGCTGTGTGTGCAGAGGGAAGCTGTGTGTGCAGAGGGAAGCTGTGTGTGCAGAGGGGAGCTGTGTGTGCAGAGGGAAGCTGCATGGGGCCTAGAGTGCTGAGGAGCATTTTGGGCTCCTAGGGATGGGATGCAGTTCCTGGCTCTTGCCCAAGGCCAATCCTAATATGTAAAAAACCAGGGGCCTTCATGACTGAAACAACCAGACGGACGACCGAGCAGCAGGCTTCGTGGGGTGTCAAGGCTGGCAGGGGGGGTTAGTGAGGGATGATCAAATGACTGAACAGCAGGATGTTGGGGGCGACCAGG
>NW_005370096.1:111844-114601 GCF_000412655.1 Myotis brandtii | reverse complement strand
ACCAGGCTGGCAGGGGGGTTAGTGAGGGATGACCAAACAACTGAACAGCAGGCTGCGTGGGGTGACCAGGCCAGCAGAGGGGGGCAGTAAGGGGCAACCAGGCTGGCAGAGGGGGACAGTTGGGGGTGATCAGGCAGGCAGGCAAAGGCAGTTAGGGGTGATCAGGCTGGCAGGGGGGTCAGTTAGGGGCGATCAAGCAGGCAGGTAGGTGAACAGTTAGGAGCCAGCGGTCCCGGATTGTGAGAGGGATGTCCGACTGCTGGTTTAGGCCTGATCCCTCCCAATCCTGAGGGGACCTGGATTGGAGAGGGTGCAGGCTGGGCTGAGGGGACCCCCCCACCCATGCACAAATTTTGTGCAACAGGCCTCTAGTCTACACTAATAAAAGACAAACATGCAAGTTGACCGTACCTTTGCTATGCCTTAAGCCACGCCCACCAGCCACTCAGAGCGACTATATGCAAATTAACCCAACCAAGATGGCGGCTGGCAGCCACAGAGTTGGAGCAAGCAGGAGGCTTGGTTACCCCAATGATGGAGGAAGCCAAGCTTCCCGCCTGCTGCCGCGGCTCTGAGCTCCACTCAAAGCAACAAAGTTTCAATTATAGAAGGTAAATAAACCCCAGATACCTGCTTTCAGCTGGCCGTGGCCACGGAGCTGGAGCAAGCAAGAGGCTGGGTTGCTGCCCAGCTCTGAGCTCCGGATGCAACAATGTTGCAATTATAGAAGCTAAACAAACCCCAGATACTTGCTTTCAGCCGGCCTCAGAGCTGGGAGCGCCAGTGACGGCAACAATGTTTCAATCATAGAAGGTAAATAAATCCCAGAATAAAAAAAAAGAAAAAAAGGAGAGGCTGGGAGCTTCCGTTGCTGGGGGGAGAGGGGGGCTTGGCCAGCCTGAAAACGGCCCTCAGCCCCTCACCCAGACTGGCCAAGCAACCCAGTGGGGACCCCCACCATAAAGGGGGTGTGGCCAGCCTGAAAACAGCCATCAGCCCCTCACCCAGGCTGGCCAAACCTCCATGGGGTGAGGGTTCCCTCTGGGGGGGGGGGCTTGACCAGCCTGCAAACAACCATCAGCCCCTCACCCAGGTTGGCCAGGCACCCCAGTGGGACCCCCACCCTGATCCGGGACACCCTTCAGGGCAAACCAGCCGGCCCCCACCCATGCACCAGGCCTCTATCCTATATAGTAAAAGGGTAATATGCAAACTGACCCTAACAGCAGAAAGACTGGGAATGACTGGTCACTATGACACACACTGACCACCAGGGGGCAGACGCTCAATGCAGGAGCTGCCTTCTGGTGGTCAGTGCACTCTCACAGGGGGGAGCTCTGCTCAGCCACAAGCCAGGCTGATGGCTGCCAGTACAGCGGTGGTGGTGGGAGCCTCTCCTGCCTCCTCAGCAGCACTAAAGATGTCAGACTGCAGCTTAGGCCTGCTCCCCGCTGGCAAGTGGACATCCCCTGAGGGCTCCCGGGCTGCCAGAGGGATGTCTGATTGCCATCTTAGGCCCAATCCCCCGGGGAGCAGGCCTAAGCCAGCAGGTGGTCATCCCCTGAGAGGTCCCAGACTGCGAGAAGGCACAGGCCGGGCTGAGGGTCCCCCCTTCCCCGAGTGCACTGGGCCTCTAGTCTATATATATAAAAGCCTAAATGACAAAAAGACCGGTCGACTGGTCGCTATGATGTGCACTGACCAGGGGCAGATGCTCAATGCAGGAGCTACCCCCTGGTGGTCAGTGCGCTCCCACAGAGGGAGCACCACTCAGCAAGCTTACTGGGCAGCGGCGGTGGTGGCAGGTGCAGCAGGGCTGGGATGAGCGGGAACAGTGCCCGGCCTGGGCTCAGGTTCCTCCCCGGCCGCCTGCCGCTTCGCATAGTACATCCCTTGGGGGGATGTCACTGCCGGTTTTGGCCCAATCCTCGCAGGTCCCTCAGCCTGGCCTGCAGGGATCAGGCTGAAACTGGCAATCCGACATCCCCCGAGGGGTCCCGAATTGTGAGAGGGCACAGGCCAGACTGAGGGACCCCACTGGTGCACGAATCCATGCACCGGGCCTCTAGTGTTTAATATTTATCTCTTAAAATGTCATCGAGCCTTTGGGAAGCTGTAAGGCAAAGCCTTTTGGTGCTGCAGGAGGCTAAGGAGTCGTTTTTGGCCAAAGCTTCTCAGCCACGTGTCCTAAACTTCTTTTCTGGACCCTGAGCTGCTACTC
Organism: Myotis brandtii; assembly: GCF_000412655.1. Classification (NCBI taxonomy): domain Eukaryota; kingdom Metazoa; phylum Chordata; class Mammalia; order Chiroptera; family Vespertilionidae; genus Myotis; species Myotis brandtii. The sequence continues at coordinate 112,380 of NW_005370096.1, read as the reverse complement.
CCTCCAGCTGGGCTGGAGCCAGGCCAAGGGGTCCACGGGCTTGACACCTCCCAGGGAGGCCAGGCCTCTCTCTCTAGCCCCTCTCTCCACAGTCCCCTCTCAAGCCAGACGCCCAGCAGCAGCTCTGGCCACTGGAGATGACCAGCCTGGAGGAGTGATGTGGGCCCGAAGGCAGATTCCTGCTCCCCTCGGAGTGCGTTCGCTGGCCCAGAGGGAGAGGCAGGGTTTCTGGGCTGGGTCAGAAGACAAAGCTGCTCCCAACTGCAGTCACCCACCGGCTCAGGATCAAGAGCCACATCCCAGAGAGGCACCTGGTGAAAGGACCAGGAGCCAGAATACCCGGGTCTGGTCCTGGCCAGCCCCCAGGGCACCCCAGCGCTCCACCTCACTAAGGGGGATGCCAGCCCACTTAGAGGAGGCCAAGGAGGGCAGGCGCTTGAGGGCTGCCGGCTGCAGCAGCTGGGGCCTCGCCAGAGTGCAGGCCCTGGCTGGGGCCTGGACCAGCGGGCGGACGGGGCCGGCAGGCGGGGTGGTTT
>NW_005370096.1:108930-111761 GCF_000412655.1 Myotis brandtii | reverse complement strand
GGGCTGGTTTGCTGTGCACATGAGCTCCGAGCCACACTGTTCACCACCACAAACCACAGAGCCCTGCCTTTGCTGCTTCAGGCATTACTTAATGAGTCCACATTACTTAATGTCTCAGCATGTCCTCGTCTCTCTAAAGTGGGGGTGAGCCCACAGCCCTGGGCATGGCCTGGTTGATTTTTCTTTGTTAAATGGCATTTAAATATATAAAATAAATATCAAAAATATAAGTCTTTGTTTTACTATGGTTGCAAATATCAAAAAATTTCTATATGTGACACAGCACCAGAGTTAAGTTAGGGTTTTTCAAAATGCTGACACACCGAGCTCAAAAGGTTCGCCATCGCTGGCCTAGAGATTACAGGAGATGCCAGGGCACACCTCCCCCGAAAGGGCACCAGGGCTCCTTAGAGAAATGGCTGAGCCGGCAGTATCTGTAGTGGGAAGAAGTGAGCAAGTGCTCGAGACCTGGGCCGTCCGGAGGCGCCCATGGCCAAATTTGAATATAAGAGAGTTTGAGCATCAAAAAGAATAATGAAGGTAGGAGGTTCTAACTCATTGATGCAAAATCGAGACCTGAGCCCGTGAACGTGCCCACCCTCCCCAGTGCCAGGTGGAGGGCGTGGTGGCAGCACTGGGACCTGGCCCCGGCACGGCGAGTGCGCACCGAGGGGGCCTGGCTGGGGTGCAGGCTCACCCAGAAGGTCCGGGGAGGGAAGGGGACAGGGACCTGCTGTGTCTGCACCGGCCGGGCTCCCGGTGCCGGATGCTGGTCCGTGGCCCCGCTGGGAGGAGCAGCGTGTGAGGATGGTGACGGCGCTGGGTGAAGTGTCGGCCTCACACATCCACAGTGACAGTGCCGCCCCCCCGATGCCCAGTCCGTTAGCAAGAGGAGCGTGACCTTTAGGCAGAGACCTGGCCAGCGCCCCCACCGCGGTCAGGCTCAGCACGCCAGGCGTCCCACGTCACGTGGCAGGAAGGACACAGCAGCGCCTCAGTCGTCTTCTTGCCACACAGGGTTTAACCTGAACTTAGTCACAAAGAAATAAGCAGATGAATCTGGAGTGTGGCGCATTCTCCATGGGCCTCATTTGTGCTCATAAAACTGTTAGTATCACAAGAGAAAAGAATGTATCCGATAACCAGGAACCAGTAGGCGTGCGGGGAATATTCCGGATGGAAGGAGACAGAGACTGGCATTCAAAAGTGTGGGAGCCATGTTGGATGCCAGATCTAAAAACAGCAGAGACGAGGGATATTTGGGGGCAAGTAGGGATATTTGGACACGGGCTCTGCCTGTCAGCTCCTCCAGCCTGGCGGCCACTCACAGGGCTTGTGGGCAGATTGTCCCATCTGGGCATGTCTGGGGGGAGGGTCACTGGTGGCTTTGGCCCGATTCCAGTGGCCCTGCCTCACTTTCCCCTCCTGGGGTGTCACCCCCAGAACGGGCCCAGCTGTGGGAAAACCCGGCCCTCCGCCTGCCTGTCGGGAGCCCGTGTGAGGGTTCCAGGATGTGCGTCCTGTCCTGTGGTCCCCGACCACAGCTCTGTGGGGAGGAAGCAGCCGGTGGTGCCGCCCCCACGGGCGGGCTCACTCCGAGACCAAGGCTGCCGAGGGAGGCGGCAGGGCTGCAGGAGATGAGGAAGGTGACGGCCTCTGGGGGTCAGCAGCCGGGTGGGGGGTCTTGTGGGGAGCGGGATGAAGCCCCGCGGGCGTGTGGGTGGGTGTGGGTGGGTGTGGGTGTGGGTTGGAGTTCTGCGGACACTCTGGGGGGAGATGGGGCCTGCGGCCACCGTGACAGGACCGAGCCCAGCGCCTGGAGGCAGAGCTGACTGGGAATGTGGGCCCTGCCTCCCACAGCCTTCCCTCCTCCTCCCCAGCCTGAGGTTCTAGAAAGGACTTGTTCTTGCCGTGTGCCAGGCCATTCAGAGGGGGGCATGTGTCCCCACCAGTGTCGGGGTTCGGTCCCTCTGGGAGTCAAGGCCCCAGGAGGAGCCGGGGCTCAGGCTCAGGGCTCAGAGGCCACCCGGGTCAGCGCCGTGGGGAGCCTGCGAGCTCCCTGCCCCCGGCCTGCCCTCTAGGCTTGCAGCTCGGCAGGGTGGGCGCAGCGCTCAGTCCTGGCTCCAGGGCCTTAGGCTGGTCCCGATGTCTGCTCGGAGCCACCTGCTCATGGAGGTGGACACTTACCTGGGAGGAGGGAGACTTCTGGTGGGCGGGGCCTGCTCTAGTTCCAGTAGCTGGCCCCTGCCCTGTGGGCTGGGAGGCCCTGCAGCACAGCTGTCGGAGGCACTGTCCCGGGGCCTGGCCTGTCCCCAGCTGCTTTCCAGGAGGAGCAGAGGGAGGGGCTCTGCTGCGGCTGAGAGAGGCACAGCAGAGGCTGGGGAGCCCTCACCCTTCCAGGCCGGCCATGGGCAGCCTCACCCAGCCGGTCACAGCCCTGGTTCAGAGGTGGCCAGGGAGCTGTCAGAGGCGCTGCTCTGTCACTTTGGGGTGTCACCAGAGTGCCCTTCGCAGGCGTTGCTACGCTGCTGCTATCTGCTGTTCTGAGGAGGTGGTGAGAGGCTGAGGCAAGAGGTGTGAGAGGAGCTGGCAACACTGAGGAGGAGGTGTCCTGGGCCACGGGCAGTCCTGCGGGCCAGCCCTTGGGGTGGGGGCCTGTGTGCTGCTCTCAGTCCCCTCATCAAAAGGCTCCTTTGTTTGTTGCAAAGGGAGACCCTTGTGATAAGTGCATGAGAGTGTGGCCCTGCCCCCACCCCCAGCCCCAGACAGAGTGGGATCCTGACCGCGCCCCACCAGGCCTCCTCACCCTGCTCTGCTCATCCTTCCAGCCC
>NW_005370096.1:101161-108770 GCF_000412655.1 Myotis brandtii | reverse complement strand
GGGTGGTGGGTTCTGTGTGTGTGTAGTAGGGGCAGCCTGGGCCCTCCCGTGGAGGTGGGCACACACCTGGAAGGCTGAGCAGCCTGTGGGTGGCGGGAGGGCTGGGCTGCTGCTGGGGAGGGCAGCAGTCCCAGCCGAGGCGGCAGGAAGTAGGAAGCCAGGGCAGTGGAGGCTGTGGGACTTCCTGGACTGAATTGTGTCCTGGCCCCTGCCATTGGGCAGGTGGGTTCAGATTGGTTTTTCTTCCAGTTGCCACACTGGGAGCTCCTTGAGGACAGGGACCCAGACCACGTGTCCTCCTTCCCTCATCTCTAAGATGGGAGAGGGTTTCAATGGGGCTTGGACAAGGCCAGGACCAGCGGGCGTCCACTGAGCTGGCTTTCTGGCCTCCTCCACGCGGTGGCGCGGTGTTCCTCCCGCTCAGAGGTGGGCGCTGAGGTCAGGAGAGGTGGAAGCAGGGGCCCGAGTGCTCCCAGAGCCTCTCGACCTGGCCACGTGCAGGCTGCTGCTTCAGGCCCGGACCCACTGGAGCCGGCCTGGTACCCAGGACAGACATCGGATTAGCAGGAACGCCAACCCCTGGTCCTAGGGGCTCCCTCCCCTGGCGAGCCTTCCTGTGCGTCAGGCACACACTTTTCATCCATGACCATAGAGGACGGCGTAGAAGAGACTGAAGTTGAGAGATGGGTATTTTGTTCAAGGTCATGACTCTGCCTGAAGCCCATGGCTCAGTTTAGCTAGTGGTCACCAAGAACACGTGTGTGTCTGACCTGTGCCTAGTCCTGTATAGGAGCCGGGACAGAGAGCTGGACACTGTCCCTGACTTCAGGCTGTTCACGTGGCTGGGGCAGGGCCAGCATAGACACTCGGGCACCGTTACACAGTGATGAGGGGCATGGTTCTCAGGCCCTCAGTGGTACAGGGTGGTGTGGGGCAGGGCGCTTCACGGAGCAAGGTTTTGAAGGATGAATAGGAGTTTGCTGCGTGTACAGGCATTCCCATGCATACGTGTTCCGTGTGTGTGTCCAACGCCTCGAGATGCCATCTGTCTGGACCTGGTGTGAGGGTTGGTGTTGCCAGGCCTGGCCCGAGTGCAAGGGCTGCCCTGACGGGCTCACTGTTACTCGAGGATGTGCTTGGGCCAGGACCTGAGGTGAGCTCTACAGACACGGGCCTCAGGTGGGTGCCATGTTCTCCATTTTCCCGACAAGGCACTGAGGCTGAGAGCGACGGGACGAGCCCTGTTTTCCAGGGTCTGCTCACTGCCTGGCCTGGTCTCTAGCTGGCCTGTCGTAAGTCCCGAAGTTCACCCAGGCGGCTGTGGCGCACTGGGAGTCCTGAGGGAGGGGTAAATTTTTGGGGATTCAGTGCATATCCTCAGGGAGAAGGGGAGGGCAGGGTGCAGACAGGGCCACCTCCCTGGTCCTCCAGGTTTGAGGGCGGCTGCCCAGGCCCTGCTCCTGCTCCCTGGGAGCCCCTGGCTTCCTTGGTGGCCCCATGGGTTTCTGGACCCATGGGCCCATTTCTGTCTTTGGAGGGCGAGGCCCCTACCTAAGCTCAGGCACCTCCACGGGATTCCCATGGGACCAGAGGGTGGTGGGGGTCGCTTCCCTCGCCTCCCCTCACCTGAGTGTGGGCCGTGTGATCCAGCTGCGCTTGCCCAGTGGACTGTGTCCTGACCGTGTAGCACATGGTTGTTCAGGGGCCGCTCCCCAAGGCCCATCCCTGCCTTCCTGCGGCTCACTGTCCTCTGCGGCCTCTCGTCGTCTCGAGTGATTAGAAATTCCTCGGTAATGTACCCTCATCTTTCTGGTCTCCTTGTCTTTGCTGTAAGCTCTCTCCGTCGGAGCTGTAGCTTCCCCCAGGAAGTCCTCCTTGATTGCCCAGGGTAGATGGAATTTCTGTCCAGGGCTCTCCTACAGGCCCATGTGCTCCCTTGCTCCTGGGGCTGGACCAATGTCTGTCCCAGCAGAGGTGCCTGGATCTGAGCAGGCACTTGGCAAGAGATGCCAAATGTACTGTGTGATAAGAGAGAGCCTGAGAGCTAATTGGCTGCTGTGGCGCCTGGGCCAGCCAGAGAAGGAGCAGCCCGGAGCACAGGCCCTCCTGGGCCAGTCAGGGCTCTGCGCACCCCTCAGGGCCCCAGCCTGGGGCTTGGGTGGGCAAAGCTGGTGCTCGAGGCCTGCTTCAGGGTCTTCGAAGGGAGAACATGGCTGAAGGGAGTGATGGTGGTGGCTGCTGGTCTCAGACAGCTGCTGGGCTGGCTCCTGGTCCTGTGCGGCCCAGCCTGTTGGGTACCCAGCCCTGGCCTGTCCCCGCCTTTCCCCGCTGCGTGCCACCCCCACCGCCACTCTTTCCTCTCATTCTTGTTGAGTTGGGGCCACTGCCTCTACTGAACTGTCAGCGTTGTTCTTTCTGCTGCTTAATGGAGGTGCCTGCCCAGGGCTGCGGATGGCAGTCTCTGGCTCCTCTGTCTTGGTCTCAGCTTCCCTCTTCTTGCAAACCCTCCCCCATCTCTGCCTCAGCATCCCCTCTCTGCTCCCAGCTCATCTTTCTCAGCTCTTCTCCATGGCCCTCCCCTCCTTCCATGCCTCTATTTTGTGCCTTTCTCTCCTGCTCTTTCCCTCCCTCCCCTCCTCTCTCTCCTGGAGAACTGGGATGGGGTAGGGGGTTGGGGGTAGGGAGTAGGATCTAAGAGGGAGAACCTGATGGGCCAGCCCTTCTGGCTTCCTCCCAGGCTCCTCTCCTAGCGCGTGCCTCTCTCTATCTCTCTCTCCCTTTACTCACCTCTGCCCTCCACTCCTCCCCAGCGTGTGTGTGTGTGTGTGTGTGTGTGTGTGTGTGTGTGTGTGTGGGCTGTGGAGGTGGGAGCAGGTGGCTGGGGGGCGGGGTCATATCTGAAAACCGACTCAGATTGGGAGCTGACTGCTAGGGACACAGAGAGCCTGGCTCCTGGCACCTCTCTGCCCTTCCTCCTGGGGGCCGCCTCCAGCCCGGGACAGTCCGGTTGTGGAGTGCTGTGGGGGCCTGTGGGCAGGTGGGGCCGCCCTCGCCCCTTGAGATCAGCTCACCTTTCGCCACCAGGGTGGGGGGAGCACCCAGGGGTGTGCGTGAGGTCAGCAAGAGGGGCACCTGATTCCGCATCCTCTCTTTGAAGCTCCCTCCTCCCGGTTCAGGCACTAGGCTGGCCTGTCTTAGGTCCTCCTGTTGGTGATGGGCAAGCCCTGGAGAGAGGGTGGGGTCTGAGCCTTGGTGGGCTCAGTTCTGCCCTTGGGATCATAGCAGCCGGGAGACCTGATGGTCCCAGCGCCTGGGCTGCTGGTACTGGCCGGGCCTCCTGGACCCTGGCTGGGGGGGGGAGGGGCCTGTGGTGTTGCTAAGGGCACTCTTGCTTGGGCTGGTCTCTGTCTCAGGGGCACGCTCCCTCCCTCTGCCTCTGTAGGTCCTCCAGAAGCTGGGCAAGGCTGATGAGACGAAGGACGAGCAGTTCGAACAGTGTGTCCAGAATTTCAACAAGCAGCTGGTGAGTGGGGCGCCCTGGGCCTGGGGGAGCTGGTGAGAATGGGCCTGTGGCTGTGGGTGAATTTGTGGAGCAGGGGAGCTCAGAGAAGGGGATCGGCAAGGTCATAGGAGACTGCCGGGAGGAGGGAGCACTGGCACGGGCGCGGACAGGTTGGAGGGACCAGGCCTCTACTTGTCCGCGTCTGAGGTCTCAGGTCTCAGGAAGCACTGAAGGCACTGCCAACCCGACAGCTGGAATGGAACCCAGGGAAAGGCCCATTTTTTCCCTGAGAACTGACAGCCAGGGCCCGGGAGCCTGCAGGGAGAGGGAGAGGGAGAGGGAGAGGGAGAGAGAAACATCAGTGATGAGAGAGAATCATGGATTGGCTGCCTCCTGCACTCCCCGGACTGGGGGTGGAGCCTGCAACCCAGGCAAGTGCCCTGACCGGAATGAACCCTGACCTCCTAGTTCATAGGTGAATGCTCAACCACTGAGCTTCGCCTCTGGGTACGCTTTGCATCTTTGAGATGCTGCTGATGTTCTCTTTATTTTACCGAAGAGGCGCTGAGACTCAGAGATGAGGCAGGGCTTCCCAGGCCGCACAGCTGATGCGGGGGCTTGGGATTCCAAACGCAGACCTTCCCACTCCGGGGTCCTGCGCTGGAGCTGAGCTGAGTTTGCAGGGCAACAGGCTGGCCTGGAGGGAAATGAGCTGCAGCCTGGGGTGGTGGTGGGGAGAAGGGAGGTGAGGGGGCTGCCCCAGCAGGTGGGGCTGTTTGCAGAAGGTGAGGAGAGCGCCCCTGGGAGCGAAGGTTCCCTGTGGACTGGCCCCAGGGCTGTGACACAAAGGTTGCTCTTCCCATATGTTACTCAGAGTCATGACTCTGGGTCCCTGGCTCTGGGCACGGACTTACATTGATCTTCAGGCCGAGGGGCCGGGCAGGAAGGCCTGACCGAGGGGCTGGGCAGGAGCTGGTGCTGGTGGTGCCCTGGCTGGGCACGTGCATTGGCCACTTAAGCTGGCCCTGTTCCCACCCTCAGGTGGCTGGCGGACTGGCTTTTCAGGGGCCAAAGGTGGGAGCAGGAGGGACAAACTTCAGTCCTCACTGGAGACTGGGGTAGCTTCCCTGGGGGTTGAGGCGACAGGCAGTTCCGGATCTGACAGGTGTGGGGTGACTGAGCCCTGGGGATGCCAGGATTTAGAAAGGTGTGGGCACTGTCCTGGAGGGAGTGAGGTCCGCGGCCTCGGGCTGGCAGGACCTGGGAGAGGTGGGGAGAGGTCGGTTGGGCGCCGGCAGCGGGCGTCTGCCTGTTACCTGTGAGCACCGAGCGCAGGGCTGAGGCTAGCCAGGGGCTGGCGGGCAGGAATATGGTCTCAAGGAAGCAAATTCCTAGTCCTTCCTAGGAGGCGGGTCCTAGGAGAGGGCATAGGTCACCGTGCGTCACTTGTTCTCACATCCCTCATGGGCCCACTTGACACTCTTCACGGTGCCCCCGCATCAGCTGTCCTCCCTCCCTGCTCCGAGTCCTGGGGGCCTCCTGTCCCTCCCATTGAGCCCCATGAACCTAGCTCAGGCAACCCCGAAGCACCCAGGGTCCTGGGGCCACCTGTAGCCTGCAGCCCAGGCCTCCTCATTGCTGTGTTTGTCCTTCCCGCCCAGGGCCGACCAGGCTCTGCTCCAGGCGGGCATCCCTGCTGGCACGGGTGTGGAGTGGCAAGAGGCCGCGGGGGCCAGAGGGGTCCGTGCAGGAGAGGTGCCTGCCCCCGGACCCACTGGGAAGGCAGGGGCTCAGTCTTCAGGGGTGGTGGGGAGCACCCTTTGGAGGGAGGTGCAGCGGAGACATGGGGTGCTGGCCGAGCTGCTGCCGTAGAGCTGGACCAGGCGCTGGTCCTGGCTGTGGTGCTGTCCGACTCGAGCCTGGAGAGCAGGCCCAGGGGCAGCGGGTCCAGAACTTTGTCCTCCCGCTGCTCTGCCAGGAGCGTCAGAGCTCCAGGCAGCTGCAGAGACTTTCCCCAGGCCCCGCGGGGGAGCAGCCGTGTGGAAGGGAGCTCACAGATGCTGTGCTGGCCCGGCCCTGCCCTGCTGCGGAAGCAGCTCAATGGGGCAGGGCTGTCCGACTGGAGGCTGATGCGAAGCTGGCTTAGGGTTCCAGCTGCAGCTGCACGTGGGCGGTCCCTTGCACATCTGTGCCCCACATGCCTGTTCACAGTGTGGCCTTGTTTGGGAGGCACAAGGGGCCCTGGTACATCCTGGTGCCCAGGCAAGCACAGCACCTAGGCCAGTGATGGCGAACCTTTTGAGCTCGGCGTGTCAGCATTTTGAAAAACCCTAACTTAACTCTGTGCCGTGTCACATATAGACATTTTTTGATATTTGCAACCATAGTAAAGCAAAGCCTTATATTTTTGATATTTATTTTATATATTTAAATGCCATTTAACAAAGAAAAATCAACCAAAAAAATGAGTTCGCGTGTCACCTCTGACACGCGTGTCATAGGTTCGCCATCACTGGGCTAGGCCATGGGCCACCCTCCCTGGGGGTGAGTCCGCGGCGCTGGGGCTGTTGCAGGGAGTGAGAAGGGGAGGCCTGGCAGGGAGAAGCTGGGTTTGGAGGGGACCCCAGCGGATCAGGCCCAGCATGATGGTAGCTTCACTCCTGGCCCACTCCCCTGGTGACCCTTTCTCTTACATCCTACACCCTCCCTCCCAGCTGGCCAGCATCCTGAGAGCCATGGACCCAGCCCCACTTCTCCGTCCCCGGGCGAGGCCACCCCTTCTCCCCAGGGCCGCCTTCCATCCGGGCACAGTGCAGTGGGAGCTTCTGGTCTTGGGCACCATCTGAGCTTTTGGAACAAGGTGCCCCCGCCCCGCCCCGCCCACGTGTCTGTGCACTGGTCACCGGTCCATGGTTGTGGGAGGGCGGGCCTGCCGCGCACCAGTCCCACCACACGCGTGCTGCGCCGTGTGCGGTCACCGGCCATGCCCCAGTGTCCATCCGGGCGCCTGTCTTCCTGACGTCCTTACAGGGCTGAGAGTAGTGTCTGGAGAGACAGGTGCTGATAGCTCAGGATGAATGTCCCTCCGGGCCCACAGCCCCACCGCCCGGTGGAGCTGAGAGCACGCTGGCTGCTCAGCACATGTGTGGCGGGGGTGCTGCTGCTGTGCTGAGGCTGAGCTGGGGGCCAGGCCGCCCGGGCGTTTGCACCTCTCTTCTCTAGTCCTGCCATGTCCTGTGAGGACAGCCTTCATTTGCCTGCGGAGTGCAGGGGTGCAGGAAGGAGAGGGTGGGGTACAAGGCGTGCCCCAGCCCTCACCTTGTTTTCGTCTTTTCTTTGCAGAATGAGGGCACCCGGCTGCAGAAGGATCTCCGGACCTACCTGGCCTCCGTCAAAGGTACGAGGCAGACCTGGCCCGGGTGGGCCAGACTTCACGGATGCAGGGCGGGGCCTTCCCCATGTGGAGCTGATGTGTAAAGAGCTGGGAGGTGTCAGGGTCTGTGGGGAAGGGGCAAGGACTCCCGGGCCTCTGGGGACCCTCCATCCCAGGTCCCCATGGCCCTGGCTGCAGCATGGCCCTTCTGCCCCCCAGCCATGCACGAGGCCTCCAAGAAGCTGAACGAGTGTCTGCAGGAGGTGTATGAGCCCGACTGGCCTGGCAGGGATGAAGCGAACAAGATCGCCGAGGTGAGTAGGGGCAGGTGGCCTCGACTGCTGGCCCATCTTACCAATGAAGAAACTGAGGTTTTGAGAAGGCACGGAGCCTTGAAGTGATGGGGCAAGAGCTGAGCTCCGAGGCTCCTGGGAGGTGAGAGCTGTGGGCTGGGGCGGCTGGCGCCTGGTGGTGCACTCACCTGCTGCTGCCTCCATAGAACAATGACCTGCTCTGGATGGATTACCACCAGAAGCTGGTGGACCAGGCGCTGCTGACCATGGACACGTACCTGGGCCAGTTCCCTGACATCAAGGTGAGAGGCTGCCGTGTGGCGCTCCTGCCAGGGAAACGAGAGGGAGAGAGGAACCGGGCGGGGCAGTCCGCGCTGGCTCAGGCACCGCAGTGACCTGCCCAGAGGCAGCCATCCCTGCCACTGGCGCGCGGTCCCTCCA
>NW_005370096.1:100009-101064 GCF_000412655.1 Myotis brandtii | reverse complement strand
AGGCTCCTCCTGCTGCGGCCGGCCTGCCAGCCCAGCCGGGCCCTTTCTGAGCTGGGAGCTGGGGCCCTGTTCCTGGGCCTCGGCGAGGGGAAGAGGCCCGCAGTGCGTGTGCCTGTGTGTGGCGGTGCCTGGAGATGGGGACTGTATAAGATGTGTAAGGGGTGTCTGCCTGCAGGGGCGTGTGCTAGGCTGTGTGCTGTGCGTCGCCCCTTATCCGGTGTAGCTGTGTGACTGTGTTCAAAAAGCCAGCTGCCCTGCTGGCCTGGGGCTGTGCTGTGTGGTCAGTGAGCCAGTGTCTCCACCGAGGCCCCGGGACCCGCTGCTTCTGCCGCGGAAGAGGCGCCTGGAGCCAGGTGGTGACCGTGACGCTGGACTGACCCACGGGGTGATGCTCCCCGGCCCCTCACCCACCCCGTGCTGATGCTCGGCTCCCGAAGGTGTCTGGGGGAGTGTGGAGGCTGATGGCTGGCCCTGGACAAGAGGAGCCGGGCCAGAGGCGTGGCCAAGGGCCCGAGGGCCAGGCGGGGAGGAGGCTCGGCCTCGACGTCAGTGGACAGTGGGTGGATGTGTGCAAGGCGGTGGTTTGACCTGTGCGTGAGGGAGGGGCGCAGAGGGCGCAGAGGCGTGCACAGCCTTGCCGGGCGGGTCTTCCGCGGGCACTCTGGCTTCCTCCGGGTCCCGTTTAGCTGGGCCACCGGCTGGCAGCCAAGACCAGGACTGTTCAGCTCTCTCCTCCGCTCTCTCCCAGTCACGCATCGCTAAGCGAGGCCGGAAGCTGGTGGACTACGACAGTGCCCGGCACCATTACGAGTCCCTCCAAACAGCCAAAAAGAAGGATGAAGCCAAAATTGCCAAGGTGAGGGGCCAGGGCAGTGCTGGGGAAACAGCGGGGGAGGGCTGTGCGCAGGCCCAGGAGCCTCCCTGGGCTGGGCTTACCTGCCCCTTTGCACCCTGGCCCCTGCCCTCCACCTGTGACAGGTGGCAGGTCCCAGAGCTGGGTGGTGGGTGACAGGGTGGTCCCGGGGTGGCCCTCTGGCTCATTCACTGGCACCTGT
>NW_005370096.1:96942-99932 GCF_000412655.1 Myotis brandtii | reverse complement strand
CTTTCCTGAAGGAGAGGCTTGGGTTGCGGGGTGAGGCCCTCACCCAGCCGGTGTCTGAGTGGACACCCCAGGACCCATGCGAGCCTGCGTCTGCTGGAACAAGCCAGGCGGTGGGATGGAGTGGGGGGCGGTGTGGGGGCCGCAGGACTTGGCGGGGGCCCCATTTCCCACAGGTCCTGAGGGAGAGCCCGCCCCAGGGCAGGCCCTGCTTGCCGCACCCCCGCCCCAGCTAACAGTCTCACATTTTGCTTTGCAGTTGGAGTTCACCCCTTCTGCGCCTGCTGGGGCTCCCCTAATTCTCTCGGCCTCTGCGGGGCCGGGTCCCTGGAGGCAGCAGCTTGTTTGTCAGCCTTCCAGGCCTTTGGACTTGGTGTTTAACGTCTGTCTCTGTTTCTCTCCGTCTCCCTCCTGTTTTCCTCTCTCCTTCCTGACCTCCCTTCCCCAGCCTGTCTCGCTGCTTGAGAAAGCCGCCCCCCAGTGGTGCCAAGGCAAACTGCAGGCTCATCTCGTAGCTCAAACTAACCTGCTCCGAAATCAGGTGACACTGGCTTCTAACCTTGCACGTGCTGGCGCCTTCCGGTCTGTGGCCCTGTCCTGTCTGCACTGCCCTGGCTTGGGGGGCAGTGGGGGGGGGCGCGCGTGGGAGGCCTTTCCCAGGCTAGAGGCAGGGCTGGTTTCAGAGGCCTGTGCTGGGAACTCCCGCTGCAGACCAGCCCTGGGGTCCAGCAGGGACAGAGGCTGGGGGCTCTGGGTGGCCAGGGTGGGCTCAGCGTCGGGGCCCTGGGGGCTCTGGCGGTCCTGAGACGGACACCCTAGCGTCCAGAAGGCAGGAAGCCTGGAGCCCTTTGTCCTCTGAGGCTCCTGCAGGGAGGGGCTGCCGGCACCAGGGCTCTGGCCTGGCACGCGCTGCCCTTCGGGCCTCAGCACTGTGAGGGGATCCTGCATTGTCTGAGGAGAAAGCCTGAGGGGGCAGAGTCTCCTGGCCCGGGTCCCAGAGCCGCGTCGTGGCTGAGTTGGGGCTCACAGGACTTCAGGGCTCCGCGCCCTGGCCCAGGCTCCGTGTGGGCGGTCCTGCCACAGACTCATGGGGGCGCTTGGGAAGTGTGAGCCCCATAGAGCCCCTGGAGGGGACATGGAGGGCTCTTCCACCGGGCTGGTATGCTGAGGACTGGGGGCGGCCCTTGGGGGGTTTCCGGGGGGTGGTCTGCACACAGTGGTCCTGGGGGCCTCCTGAAGCAGGGAAGCTACGGCCAGCAGTACTGCCCTCCTCTCGGCAGGTGCAGTGTGCAGGACCGCTGGGTGCAGGGCCTTGGGAGAGGTGGCCTTCTGGTTTTCTCTCCAGAGAAACTGATGTGACCTGGAACCTGAACCCCTCGTGGTCTTGGGGTGGGGGCAGGCGACAGTCCCAACCCAGGAGATTGGGTTTCTCTCTGGGCAGCTGCCCGTTTTTGCTGGGCCACCTCCTGATTCCATCGTCCCGGCCACATGTATCGGATGCCTCTGTGTGGCGGGCTCCGGGTCAGCATGGGCTGGTGGCCAGCTTCTGACTTGACCTGCTGCCTGATTTCTTCTAGGCCAGAGCTGTGGGCTGATTTGGGGAGAGTGCCCAGGAACTCCAGGGTCTGAGGGAGGCCCCGGCGTCTGTGACAGGCCGTGCCTCCTCTGCTGCGGGGGGTGCAGGAGGGCGAGTGGGCCTTTTGCAGAGCATGGACTCTGGCCAGAGGGCTGGGGCTGTGGGCCCAGCGACATGGTTTCTGTGTCATTTTCCTGAGGCGGGTCTGTTGGAGGCCAGGAGAACGCTTTTGTGGGTAGGAGTGTCCCTAAGACTGTGGGGCCTGGGGTGCGGCCTGTAGCAGCTTTGGGGCTCCTGGGATGGGTGTGGTTGGAGATCCTGCTGGGAGGGCCCACACCCGGCCCTTGGGGTGCAGCAGGGGACGCTAAAGCCCGTGATGTCATCTTGGATGTTGGATGCACATGTTTCGCCCGCAGCCAAACTGGCTTTCCATTTGGATTGAGCATTCTTCCTTTGGCTCTCCCCCTGCCTCATGCCTGCTGGGGTGGGGCAGCCTGGGGGTCCCGCGGGCGGCTGGCTGCCTGTGAGCTGGGTACCTGGGGCCTGAGGCTGCCCCGAGGGCTGGCCTGACTTTGCAGAAACAGTGCAACCTGGTGGGGCTGTGCGCTCTCAAGCTGACCAGCTCCAGGTGTGCCCAGGCTCGTCTGAGCTCTTCACACTTGCCAGTCCCCCGACACCTGCCTGCAGGGCCCTGGTGCCCTGGCGCGTGGCAAGCCAGCCCATTTTGGGTCCGCTGCGCGTGTCCATTGGTCAGCACGTAGCAGAGCCACTGGGGCTGCAAGCCCGCCCCACAGCGGAGAGCTCTCCTGCACTCCCTGCTGCTCAGAGATCCAGGCGATGGATGTGACTCAGCGAACAAGACTGAGGCCCTGACCTTCGGGAATTAAACGGAGTAGCGCTGTTCACTGCAGTATTGCTGGAACGTGGGACCGTGCCGGCACACAGCCCGAGATCTGTGCCGTTGCCATCGCCCTGGTCACGATTGTTTATTGGGGAGTTAGGGCCAGCCTTGTGGGGCGGAGGCCCAGAAGCTGGGTGGGTCAAGGCCGGCGCCCAGGACGGGCCTAGAGCCAGACTCCTGGTTGTTGCGAGAGAGGCGCTCACGCCCGGGGTGGGGGCCACTCGTGTTGCGGTTTCACAGACCCTCTTCAGCAGCCCCAGGCAGCACAGGCTGCCCAGGCCAGAGCCGCTCCGTCCAGGAGCAGCGGGCATGCGTTTCTTTCCCTCCCCTTCTACCTTTAATTGTTAAATTAGGTTTTTAAAGCTTGGGCCAGAGCACGCTCACTTGAGCAACTTCCAGTAGCCTGAAGGGACTTGTAGTCAGGAGAGATGGTGGCCCCTCTTCCCTCCCACTCACCCCAAGCCACGGGGCTCAGCCTGGGCACAGTGCAGTAGGGCCGGTGCGGGCCGGGGCCGG
>NW_005370096.1:95580-96897 GCF_000412655.1 Myotis brandtii | reverse complement strand
CGGCCTGTGGGCTCGGGACCCTGGTGCTTTGTCCCGATGCGGCATTCCAGCCAGACGCTGCCTTTGTCAGAGGCCTGAGAACAGAGGCTGCTGCGGGAAGTGGTCCTGGGTGGAGCCTGCCCCGCTCCTGGGCAGGGACTCAGACCGCGTCCCAGTCACCCCGAGTCACTGTTTCCAGCAGGGCCTCCAGGAGAGCTGGCAGAGCCCTCCAGGCAGGGTCTGGTGACGGCCCTGCACCTTTGGGGCGCTGCTGCTGCATTCCCCCATTCGGCTCTGCCTGGGGCCCAGCACCACTGCGGGGTGCAAGGGTGGAAGGCACCGTGTGCCCAGGGCAGGTGGGGGCTCGGAGCAGGCTCAGGCACCCTGCCAGCTGCCCAGCTCTGTGCTCCCGGGGCCCTGGCCTCCATCTGGGTGCACAGGTGACAGAGGAGAGGATGTAGGGGTGGGGGGTGGGAAAGACTGTTGGGGAGGTGAAATGCAGGCTGGGGGCTGAGGCTGAGTAGAGGCGCCTTGAGAAAGGGGGCAAGGGATCCTGTGAGGGGACAGCAGGGCCCAGAGAGCTGGGCAGCAGGCTGACGCCGAGCCTCAGGGGCTCACATAGGGGGCAGGTCCCCGTGGCTGAGTCCTGTGCCCCAGCACCTGGCCCGTGCCGGTGCCTTCTTATTGTGCCCTACTCACCCCTCGTCTCCCTCCTGGTCCCCCTGGCAGGAGAGGGGTTCCCTTTGCCATGGCTGCTCCGCTCCCTCAGAGGGCCTGGCACTGGGTCCTGGGGGCTGCGAGGGTGGGGCTGCCCGGTCCCACCCCCCTTGCCCAGAGCCCTGTCTGAGCTCGCTGGGCGGGAGGTTGGAGAGCAGGTCTGGGGTGGCCTGGCCTGGCCTCGCTGGCTGGATGGGCGGCAGAAGCAACGACTGTCCTGCCTGCAGGCCGAGGAGGAGCTCGTCAAAGCGCAGAAGGTGTTCGAGGAGATGAACGTGGACCTGCAGGAGGAGCTGCCGTCCCTGTGGAACAGGTGAGGGGGAGGCGGTGCGGCCCCTCGCCTCCTTCCACGCTGCACAGCTGTGCCCGTGCCTGTCGGGGTGCGCCCTCGGGGCCGTGTCTCAGGTGAGGGTGGAGTGGGCAGCGTGTCTGTGCTCTCTCCTGGTTGCCCACCCTGACCTGCGTGTTGGTTTTGTCTCCTCCCTCCCCCTGCAGCCGTGTCGGTTTCTACGTCAACACGTTTCAGAGCATCGCAGGCCTGGAGGAGAACTTCCACAGGGAGATGAGTAAGGTGGGTGGGGCGTGCCGCCCAGGGCCGGCAGAGGGCAGGGTGGGAGCCCC
>NW_005370096.1:87398-95398 GCF_000412655.1 Myotis brandtii | reverse complement strand
GCTGCCCTGCACATGGGAGCTGTGTGGTGCTGGGGGCTGTGGGTGGAGCGCCAGGGCCCACGCCCGCCCCGCTCCCCTGCCCACTCTGTAACCTGTTCGCAGGCAGCTTTGGCCCAGGGAGCTGTGTCAGATGGTGGTGGCTTCCCAGGTTGTAGGCAAATAAATCAATTGCGAGAATCTTCTCAGTTTTTAATATCCTTTCACGTGTCGTAGATATTGAACCAGGACTGTTTTGTCTGCCTGAACTGGTGTGAGAAGGGGTCTGATTGGCCTCCATCCCCATTGTGTTATTTTCACGTTAGTTTAACCGGAGTTAGAGGGCAGCGCTGAGGGAGACCCGCCTGGCGGCCTCCTCCCGCCGTGCCCTGAGCGGGTCTCTCTGGCTCTGGGCCTGGAGCAGTGGAGGGATGCTGCGGCCCAGCCCGGCCAGAGGGAGCAGCACGCATGGGCCTTCCCCGAGTCCCCGCGTCACGCCGCGTGGGACTTCCCCTTTCTGCCTTCTTTCCCTTTTCCCTTCAGAGACCCGAGACAGCCTAGGAGATGGGAACAGAAAGTGGTGGTTTGGGGGAGAAGATGTGTGTGTTAAGTAGGAGGGGGATGAATCTCTGAGCTTCCTATCAGCCAGGACAGAGGACGATTCTCAGTAGTGAGACTTGCATGCACGGGCGCCCTGCCTGTGCCGCGGGGACCTCCCTGGCAGGTGGCGTGGCCTGGAAGCGTCTGGGCAAGAAGACCTCACAGTTCAGACCCCCAGCTAGTTTGCAAGAACAGCTTAGACGTTTTAAAGCAGGACCAGCTCGGTGTGGCCTTTGAGGAATCTCTACGAGTAGAAAGGAAAGAAAAGATGGTCCCTGGAAACCATGGCTGTGGCAGGGCAGCCACTGCCTCCATCTCGCCCCTTGGCTTCCTGGTTTGGGCTGTGGGTTCGCAGCGCCCCCTCATGGGGGAGCAGAGCTGTTTCCGCAGGGACCGGTGCGGGAAGGGGTTCAGAGGGAGAGGCAAGATGGCGTTGGGAGAGTGGCTGTTTGGTGGCTCCCGAGGCTCCCCTACCTGTGCTCTCCCTCTGCAGCTCAACCAGAGCCTCAACGATGTGCTGGTCAGCCTGGAGAAGCAGCATGGGAGCAACACCTTCACGGTCAAGGCCCAGCCCAGGTGCGCCGTTCTCTGCTGCTGGTGGGGAGGGGTGTGGGCGTGGGCGTGGGTGTGCTCTGTGGCTCTGCACTCGGGCAAGGCTGGGGCAGGGCTGCTGCTGTGGTCGCCCCAGTTGGGCCTTCCCGGTGAGGGCACTGCCAACCCCGTGCTCCCATGGGGAGGCCCCTCTCAGGGCAGTCTGCACCCCACCTGAGCCTGGCCAACATCCTCATCTGCGGGGCAGGCAGCCGGGGCTGTGCCTGTGGGGGCAGGGGGGACGGGGCCTGACCCCCAAGTGTGGGGCTTCTGGGAAGTGAGCAGTCCTCTTAGAGTGGGTGGCGCCCTCCTTGCCCCCTGCTCCCAGGAAGCCGAGTCCCCAGGCTGGCATTCTGCACCCTGGCCAGGCTGGCCTTGTTCCCGCCACACCGCCTCCAAGGAGACCCCCGTTTTCTGAGGGGCACGTGCGAGCGAGGAGGGGAGGGAAAGGTCTTCCCTCTGTGGCCCGTGGGAAACAGCAGGGCGTCTGGGAGTTTCCTTCCTGCCCTGTCGGTCATCACCCCCCAGAGTGGGGACCACAAGGAGCCTCGCTTTCCTCGTCTGTAGGAGGGGTGACTGACTGCTTCTTGGGTGATCGGGGTTACCTAGGACTACGGAGGTATTCAGTGAATACTACTGCCCCTCTCTGAAAATAATATAAACGTGCCCTGGGCTGAGGAGCGCTGGGGTGCAGTGGCGGTGGAATGAAGGCCAAGGGCGACTTCCCAGGTGCCTGCAGGGAGCACCCGCCTCCCTACTGCACTGCTGGCCGAGGTGTGTGCAGCGGCCAGGTTGAGTGGGGGCGGGGCGGGCAGTGGCCATCCTGATCACCATCCTGTCACCGGAGGGGAAGGGAGGGCTGGAGGCTGTGAGCTGCTTCCCACAGGAGGCCTGCTCACCTGGCCCAGCGCCGCCCTGGCCGCCGAGCCCACCCCTTCCAGACACCAGGCTCCGCTCGTTTCGTCAGCACCACCCCGGGCCGGGGAATGGACCATGACAGCCAGGCGGCCAGGCCTCTCATGACCCCAGGGTGTTAGGGGAGACTGCTTTCTGCCCAGCCCCCATGTCAGTGGCTCTGATGAGGGGTGAGGACAGGCCAGCCCCGCATCCCACATTTCCCCCGGTGAAGGCCTCCGTCCCGTCCGTCCCCACAGAAAGAAAGCTAAACTGTTCTCCCGGCTGCGCAGGAAGAAGCCCAGGTGCTTTTTTTTGGATGGCGGGCAGGCAGCCTGAGCCGTGTGTGCATTGGCCGGGCCAGACCCGACCGTTAACAGTGGCCAGTGACCAGAAAGGGGCCTGGGAGGCGCGGGCAGGGCAGTGCTAAAGTGGTGTACGCCTGCCTCTGTCCTCACATCTGATCTTCAAGGAGCAACTCCTCCCAGGACACACTCACTCACTAACGGGGAAAGTGCCAGCAGTGTCAGGCTGTCCGCCACCCAGGCCCCTCCCCAGGTGACCAGTTTCTCTGTGCCCTTCTAGAGCCGCCCTGCGCAGGCGGCCACGCACCGCAGGCCCGGCCAGAGGCCTGAGGAGCTGGGTTCTTAAATTGATTCCACTCGAATGTGGATGTACACTGCCCCCTGGCTAGTGGCTGGTCTCAGTGCATCTGAGCATGCACTCGGCCCTCTGCCTCCACGCAGAGGCCTGTGCACACAGCTGCCTGGTTCTCGGTGCCGAACCATGTGGCTTAGAGACCTCACCCTCCCTCCCACTCCTGGGCTGTGGGGCACCCCGCTGTCTCCCACCGCCTATGGCCTCCGGGTGGTGTCCCTGGTCTTCCTGGAAGGGCCCCTGGGAGCAAAGGTTCGGAGACAGTGATGGTGTGGTGTGGGCGGAGGCGTGGCGTGGGCAGAGGGCGCAGCGTGGGCGGGGAGCCAGGCATTGGGGTGTGAGTGGGGGCAGGGCGGGAGGCAGCCAGAGGCCTTTGGGTCCAGCTCAGTGGCAGCCGGGAGGAGCTGATGTGTGGCTTGTGGGGACTCACTTTGCCTCTAGGATGTTTGGCTTCCTCCTGCTGGGGAGCTCGGGCCTGTGAGGCTACTGGGCTGCCCCTGGTGCTGGCTCGGGACCTGCCCCATCCCCTGGGGACCATAGGCCTCCAGCTCAGTGCTCCCCCAGGTGCTGCTGCCAGTCCTCAGGTACAGGGACACGCAGCTCACACGTGGGCACATCACATGTTCCCAGTGAGTCCATGTGGACACTCATCACACCCGGGTCCACACACTGCTCTACATGCTCACACACACACGTGTTCTCATGCACACGGACCCCAGGGTATCTGCACATGCACACACTGCTCTACATGCTCACACACACACGTGTTCTCATGCATGTGGACCCCAGGGCATCTGCACATGCACACCTGTCCCACACACTGCTCTACATGCTTACACATACACGTGTTCTCATGCATGTGGCCCCCAGGGCATCTGCACATGCACACCTGTCCCACACACTGCTCTACATGCTTACACATACACGTGTTCTCATGCATGTGGCCCCCAGGGCATCTGCACATGCACACCTGTCCCACACACTGCTCTACATGCTTACACATACACGTGTTCTCATGCATGTGGCCCCCAGGGCATCTGCACATGCACACCTGTCCCACACACTGCTCTACATGCTTACACATACACGTGTTCTCATGCATGTGGCCCCCAGGGCATCTGCACATGCACACCTGTCCCACACACTGCTCTACATGCTCAGACACATACATGTTCTCATGCACGTGGACCCCAGGGCATCTGCACATGCACACCTGTCCCACACGCTGCTCTACATGCTCAGACACATACACGTTCTCATGCACACGGGCCCCAGGGCATCCGCACGTGCTCACCCTTCCCGCACACTGTTCTACATGCTCAGACACATACACGTTCTCATGCACACGGGCCCCAGGGCATCCGCACGTGCTCACCCTTCCCGCACACTGTTCTACATGCTCAGACACATACATGTTCTCATGCACACGGACCCCAGGGCATCCGCACGTGCTCACCCTTCCCGCACACTGTTCTACATGCTCACACACACACGTGTTCTCATGCACACGGACCCCAGGGCATCTGCACATGCACACCTGTCCCACACACTGCTCTACATGCTCACACACATACATGTTCTCATCCACACGGACCCCAGGGCATCCGCACGTGCACACCCCTTCCACACACACCTACAGATTTGCACACTTCCTCTTCGGCGCTAGGACCTCCCTCCCCTGGACACCCTCTTGTCTTCCCTCCGCAGTGACAATGCCCCTGCAAAAGAGAACAAGAGCCCTTCGCCGCCGCCCGATGGCTCCCCTGCGGCCACCCCTGAGGTCAGAGTCAACCATGAGCCCGAGCTGGCCATGGCCGCTGCGGCCACCCCCGGGGCTGCCCTGCCCAAGTCCCCGTCTCAGGTAGGCGTGGTCTCTCCGTGGCCTGTCTCCTCTCCTGCTTGTCTTCCTGCTTCACTGTTGCCCCCTCTTTCCTCGGTCTGTTTCCTGCCCGCGCCTGGGCAGGTTTGGAGCCAGAGGCTTTGCCCAGAGAGGGCTGAGCCGCATTGTTCTCCCTCTGGCCCTGCCCGGCCCAGGCTCACCTTAATGGCCTGGCCCTTGCAGGGGCCTCTTCCTGTTCTTTCCGCCTCACTGTGCCCGGCCCGCAGCAACGGCCCCGCCCCTTCCTCCATCTTCCCTTCCATGTCGGACACAGGCTCGGCCCTCACCCCGAGCACCAGGTCCTCAGAGCGGCCACCGCGTTGTCCTCGCCTTCTCTCTCCTGCATGGGACAGTGAAAGGGCCCGGCGAGGGCTGGGCGGGGTGGGCGGGGTCAGGGCGGGTCCAGCGGCCCCTGCCCACCAGGCTTCCAGTTGTTTTCTGCAGCGGTTTCTGCAGCCGCTTCCCGGGAGTTGGAAGGGGAGGGAGGGCGCAGCATCCCTCCAAGGGCTGGGCTGTCCCTGCCCCCCACTCCTGGCAGCAGCTCTGCTGGGCCTGTGCCTCACCCCCCCCCAGCAGTGATGAGGACACAGATGGTAACGGTGCCGGTGACAAGAGCCCACCTCTGAGGGCACTGCCGCGTGGCCGAGCGTGGAAGCCTGACAGTCGCCTGGGAGGCGGGCGCTCTGAGGTGCCCGAGGCTCTGGGTGGCAGGGGTGTGACTGCCTTCTGTAGTCTCTTCCGGGCCCTGCTCCGGGCGCAGGTGAGGTGGAGGCTGAGCTGAGCTCTGCAGCGGGGCCTGGAGTGGTGCAGGGTGAGGCTGCAGGGTGGCTGCTTCCCAGCTGCTTCCCAGCCTCTCACCTGGCGAGCCCTCCTGGGCCACTCCCTTTGTCTTCTCTCTTCTCTCACCTCCTCCCCCTTCCCTCTCTCCCTCCCTTTTCTCCTTTCTCTCTGTACAGCGTGTTGGACCTCCTCCCTTGGGAGGGTGGCGTGGTCCTGGGGTCTGTCTTGGGGAGCAGTGACTCCTTGCTTCTTCCTCCCCAGTTGCCTGGGTGGGGCCGTGGCCTGTATGTGACTAACCTTGGCTTTGTCTCTGTCTGTCTCCCCCCAACCCCTGTGCTCCCTGCGCGGCCCCTCACCCGCTGTGGACTCAGCTCCGGAAAGGCCCACCCGTCCCTCCGCCTCCCAAACACACCCCATCCAAGGAGGTCAAGCAGGAGCAGATCCTCAGCCTGTTTGGTGACACCTTTGTCCCTGAGATCAGCGTGACCACCCCCTCCCAGGTCAGCCGCGGCCGCCGCGGCCCAGCTCTCCCCTCCTCTTGCTCTCTTGGGGCGTGCATGGCCTTCCCTCCATCCCACACCCTGTGCCTCTGCCTCAAGAGCCAGGCATTTGGCCAGAGAGATTGGCCCTGAGCCTCCCTGTCACTCACTCATTCATTCACCCATGCTTTCATCCCTCATCCCTCATCCATCTCTGAGCATGTATTGGGGCCACATGCAAATGGTCCCAGCAGGGTGATCATCTCACAGTGCCTCCTGACTCCATTGATGCTATGGCTGAAAGGGGTGGGAGCACGGAGGCCTTGCTCATGGAGGGGGGTCCTTCTTGGGGCAGGTGACTGCCAGGAGCTGCAGGCAGAGACAGCCAGGGGGCTGAGTGCTGGGCTCAGGGCTCCTGCAGCTCCTGTGCTGAGTGCCGTTCACAGCACAGCAGGAGGGCCGCACGGAGCGGCCTGCACCATCCGAGCAGCGCAGCCAGGGAGCTACCTGCTCGAGCCTGGGTCCTGGGCCTCCCAGCCAGGCCTGGCCCCGCGAGGCCTGGTTCTGTGTGGACTTCTAGCCCAGGCTGTGGTGGCCCGGGTTGGGCTGCTGCTGCGGGTTGGCCCTGCCTGGGGCACCCGCTCTGACTCCTTAGCCCTCTCAGAGGCCCGGGGCTGGGGCAGAGCAGGAGGTGTGAGTGCAGGAGAGGTGCTGGCAGGCTCTCGGGCGAGTCCCCAGGGAGGACTTCAGGTCAGAAGTAGGGGCTTTGAGTGTGGGTGTGACGTGGGTGCCAGGGAGTGCCCTGGCCCGGGCCCCGGTGGCCTGCTGGGCCCCTGACCACTGGCGCGCGCTTCTGCCCGTGCCCAGCACTGTGAACCTGACCAGGCAGTGCCACCACTTCTATAACGACCCTGGTCCGTTCTCAGCCGCTCTCTGACAGGGTGGCCCAGGGCCAGGTGAGCTGCGGGCCTGCCCTGCAGCCAGACCGCCGGCCCCAGGGGGTCCAGGGATCCCAAGCCCCTCATTCGGGGGTGCCAGGGCTGCCGGGCTGCTGGGCGGTGGGCGGGAGGATGTGGACTGCCCTGGCCCTGGACACTGGGTCCCTGGAGCACACGGTGGCAGCTGCCTGGGCCTGGGTGACTTCTGAGAAAGGGCGGGTGTGGGGCTCCAGGGGAGAGAAGTGGTCCCGCAGGCTGGTGGGAGCACCCAGAGGCCGCACCTAGCGTGTCCCGGGCATGGGTTCCCTCAGAGGCAGGGCTGTGGGGACAGCAGTGACACCTCTCCAGGCTCATCGGGCAGGGTTTGACCTGCAGGAAGAGGCAGGGGCAGGGGCTGGCCTGAGCCGGGCAGGCCCTCCTGTCCAGGACGTGCGTCTCGTGGGCTGGGCTCTGGGTGAGGGGATGCCTTGTCTGTCCCCTGAGCTGTGGGGCAGCAGCACCAGGTGCTCTCAGGCCTGAAGGGCTCCCCTGAGGCCACACCTCCGCTGAGCAGGCTTCTCTGGGGAGCCCCTCCCACACCCCAGGTCTCAGAGGGGAGGGCCTCGGAGGACAGGGCTGGAGGGCCCTCCCCGTCAGTGCTGGTGCCCATCAGGAGAGGCAGAGCTGGGCTGGGCTCCGGAGTTGCGGCCCCAGGAGGGTGGGAGGCCAGGGGAGACCCTCACACGGATGGAGGGCGGCATGTCCCCTGGGCTCGGTGCCGGGGGCCGTCTTCTGCAGGCGGCTCTGGGACTGAGGCCCCCCTTACAGTGGGGCTGGGCCTCCAGCACGCGTGGGCCACCGTGTTCCCGTCTCGGGCTGTGCCTGTCACAGGCCCATTCCTGAGCTGCGCCCAGACCCCTGCATGGTAGTCTCGGAGTGGCTGGGGCGGGATCTTTAATTTGAAAAGGTGCCACGGGTGTTGGGGACCCACCGCCATGATTGGGCTCCTCGGCAGTGTGGCTGGCTCGGCCCCGTCCTCACTCCCTGGAGCTGGCTGGTGGGCGGTTGTCACACTGGGTGGACGTCCGTACGGGGCAGCGAGGGAGACCGAGCCTGTCGAGGGGCCCACTGTGGCCCTGTCCAGCCTGGGGCGCTGCCTGGGCTTCTCAGGTGGGTGCTGAGGTCCGGGAGCTTGTGGTGCAGGACCAGGAGGCAGAGCCCCGTGGC
>NW_005370096.1:85150-87115 GCF_000412655.1 Myotis brandtii | reverse complement strand
GCTGTGCTTTCTGTCACTAACGGCCTTCCTCCTCTGCCGCTGCCGCCGCCGCCCAGTTTGAGGCCCCAGGGCCGTTCTCGGAGCAGGCCAGTCTGCTGGACCTGGACTTTGACCCCCTGCCACCCGTGGCGAGCCCAGTGAAGGCGCCCACGCCCTCCGGTCAGGTTGGTCTGAGTCTGCCACCACCTGTGTGCCCATCGGCATCTGGGCGGCTGGGCCCTGGGCGCACGTCTGCCCCGGCCGTGTGGGCCCATGGAGTCCTGGCTCTTCTCCTCCCACTCTGTCCCGGGCCGTGGGGAATGGAAGAGAGCAGGCTGGGCGGGGCCCGGGGGAGGGCCTGCTGACCTCACCTGGCAGTGGACGGCTTCTCCCAGCACCTGCGCCTCTCCTGGCAGCAGCCCTGTTGGGGTGTTCCCTGGCCTGAGGTTGCAGGCCCCTGAGAGGTGTCCAGGATGCAGCCTTCTGGGGACCCAGCCCAGCTCAGGCTGACCTGTGCCTGCCGGCTTGAGGGCCCTGGGGGGGGGCGTGGGAGGGGGGTCCCCGGGGTTGCTTGCCTGCCCCCCTAACTCCTGTGCTAACTCTGTGCTTCTCCCTCTGCTGCGCTCAGCCCATCCCCTGGGATCTCTGGGAGGTAAGCCTGCTGCTCAGCGCTGGTCCCGGGGCCGCGCCTCCGCTTGGGCCATCCGCTCACACGTGCACACAGCCGCGCTCCTGTGCGCAGGCGCTGGCTGCAGCTGCGTCTCCAGCTGCTCCTTCTCCTCTGTGGGCGGCTCCCCGCCAGCCCCGATGGGAAAGGGCTCCTTGGTTTCGCTGGAGAAGGGGTCCTCCCCGGTGTGGGCCGGCGTCAGGGCCTGTGAGCGGCCTCCACACCGCCCGCCGGGCGTCCAGGATGGACATGCTGCCCGTGTGCTGGGCGGGACTCACAGGAGGGCCCTGGGTGGAGTCTTGGCCTTTGACAGGCTTTCTGTCCACAGGCCACACGGGCAGTGGCATCGGGGCTTTGGGGACAGGCGGGCGGGAGGGAAAGGCAGGCTGCTGTGCACATGGTACCATAACCTAGCGGCTCTGCCACGGCTCCGGAGGGCAGGGACTGCCCTGTAGGAGGGGCTGGCGACAGTGCTGCGGCCCAGGCTCGGGCAGCGGGGACAGCCCCACAGGAGGGCTGCCCTCTGGAGGGGCCTGAGGGGGCGCGGGCAGAGCCGTTCTGACGAGCAGGTTTCAGGGGGTGCCGAGTGCCGTGCGTTCCTTCCTGCCTGCCGCTGTCAGGGGACCCAGGAAGTGGAGGCAGGTGCCCCTCAGGGTTGGCATCTGCCCCAGGCTCTGGCCAGCGCCCGCCGCAGGCACCCGCACCCCTCTGCCAGCACTGGTGGCTCATGCCTGTCTCTGTCTCGTGCCCTGCCCACCACCTTCCCTCCCTGCCTCCCGCCCTCCCACCCCTTCTCCCTGGTGGCCGTCACCAGCCCACAGAGGGTCCAGCTGGCAGCTTACCTTCCAGGGAGCCCAGCGCTGCCGAGGGCACCTTTGCTGTGGCCTGGCCCAGCCAGGTGGCTGAGCCGGGGCCTGCCCAAGTAAGTGCCCACCTGCCAGCCCCCATCTGCCCTCGTATCTGGGGGTGTAGCATGGAAGACGAGCTTAGAGGAGGGAGCACAGGATGGACACGCTACGTGAGCTGGAGGGTGAAGCCAGGGCCCCGAGCCTGGGCCCCTGTGTTCAGGATGGCTGGCTCAGAGCAGCCCCTTTCCCTTCCCCAGCCCACCCCCCCAGCCCCCAGCACAGCCTCTCCCAGGGGAGGGAGGAGCATGTAGAGCACCCACTGGTTTAGGTGAGAACCTGTCAGAATTTTCTCCCTTACTTCACCCTGCACAGTCCATCCCCCCCTGAAGAGTGAGGAAGGTTGCGGGATTGCTCCCAGAGTTGGAAGTGGCCGAGCGTGGGAGGTGGCCCAGGGCAGCCTGGCTGCCGCCA
>NW_005370096.1:84216-84753 GCF_000412655.1 Myotis brandtii | reverse complement strand
GGGGCACCCAGCCTGGGGCCGGAGCCCAGGAGCCCGGGGACACAGCAGCTGGCGAAGCAGCCTCGGTGAGACTCGGGGACCGGGCCCTGCCTTTCCTCCCCGCTGTCTGTCTGTCTGCTGCCCGCCTGCCTGTGCCCAGCTCTGTGTGCTGCCTGTTCTGCTCTGTCCAGCTGCAGTTCCCGTGAGGGAGACTGAGGCAGGCTGGGCTCGCGCTGGGCCAGCACCCCTCCCCTGCCCCGCCCTCCGCCCACCTCCTGCTCACAGACCTTGCTCCCTCCCAGAACTCCCTGCCGGCCGTGGTGGTGGAGACCTTCTCTGCAGTGAACGGCACGGTGGAGGGCAGCAGCGGGGCTGTGCGCGTGGACCTGCCCCCGGGGTTCATGTTCAAGGTAAGCCCCGGCTCTGATCCCCAGCCTGCTGGCCACTGCCTGAGGCATCCTGGGGGTGGGAGCACCCCTCTCTAAATGGGAAGGCTATGTAGTTGGCCCAAAGCCATCCCGCTCCTACAACGCCTGCTACCCCACTGGCGAGCTAGCA
>NW_005370096.1:80828-84204 GCF_000412655.1 Myotis brandtii | reverse complement strand
GGGCCTTCGCGAGAGGGTGTGCAGCTTCCCGCCATCCCCTGCAGGTGCAGGCCCAGCATGACTACGCGGCCACAGACACAGACGAGCTGCAGCTCAAGGCGGGGGACGTGGTGCTGGTGATCCCCTTCCAGAACCCTGAGGAGCAGGTGGGCCGGGGTTCGGCCGGGCGGGCTCCCCATCCTCACCTGTCCTCATCACTCCCCCTCCCCTGCCTTGCTCCCTTCCTTTGTTCCTTCCCTCCCGTCCGTCCGGTCCCCCATGTGGCCACATCTTTGTCTCTCCTTTGTCCTCACTCTTTTCCTCGCACACCTGCTCCTCCGGCGCCTCCTTGTCTCCCTGAGGCTCCATCTGCCTCTCAGCTCTCTGCAGGCTTCCTTTTTGAGACTTCCCTTCTCTAGGCTTCCTTCTCCAGGCTCCTCTGCCCTGCCGCTTCCCTGCCCTGCCCTGCACCGCGTTCTCCCTCCTCCCAGGCTGGGCCCCTGGCCGTCCCTCCATGAACCCGCCTGCTCTGCTTCCTGCCTCTAAGGGGCCCGCCCTCTCTGTGGCCTGCCGGTGGCCCTGCGTGCCGCCCCCCCAGGCTGGCCCGCACCCATCCACAGGGGACCCAGGGGCCCACAGGGCAGTGAGTGGTCTCTGCAGGAACCCTGAGCACCCGCCGTGCCTCAGCGTTTCCCACCCCAATGCCTGTCAGAGCCGCCTCCTGCGTGGCTTCTCCGTGTCTGCCTGTCATCAGCACGTCCCTGGGGTTTAATTGACGGGTGGCTGAGGGTGGGAGGAGGGCTGGTTTGGAAGGAGGCCAACTTGGGTGGGGTCCTGGGCGGGGCTCTAGGGCGCCAGGCACTGACTGAGCCACACTGGGCTGGGAGTGAGTAAGAGGGTTTCCCGGGCCTGGTGCCGGATCAGCTGATTCTCCTGAACCTCAGGTCTCCCTTGTGGGCCAGCCCTGGGCTGGGTGGGGTTTTCAGAAGCAGAATCCTGGCC
Organism: Myotis brandtii; assembly: GCF_000412655.1. NCBI lineage: Eukaryota > Metazoa > Chordata > Mammalia > Chiroptera > Vespertilionidae > Myotis > Myotis brandtii. The sequence continues at coordinate 83,223 of NW_005370096.1, read as the reverse complement.
TCTGGCCCTTGCCTGGTCATCGGGGCCAATAGAAGTGGCTCAGATCGGACAAATGGCAGAGTGAAACGAGAAGGATGTAGGTGGGCACCAGGTGTAGCTCAGCCGCAGGGCAGTGAAGGCTCAGCCACAGGCCTGGGGCCAGGGTCTGGGGTCCGGGAGGCTGTCAGGGCCTGGGAGGGGTCAGGGCCTGGGGTCTGGGAGGGGTCAGGACCTGGGAGGGGTCAGGGCCTGGGAGAGGTTAGGGTCTGGGAGGGATCAGGGCCTGGGAGAGGTTAGGGCCTGGGGCCCGGGAGGCTGTCAGGGCCTGGGAGGGGTCAGGGCCTGGGGTCTGGGAGGGGTCAGGACCTGGGAGGGGTCAGGGCCTGGGAGAGGTTAGGGTCTGGGAGGGATCAGGGCCTGGGAGAGGTTAGGGCCTGGGGCGGTGCCGGATCAGCTGATTCTCCTGAACCTCAGGTCTCCCTTGTGGGCCAGCCCTGGGCTGGGTGGGGTTTTCAGAAGCAGAATCCTGGCCTCTGGCCCTTGCCTGGTCATCGGGGCCAATAGAAGTGGCTCAGATCGGACAAATGGCAGAGTGAAACGAGAAGGATGTAGGTGGGCACCAGGTGTAGCTCAGCCGCAGGGCAGTGAAGGCTCAGCCACAGGCCTGGGGCCAGGGTCTGGGGTCCGGGAGGCTGTCAGGGCCTGGGAGGGGTCAGGGTCTGGGGTCTGGGAGGGGTCAGGGCCTGGGAGGGGTCGGGACCTGGGAGGGGTCAGGGCCTGGGGTCTGGGAGGGGTCAGGGCCTGGGAGGGGTCAGGGCCTGGGAGAGGTTAGGGTCTGGGGCCCGGGAGGCTGTCAGGGCCTGGGAGGGGTCGGGACCTGGGACGGGTCAGGGTCTGGGGTCTGGGAGGGGTCAGGGTCTGGGGTCTGGGAGGGGTCATGACCTGGGAGGGACCAGGACTAGGACAGAGGCTGGTGGGATGGCCTCAGGTCACTCTGGAAGCTGTTCCTGGGCCAGCTCAGCGGAGTGTCCTGGAGCTGTTCAGGGAGGTCTGGGAGGGTGGTGATGTCCCCGGATGGTGGGGAGCTCCTGGCTGGGACTGAGGGCTGTTCAGACACGTCCAGAGCAGGGCCAGGGTCAGGCTGCCTTCCAGGGGGACGAGGCCTCGCCAGATGACATAGTTAACCCACCTGCTGAAGGGCGGACGGTCCTGGGCAGCTAGGCTTGGGGCTGGGGAGGTTAGCAGGGGAGGCTGCTTGGAGGAGGCGTTCTTTCAAGGGTGGACAGGCTAGAGGAGGGGACATTTTCCCAGCAGATCCCCAAACACACACACCCTTTAGGTGCGGGCAGCCCTCCGTGGCCACTCGCTCAGCCTGCGCTCTGCTCCCTCAGGATGAAGGCTGGCTCATGGGCGTGAAGGAGAGCGACTGGAACCAGCACAAGGAGCTGGACAAGTGCCAGGGCGTCTTCCCCGAGAACTTCACGGAGCGGGTTCAGTGAGGGCAGCAGGGCCGTGGTGCGGCTCTCTGGTGTGTGAAGAACACCTTCTCCCCAAAATGTGTGTTTTTTTCTTTGTTTTTTTTTTGGACTTTTTGGAAAGCAAAGGGAAATCGAGAGGAGAGACCTGAGCCACGAGGTGTCTCCCAAAGGAGGTGGTTTTCCGAAGAGCCGGCTCCGGCAGGTTGGGCTGAGTCGCCATTGTCCGGCGCTGCTGTGCCCCTAGTTGAGTTCTGGCTGCCGCCACCCGCAGCGCCCTTTGGGGTCCGCAACCGCCACGTACCCGGCCCAGGGTGGGCCTGGGGCTGCAGAGCCGCCGCGCTTGCCTGAAGCTTTGGCTGAGCCACTGGGCAAGGGTCCTCCTTTCCTGCCGCTGCTGTGGGTGGGGTCCAGTCTCCCAGACACCTTGGGACCCAGACCTGTCTGGCCTCGCCCTGCCCCGCAGACCGTCTGTGTGCTGTTTGAAAATAAATCTTAGTGTTCAAAACAATGAAACAAACCTGACGAAAGCACTCAGAAAATGTGCGTTTTCTCTCCATTCCTGTCTCCTGTGCGTTGTCGCTGGGGTCACCTGTGCTTTCCCGTCTGGGCGCATGCTGGGCAGCAGGCTGGTTCCTGGCGGTCGCCCCACCAGCTGCACGGCCAGCACTTGTGAGTCAGCTGGGCCTAGAGCCGACAGAGGCTCCCCCCCTCGCCCCTCGCCCCTCGCCCCTCATGGGCGGTGCTGCTGGAGGCTGGACGGGATGCAGATGGCAGGAACCAGGTGACAGTGAGGGAAGACGGCTCGCACAACCAGCGTGTGCCAAGAAGTCTGCTAGGGCCCTGGCCTGTGCTCAGTGGTTAGTGTCACTCAGGGACCAAAGGGTCTCCGGTGCGATTTCTGGTCAAGGGCACATGCCTCGGTTGCAGGTTTGATCCCT
>NW_005370096.1:80237-80519 GCF_000412655.1 Myotis brandtii | reverse complement strand
ATGTGTCTCTCACAGCGATGTGTTTCTCCCCCCCTCCACTCTCTAAAGATCAATGAAAAAATAAACTCGGGTGAGGACTTAAAAAAAAAAGAAGTCTGAGTGATGGGATTTAACACACGTGGGAACTCGGGGTCAGGGGTCAGGGTCAGGGAACAGGCCCGAGGAGGGTGGTTTGTGGCTCGCAGGTGAGCGGTGGGTGGTCTGAACCTGACCCTTGGCTGGGCACAGGGGAAAGCCTGAGCCCGGTGTGGGGCCCACCCTCAGCCCCAGCTTCTCCCTCCT
>NW_005370096.1:46455-79921 GCF_000412655.1 Myotis brandtii | reverse complement strand
TCGCTCATTCCCGCACCATTTCCCAGGCCAGGGCTGGCGGGAATGAAAGTGGTCCCCCTGCCGCACTCCCGGGAGCAGTTCCAGCCGCAGCCGCTGTGACCTGCGTGGTGTGCGGGGCTCTGGAGGGAAAGCCACCGGCTTCGCCGGGCGGTGTCTGCGGAGCCTTCAACGTGAATGGCTTCCCGGAGCTGAGCAGGGCGGCTCCTTTTAGGCAGAGAAGCCGGGGGGCGGTGGAGTCGGCATCTGGCCAGGAGGTCGTGGTTGAGTTGGAGAGGCCTGTGGGGGTTCCAGCTCCTGCTGAGGAGCCGGCTCAGGAGAAGGGGACCCAGGCCAGGGACAGGCATTGGCCGGGGAGCCTTGCGGGAGGCGGACGGCGGGGCTTTGTGCGCTGAAGCTGGCACTGAAGCCTCCAGCGCAGCGGCCAGGAGGCGGGACAGTGGGTGAGGGGTGGGCCTTAGGGGCGAGGCAGCTCTGACCTCGTCCCAGGCTGCCCTGCGGACACCCCTAAGGGAAGGCCCCTCAGGGAAACTGAGGACAGGTACCAGTGAGCCCAGAGCCGGCACCGACCCTGCTTCCGGCCCGGCTGCACTGCCAGGAGCAGGGCCGCTCTCCCGCCACAGCCCAGGTCAGCACCAGGGCCCATGGAGATGCGCCCGAGATCCCGGGTGGGCGAGGCCTTGTCCCCCCATCTGCCACCCCCAAGCGTTTAGCTCATGTCCCGGAAGTGCCTGCCCCGTGCAAACTGCCAGGCGACCAGGAGGGCACGGCTCCTCCCCATGGAGCTGAGAAGCTCATCCCAGGGCTAAGGCGATGGGTCCTCGTAGCAGGTCCTCGTGGTGCAGTCGTGATGGGCGGGCAGTGCCGCAGGCTCCGCCTTGGGCTCTGAGCTGGTGACCTCGCACCTATGGCCTCAGGTAGGGGTCCTCGCCTGCCCAATTCCCCAGATGCCCGTGGCACCTCAGACTCATGTGCCTGAGGCTGGCAAACCCTGGGTGCTGGGCGCCCCCCTGATGCCACTGCTTCAGGTGCCACGGATCCCACTGGTTCCAGCCTTCCTGGCAGCTCCGGGGCTACAGCACAGGCCAGGCCAGGACACGAGGGAGGGCATTGCCTCCTGAGCAAAACGGCAACGCCTTCCTAGCAAGGCTCTCCCTGCCTGCCGGAGGCCGGAGGCCGGAGGTGCAGCCGCCTCCACAGACCCTGCAGCTCAGGCATGAGGACTGGGCACCACTGATCACGGCGGATGGAGGGATGTCGCTACAGTCCTGTTCCCTCCAATCGCCATCTCCTGGCGTTTTTCTTCTGCAAAACATGTAAGCCCACCACACCTGTGGGGCTTGCTGGCGCTCCAGGTGTTCCTGATTGCTCCATGCTCCCGTGTCTGTCTCCAAGTCCTCTGGCTGGCCTCTTAAAGAATTCTGGATCATTTTTGTCCCTCCCTCATCTCCTCCTAGTTCAGGCCTGTCACCTCCTCCTGCACCAACGTGACAGGATCCTGGTGGCTACTGCCTCTGTGGCTCTCCCTTCAGTGCACCCCTGGCTGCCAGGTGGTATTTCAGACACACTCTGGCCACAGGACGCCCACGTTTAAATACCCAGTAGTTTCCATTTCCCACATAAGCCCAGATCCCTCACCCAGACCTGAGGACTTGGCCCCTAGCCATCTTCTTCCATTTTCCTTCACTCCCCCTCTTGAATTTACTGCCCCAGTAACAGCTGAGCCGCACGCCCTCTGCCTTCTGTCCACCTTTTCTGTGCTGTGCTGTGGCCAAGCAGCCTCAGAAAGGACTCTTCCCTCACCTGCTGATGTCCCCGCCCCCTCCCCCTTCCCTCACCTGCTGATGTCCCCGCCCCCTCCCCCTTCCCTCACCTGCTGATGTCCCCTCCCCCTCCCCCTTCCCTCACCTGCTGATGTCCCCTCCTCTTCAGCCCAGGGTGGACTTGTGTCCCAGCCTGTGTCCTGACAGGCAAAGTCTGGCACCAGGGGTGGGCAGTTGGAGGGACCTGTTCAGTGCTCGCTGGGGCCTCCAACAGTCCACTGGGAGCCTCAGCCCAGGGTGTGTAGGAGGGGGGCTGTCATAGAACTGCTGGGTCCTGCTGAGTGCCCTGCCAGCCCCGCGTACGGCCTGGACGCGCTGGCTCTGGCTCGGACACCCCTTAGGAAATTTTGGTCCCCGAGTTTACCTTCCCCTCCTTGTCCTGCGAGCTAATCTTTATTTTTTTCACAAGATCTTTTTATTATTATTATTATTATTTTATTACACTTAGTGATACTTTATTTTTTAGAACAGTTTTAGATTAAAAATTTGATCAGAGAATTGGGAGGGTTCTCATCTACTGATGGGCACTTAGGCTGTTTCCAGATCTTAGCTATGGTGAATTGTGCTGCTATGAACATATGGGTGCACATATCCTTTCTGATTGGTGTTTCTGGTTTCTTGGGATATATTCCTAGAAGTGGGATCACAGGGTCAAATGGGAGTTCCATGTTTTGTTTTTTGAGGAAACTCCATACTGTCTTCCATAGTGGCTGCACCAGTCTGCATTCCCACCAGCAGTGCACAAGTGTTCCTTTTTCTCCACATCCTCTCCAGCACTTGTCGTTTGTTGATTTGTTGATGATAGCCATTCTGACAGGTGTGAGATGGTACCTCATTGTTGTTTTGATTTGCATCTCTCGGATGATTAGTGACTTTGAGCATGTTTTCATATGTCTCTTGGCTTTCTGAATGTCCTCTTTTGAAAGGTGTCTATTTAGATCCTTTGCCCATTTTTTGATTGGATTGTTTATCTTCTTTTTGTTAAGTTGTATGAGTTCCCTATAAATTTTGGAGATTAGGCCCTTATCAGATATGACGTTGGCAAATATGTTTTCCCACGCAGTGGGTTTTCTTGTTGTTTTGTTGATGGTTTCTTTTGCTGTGCAGAAGCTTTTTATTTTGATGTAGTCCCATTTGTTCATTTTCTCTTTAGTTTCAACTGCCCTAGGAGCTGTATCAGTGAAGAAATTGCTTTGGCATATGTCTGAGATTTTGTTGCCTTTGGATTCTTCTAGAATTTTTATGGTTTCCTGTCGTACATTTAAGTCCTTTATCCATTTTGAGTTTATTCTTGTGTATGGTGTAAGTTGGTGGTCTAGTTTCATTTTCTTGCATATATCTGTCCAATTTTCCCAACACCATTTATTGAAGAGACTATCTTGGCTCCATTGTATGTTCTTGCCTCCTTTGTCAAATATTAATTGAGCATATTGGTTCGGGCTAATTTCTGGACTCTCTATTCTATTCCACTGATCTATATGTCTGTTCTTGTGCCAGTACCAGGCAGTTTTGAGAACAGTGGCTTTGTAATACAGCTTGATATCTGGCATTGAGATCCCACCTACTTTGTTCTTTCTCAGGATCGCTGCAGCTATTCGGGGTCTTTTTTTATTCCAGATGAATTTTTGGAGAGTTCGTTCTAGATCTTTGAAGTAGGCCATTGGTATTTTAATGGGAAGTGCGTTGAATTTATAGATTGCTTTGGGTAGTATGGACATTTTAATGATGTTGATTCTACCAATCCAAGAACATGGTATGTTCTTCCATCTCTTTATGTCTTCCTCTATCTCTTTTTTCAACGTCCTGTAGTTTTCTGAGTAGAGGTCTTTTACCTCTTTAGTTAAGTTTATTCCTAGGTATCTTAATTTTTTTGGTGCGATGGTAAATGGGATTGTTTTTATAATCTCTCTTTCTGAAAGTTCACTATTGGTGTATAGAAATGCCTCAGATTTCTTGGGGTTAATTTTGTATCCTGCTACATTGCCAAATTCATGTATTAAGTCTAGTAGTTTTTTGATGGAGTCTCTAGGGTTTTGTATGTATAATATCATGTCGTCTGCAAATAAGGACAGTTTTACTTCCTCTTTTCCAATTTGGATGCCTTTTATTTCTTCTTCTTGTCTAATTGCAATGGCTAATACTTCCAGGACTATGTTGAAGAGGAGTGGCGAGAGTGGGCATCCCTGTCTTGTTCCTGTTCTTAGGGGAAATGGTGTTAGTTTTTGTCCATTGAGTATGATGTTGGCTGTGGGCCTGTCATATATGGCTTTTATTATGTTGAGGTATGATCCTTCTATTCCCACCTTGCTGAGAGTTTTTATCAAAAATGGGTGTTGGATTTTGTCGAATGCTTTTTCTGCATCAATTGATATGACCATGTGGTTTTTTTCTTTCAATTTGTTTATGTGATGTATTACGTTTATTGATTTACGGATGTTGTACCATCCTTGCATTCCTGGGATAAATCCTACTTGGTCATGGTGTATGATCTTTCTGATGTACTGTTGGATCCGATTTGCTAAGATTTTGTTGAGGATTTTGGCATCTATGTTCATGAGGGATATTGGCCTGTAATTCTCTTTCATTGTGTTGTCTTTACCTGGTTTTGGTATTAGGGTGATGCTGGCTTCATAGAATGAGCTTGGAAGTGTTCCTTCCTCCTGAATTTTTTGTAGTAGTCTGAGGAGGATAGGTTTTAGTTCTTCCTTGAAAGTTTGGTAAAACTCCCCTGAGAAGCCATCTGGTCCTGGGCTTTTGTTTGCTGGGAGCTTTTTGATGACTGCTTCAATTTCTTCCATAGTTATTGGCCTATTGAGATTTTTAGATTCTTCCTGATTGAGTTTTGGAATGTTGTATTTTCCTAGGAATTTGTCCATTTCCTCCAGGTTGTCTAGTTTGTTGGAGTAGAGCTGTCCATAGTATTGTTTAACAATCATTTGTATTTCTGTGGGGTCTGTTGTTATTTCGCCTCTATCGTTTCTGATTTGGTTTATTTGGGTCCTCTCTCTTTGCTTCTTGGTGAGCCTGGCTAGAGGTTTGTCGATCTTGTTTATCCTTTCAAAGAACCAGCTCTTGGTTTCATTGATTTTCTGTATTGTTTTTTTGGTCTCTATGTCATTTATTTCTGCTCTAATCTTTATTATCTCCTTCCTTCTGCTCACTCTGGGGTTTTCTTGTTGCTCTCTTTCTAATTCTTTGAGTTGTAGAGTTAGATGATTTACTACCATTTTTTCTTGTTTTTTGAGGTAGGCCTGTAGAGCTATAAACTTCCCTCTCAGGACTGCTTTCATTGTGTCCCATAGGTTTTGGATTGTTGTGTTTTCATTGTCATTAGTGTCCAGGATGTTTTTAATTTCTTCTTTGATGTCATTGGTAACCCAATCAATATTTAATAACATGCTATTCAGCTTCCAAGTGTTTGAGTATTTTGGGTTGTTTTTATTGTAGTTTATTTCTAACATTATGCCATCGTGGTCTGAGAAGAAGCTTTTTATGATTTCAATCTTCTTGAATTTGTGGAGACTTTGCTTGTGACCCAATATGTGGTCTATTTTTGAATATGTCCCATGAGCACCTGAGAGGAATGTATATTCCATGGCTTTGGGGTGAAGTGTTCTGAAGATGTCAATTAAGTCCATCTGATCTAGTGAGTCATTTAGGATTGCTGTTTCTTTGCTGATTGTTTGTCTAGCGGGCTTATCCAGTGGTGTCAGTGGTGTATTAAAGTCCCCTACTATGATTGTATTGTTGTCGATCTCTCCTTTGATATCTTCCAGGAGTTTTTTTATGAATTTGGGTGCTCCTGCATTGGGTGCATATATGTTTACCAGGGTTATATCTTCTTGTTGTATTGATCCCTTTAGTATTATGAAGTGGCCTTCCTTATCTCTGGTTATGGCCTTCACTTTGAGATGTATTTTGTCCGATATAAGTATTGCTACCCCAGCTTTCTTTTCCTTTCCATTTGCGTGAAAGATATTTTTCCATCCCTTCACTTTCAGTCTGTGTGAGTCCCTTCTAATGAGGTGGGTCTCTTGTAGACAGCAGATGTATGGGTCATGTTTTTTTATCCATTCAGCCACTCGATGTCTTTTGGTTGGAGCATTTAGTCCGTTTACATTTAAAGTTATTATTGAAAGGTACTTGTTTGTAGCCATTTCTTTTTTTGTGTGTGTGGCTGTTTTCTTTCTGAGCTTGTTATTTCTTCTTTTTACACCAGTCCCTTTAGCATTTCTTGCATGGCTGGCTTGGTGGTGATAAACTCCCTTAGCCTTTTTTTGTCTGTGAAGCTTCTTATTTCCCCTTCAATTTTGAATGAAAGCCTTGCTGGATAGAGTATTCTTGGATTCAGTCCTTTGCTTTGCATCACTTTGTAGATTTCTGTCCATTCTTTTCTGGCCTGATGTGTTTCTGTTGAGAAATCATTTGATAATCTAATGGGAGATCCCTTGTATGTAACTTTCCGTCTCTCTCTTGCAGCCTGTAAGATTCTCTCTTTGTCCTGAACATTTGCCATGGTAATTATGATGTGTCTTGGTGTGGGTCTTTTCGGATTCACCTTGTTTGGGACTCTCTGGGCTTGTGTGACTTTTTTCTTCCCCACCTCAGGGAAGTTTTCTGATATTATTTCTTCGAATAGGTTTTCTAATCCATGTTCATCTTTCTGTTGTTCTGGCACCCCTATTATTCGTATGTTGTTTCGTTTCATGTTGTCCCAAAGCTCCCTTAGGCTCTCCTCCTGTCTTTTAATTTTTTTCTCCATTTGCAGTATAGTTTGGGTGTGTTTTGCTTCCTTGTCTTCTAATTCACTAATTCGGTCCTCCGCTTCTCCTAGTCTACTGTTGATACTTTCAATGGAGTTTTTTATGGCAGCTATATCACTCTTCATTTCTTCTTGGGCCTTACTTAAGTTGTTGATTTTTTCATCTGTTTCTTCTAGCTTCTTGCATATGGTATTGAATTTTTCATCTGATTCTTCTAGCTTCTTGCATATGGTATTGAATTTTTCATCTGATTCTTCTAGCTTCTTGCATATGGTATTGAATTTTTCATCTGATTCTTCTAGCTTCTTGCATATGGTATTGAATTTTTCATCTGATTCTTCTAGCTTCTTGCATATGGTATTGAATTTTTCATCTGATTCTTCTAGCTTCTTGCATATGGTATTGATTTTTTCCTCCGACCGGTGCATGTACTCTAGGACCCTTATTCTGAATTCTTTTTCCGTCATGTTGCATGCCTCTGTCTCACTTAGCTGCTTTTCTGGCGAGTCCTCCTTTTCTTTCCTTTGGGGGTTTCTTTGTCTACCCATGTTTGATCTCACTGACATATCTAGTTGTTGAGTCGTTCAGTGGCTGCTCCCTGGGTGGCAGTGGTTCCTCGGGGTGTGGTTGCTCCTTGGGCGGTTGTGGTAGCAGTGGCTCCTCCGTTGGTAGCAGGGCCTCTGGTGGGTGCTGTTCACAGCTGTGGTGGCTCTTCTGGCTGGTGGAGGGAGGCTTCACAAACAGTAACTGTTCCCCAGACAGAGCGTGTGGTGATCAGGAGGCCGCTGTTGCTTGAATCTTGGCTGGAGATCCTGGCTAGAGATCGGGGCTATCCACAAGATCTTTTTGAGGGACCGTGAGACCCCAAGGCAGGGATTACATTGGAGATGTGTGTCCAGGATTTTTTCTCTCTCCCAGCTGTGTGCTGTGTGCGTGACCCTGTTCGCAGCCTGCAGCATGTTCTAGAAGGTCCTCTCCCGGGCAGGCCAGGGAGACCACGTCTGGGCACCGCCTGCACGCTCCTCGCTGTGGGCGGGGAGTTAGATTGCGTGTAATGGGAAGGAAACAATTCCTATCTGGAAAGTTGCCTGTGATTTGAAGAATGGAGAGCAAACATTTCTCTAACAGAGTCAAAGGTCATTTGTTGGGGAAAATACCTCACAGAACCTTTGGTTCCGACAGATGCTCCCTCAGCCCCATCACAGTCTGAATCAGAGAAACCAGAGAAGTGGTTGTTCTCTAACATGGGGCTCTTTCCCTCCTCCTGGGACTGGGAGGTGGATTCAGGCCCCCAGGGGGGAAGGCAGAGGAGAATGAGGAGAGTTTGGGGAGAGGGGGGCCCGGAGGCAGCAGGGAGCCGGCCTGAGGGGGCACCAGGAGGAGAAACACCCTGCAGGTGGGCTCACAGGGCACTGCAGGCTCACCTCCAATCCAGGTTGTTTCTACTCCTGTGCTGGGGAGGCCGCCCACCTTCACTCCCGGACCTGCACTGTGTCCCTCTTCATTCAAGGAGAAAGGCCGAGTTTCACATCAAAGCTGACACGGGCTGAAAAGGAGAGGGTAGCTGAACAGAAGGCAGAGAGCCCCGCAGGCACTGCCCTCTCCCAAGAGAGCCCCCCAGACAATGCCCTCCCCCAGAGAGCCCCCCAGACAATGCCCTCCCCCAGAGAGCCTCTCCCCAGAGCCCCTCAGGCACTGCCCTCTCCCCAGAGCCCCTCAGGCACTGCCCTCTCCCCAGAGCCCCTCAGGCACTGCCCTCTCCCCAGAGCCCCTCAGGCACTGCCCTCTCCCCAGAGCCCCTCAGGCACTGCCCTCTCCCCAGAGCCCCTCAGGCACTGCCCTCTCCCCAGAGCCCCTCAGGCACTGCCCTCTCCCCAGAGCCCCTCAGGCACTGCCCTCTCCCCAGAGCCCCTCAGGCACTGCCCTCTCCCCAGAGCCCCTCAGGCACTGCCCTCTCCCCAGAGCCCCTCAGGCACTGCCCTCTCCCCAGAGCCCCTCAGGCACTGCCCTCTCCCCAGAGCCCCTCAGGCACTGCCCTCTCCCCAGAGCCCCTCAGGCACTGCCCTCTCCCCAGAGCCCCTCAGGCACTGCCCTCTCCCCAGAGCCCCTCAGGCACTGCCCTCTCCCCAGAGCCCCTCAGGCACTGCCCTCTCCCCAGAGCCCCTCAGGCACTGCCCTCTCCCCAGAGCCCCTCAGGCACTGCCCTCTCCCCAGAGCCCCTCAGGCACTGCCCTCTCCCCAGAGCCCCCCAGGCACTGCCCTCTCCCCAGATCCCAGTGATGGTCCTATTGCACAGTATATAGAAACTGATGTTTTCCCAGTGGGTGGAAGGAACAGTTTCCAGTCTCCCCTGGAGGAAAGAAAGGAGCTTCCAGCAGGCAGAGGCTGGGCCCTGGCTGGCAGCGTCTGCTGGCAGTGGGGGCCTGGAGGCAGGTGCTGGGCTGGTTAACGCGGGCTCTTGCCCTGGACTCATCCAGCCTTTCTGGTGCAGCATGGCTTGGACACTATTTCCTATCCAGCAGTGGTGGCCACATGCATCGGCATGGTTCCCGCACGAACAGGAAGTATCGCAGGGTAATTCTAAAACTGTAAAACCAGACATACATATCACAGAACCAGAAAAGCAGCACATCTTACTTAAGTAACCAGGCTCCCTGGGCGCTGCAGGCGGCAGCGTGAACCGGGCACAGCGCGGGCCTCCTGAGCGGGCTCCCTCTCGGGCTCAGTCTGCAGACGCACAGTGGCACACATTTTTAAGGTCTTTAATACATATTGCTACCTTATTTGCCAGAGGAGTTACACAAATTTATAATTCAACCAGCAGTGTATGTGTCTCCTTGTCATCATACCACAATGGTTTAAAACATGTTTAAAAATAGTATTTCACCAGTTTTAATTTGATTTCTTTAATTATTATTGACTTTATCTAATTTTTGTAAGTTTATTAGTCACTTGTAATTTGGTAAATTGATTTTCATGTCCTTAACCCATTGTTTTTAACTTAAAAAAACAATGAAAGAGTTTTCAATGGGAAAGTTTTAATTGGAAATAAAGAGGATAATGTAATGGAAAATTCTCATGTAACCATCCCCCAACTTCGGTAATTATCAGTATTTTCCATCTTTATTTGAGCTGCTGCTTCGCTTACACTGTTTTTTAGGATCTGGAGCCCTTTAAAAGGAAATGCCATGCACCTCGACCTGACCCAGAGACACAGCAGCACCGCTGACCGACGTCCCACAGACGTGACCACTCACCGCCGCCTGGTCTTGCTGCCTGATGGGGTGCTGGGGTCCAGCCTGCAGGCGGCCAGGCGCCTCTCCCTGAGGGGAACTGTGGCTGGTCCTCGTGGCCTGTCCCTGGCCTGGCCCGGCGCATGGAGTGTGCCCGCAGCGTGTGCCTGGGCATGAGAGGCATTTGAGCATCGGGGCTTGGGGATGGCTCCCAACTCCCCACACAGAGCCAGAGTGAAAAGCAGACCCGCTCTGCCAGTCAGTGGGCATGCGGGCTTGCCCGCCGGTCCTGGTGTGAGGCCTCTTGGGAATGAGGATTAATTTGAGTGAAGGGCAACAGAGACTCTGAACGCTCACGAGAAACTTCCTCTCTCCCTTAAGGAATTTAAATTAGGAACTGGGTCCATAAGAAGTGATCACCAGCAAAACATCCTGTGAGCCAGCTGCAGTGCCAGTGTGGCAAACCAGGCTCCCAGTGAGCATCTGCTCGCCCGCTGGGTGAGGACCTGCCCCGCCCCCTCGCCAGGCCCAGGAACCTCATCCTCCCCCTCCCCCCAGGCCCAGGCCCCTCATCCTCCCCCTCCCCCAGGCCCAGGCCCCTCATCCTCCCCCTCCCCCAGGCCCAGGCCCCTCATCCTCCCCCTCCCCCAGGCCCAGGCCCCTCATCCTCCCCCTCCCCCAGGCCCAGGCCCCTCATCCTCCCCCTCCCCCAGGCCCAGGCCCCTCATCCTCCCCCTCCCCCAGGCCCAGGCCCCTCATCCTCCCCCTCCCCCAGGCCCAGGCCCCTCATCCTCCCCCTCCCCCAGGCCCAGGCCCCTCATCCTCCCCCTCCCCCAGGCCCAGGCCCCTCATCCTCCCCCTCCCCCAGGCCCAGGCCCCTCATCCTCCCCCTCCCCCAGGCCCAGGCCCCTCATCCTCCCCCTCCCCCAGGCCCAGGCCCCTCATCCTCCCCCTCCCCCAGGCCCAGGCCCCTCATCCTCCCCCTCCCCCAGGCCCAGGCCCCTCATCCTCCCCCTCCCCCAGGCCCAGGCCCCTCATCCTCCCCCTCCCCCAGGCCCAGGCCCCTCATCCTCCCCCTCCCCCAGGCCCAGGCCCCTCATCCTCCCCCTCCCCCAGGCCCAGGCCCCTCATCCTCCCCCTCCCCCAGGCCCAGGCCCCTCATCCTCCCCCTCCCCCAGGCCCAGGCCCCTCATCCTCCCCCTCCCCCAGGCCCAGGCCCCTCATCCTCCCCCTCCCCCAGGCCCAGGCCCCTCATCCTCCCCCTCCCCCAGGCCCAGGCCCCTCATCCTCCCCCTCCCCCAGGCCCAGGCCCCTCATCCTCCCCCTCCCCCAGGCCCAGGCCCCTCATCCTCCCCCTCCCCCAGGCCCAGGCCCCTCATCCTCCCCCTCCCCCAGGCCCAGGCCCCTCATCCTCCCCCTCCCCCAGGCCCAGGCCCCTCATCCTCCCCCTCCCCCAGGCCCAGGCCCCTCATCCTCCCCCTCCCCCAGGCCCAGGCCCCTCATCCTCCCCCTCCCCCAGGCCCAGGCCCCTCATCCTCCCCCTCCCCCAGGCCCAGGCCCCTCATCCTCCCCCTCCCCCAGGCCCAGGCCCCTCATCCTCCCCCTCCCCCAGGCCCAGGCCCCTCATCCTCCCCCTCCCCCAGGCCCAGGCCCCTCATCCTCCCCCTCCCCCAGGCCCAGGCCCCTCATCCTCCCCCTCCCCCAGGCCCAGGCCCCTCATCCTCCCCCTCCCCCAGGCCCAGGCCCCTCATCCTCCCCCTCCCCCAGGCCCAGGCCCCTCATCCTCCCCCTCCCCCAGGCCCAGGCCCCTCATCCTCCCCCTCCCCCAGGCCCAGGCCCCTCATCCTCCCCCTCCCCCAGGCCCAGGCCCCTCATCCTCCCCCTCCCCCAGGCCCAGGCCCCTCATCCTCCCCCTCCCCCAGGCCCAGGCCCCTCATCCTCCCCCTCCCCCAGGCCCAGGCCCCTCATCCTCCCCCTCCCCCAGGCCCAGGCCCCTCCTCCTTCCCCCCTCCCCCAGGCATCTCTTCCCACCCAGACTGCCTGGGCCTGCATTTCCGTGCAGTCTCCGAACCCCTCCCGCCTGAGGTGATTTTCTGTTGTTAATCTGCCTCACACCTGCCTGGTTATCACACCAAATAGAGGGCAGATGTCAGCCTGCTCCTCCACAGCTGGCGTGTGAGCAGGACACTCCCCCGCCGGGCGCTGCCCCGAAGCGAAGCGGCTGTGGGGAAGGTCCTGGCCTCTGCAGAGCGGAGCTGGACGGCAGGGCCCCGTCTGCCTTCTCGCCACGGAGAGCAGCAGGAGAACATACTGTGTCACAGCTTCGGCTGCTACGACTCTTGGCTGTTCCGTGTGGGTGCTCACGGGTTTTCTGTTTTTCTTCGTCTCTGTCGGGGCCTATGTTTCCGTCTTATTATTTGTCCTGAGACCTTGGCCTTCTCACCGGCGAGAGCACTGTCTCTGGCCTTCATCGCCCGGAGTGCGCTAGCCGGCACCTTGCTCAGGCCCGCAGAACTCTCAGGAGGTTCTCTGTCGCTCCATTTCCTCCCAGAGATGGTAAAAACAGCCCTGTTCTTGTCTCCTGCTGCTCCGAGGCAGCCAGTAGGCTGTGGTCTGAGCTGAGGGAACCCAAACACCTCATTCCACAGGGGAGGGCACCTGAGAGTCCCGGGTCTCTTACTGGGAGTGACCCACCTGGCGAGGTTGCATCTGTCTGTACTATCCTCTGGGAATCCCTCTTGTGTCCACCAGCTCCTACTGGCTTGAGTTGTTATTAAGATTTTACTCATCAAGGCCAGATGATGGAAAAATATCTAAATCAAATAGTTTTGAATTGAAAAACTTTTAAATCAGCCCTGGCAGGTTTGGCTCAGTGGATAGAGCGTCGGCCTGCGGACTGAAGGGTCCCGGGTTCGATTCCGGTCAAGGGCATGTACCCTGGTTGCAGGCACATCCCCAGTAGGGAGTGTGCAGGATGCAGCTGAATCGATGTTTCTCTCTCATTGATGTTTCTAACTATCTCTCTCCCTCTCCCTTCCTCTCTGTAAAAAATCAGTAAAATATATTTTAAAAAGAAAAAGAAAAACTTTTAAATCAAAAAGAAAGATTTTGTCTTTCAAGAGAGCTCTTACATTGCTATAATGGCCAGGCATTAAGATTCCCTTCATATGCTGGGAGGACAGAAATTAGAACAAAACTCACAGCCCACTCACACCCTCCTTATTGTCCTTGCGATGCTGTGACGCACCAGGCCGTGGAGGTGCAACGGTCTTGCACTTACCAGTAAGAAGAAAAAGGAAAGAAGAGAGTGACCAAGTCCTGCCGAAAGATAACCTAAACATTTTATACCCTAAGAACTCGGCGTAGTAACTGCAGAAGCTCCCAACATCGTCCGTCAGAAACGCGGGCTAAGCTGAGGGACAGCTCGGGTCCCACCACCTGGCGCAGCCCATGGGATTAGACCTAAATTCTAGAGGCAATTATGAGGGATGTTCCAATTAGATCAGGGCCTTTAAGGTGCACTTAAATACAAGGGCTTCCAAAATCAAATAGACAGAATGAGATGCCCATTTAAAAATATTGATAAGGGAGCCCTAGCCGGTTTGGCTCAGTGGATAGAGTCTTGTCCTGCGGACTGAAATGTCCCGGATTCGATTCTGGTCAAAGACACATGCTCAGGTTAGGGGCTCGATCCCCAGTAGGGGGCATGCAGGAGGCAGCCAATCAATGATTCTCATCATTGATGTTTCAATCTCTCTCTCCCTCTGCCTTCCTCTCTGAAATCAATAAAAATATATTTTAAAAAATATTGATAAGGTGAAACAAAGAGGAAAGAGAGAGGAAAGTCACAGGCCTGGTCCCAGCGGGGTGGACAGCTTTAGATGGGCCTAAGAAAACCGGGATAAATAAAATGTCATTGACGCGGTCAAAACGAAGGTTTGAATACAACACTAACAAGGCTGAATGGTCCCCAAGGGGCCCAGTGTTGATCCCCCAACAGCGAAGGACCCCAACAAGTCTGCTTTATTTGCAGCAGCACTTCCAAAAGCTGGAAGGCAGAGATGACACTGGGAAGCCTGGCCCGCAGCAGCAGGGGCAGCAGCCAGGCCAGTGAGATGAAGTCAAGATTGAAAACAGGGAAACCCAGGCTTCCTCGCCTTGACCCTGCTGGGGACCAAAGCCCTTCTACACAAGAGTGGGCAAAGTGGTCAGGGTAGGAGGGGAAATTCCCAGGCGCCTGGATATGGAATTCCAGGAACGGAGGTGCCAAGCCCGCGGGTGAAGCCCTGGTCAGGCTACGATTGGATGAAAGAATATAGAAATGTGCCGGAAGCCGGTCCATCCTTGCTGCTTGACACAGTCGCTGCAGGAAAGAAACATCTGCACAGCATATGTTTCAAGGGACCTGGCATATATAGCATATTGTTCTTAATATGTTTGCTCTCCTTAGTGCCATGTGTTTTAACCAGGGTCACCTCTCCGAGAAAGGTTGTTTCCCCAGGTGGGGATTTTTCCCTGAGGTTAGGGAGGGGATACAACCCTTTAACTAAGTGCAAGGTGGGTAGTTAAATCACTTTAACTACAAACAATCACGCTTAAGCTACATAATCTTTACTCCCTGGAATGGAGATAAGAAACGCCCTAACCTTTGTAATAGAAATTGACAGGATTAAAATCGGCTGGTATAAATATAGATGTAACAAGACAATAAAGATAAGTTCCTAATCAGATCCTAACCAGAACTTTGGCTGGAGATCCTGGCTAGAGGTCCTGACTAGGCTGCTGATCAACTGAAGGCTGTCTCCGTGTCATTCCTTCTTTGCCGACTCCGTCCACACCTTTGGGGACCCCTGGACCCACTGGGGTTGGACCCCAGCAGAAATGTATTGGCAAGATTAAACAATTGGCAGTTTAAACAGGCTTTAAAGCAGTGGTGCCAGCGTGAGCTGTGTTGTATGGGCGTGAACATTATGTATGGCCAGTAACTCTACTCAGGACTGTACAGCCCACACCTGCTGACAAGTCCTGCCGGCGTGCAGGCCAGCACACAGGAGTCAGTGGGATGAGTAAACGCTTATAGGCAACTGGTGTGTTTTCAACAAGCGTGGTGTGAAGTGACTGCATCCCTCTTACCGGATCGCATTGTGGAAATAAACACTGTCTCGCTGGGGAACATTCCCCGGCCTAATATTGTAAACCAGAAGGTATATAAATCCGCCCTTCAAGCAATATTAATTAGACATGCTAGGAAAAAATTAATAGCCTCACTGAAAAATTTGTTGTGATAGGCTAATGAAAAATTAAAGAGGTAAAAGGTAGATAAGATAAGGACTAAGACTAACACTAAGACTTCCTGCCCCCTTTGTCTTCCTTTATTTGAGTCTCCTCTATACTACTTCTTGATCAAGGACTATCTAAAGGCCATCATTAGAGAATTTATTAAAGCAGGGAGGGTCCTCAAAAGTTTTTACAGATGGATCATCTCCTGAGCCCAGTGAGAGGGGGAAATAAAATTCATGGGGGTCTTCGAGGCCAGCCGGGAGATAGTGTGCTGCCTGCCTGGCTTCCGTGCGACACCGCTGGACGGCCCAGAGGCCCACACTGTGCCCCGGCCTGCGGCGTCCGGCCGCACTCACTGCATCTCAGTGTGGGGACTCGGGCGCCGTGTCTCAGGCCGAGGGGGGCACATCGGGACACAGGGGCCCAGGTGCTGCCCAGGGCCAGGAGACCAACTGGGACCTGCCCTTCCACGCCAGACACTCTTGCTTTGATTGGAGGCCAGGCCTAGGGACTGCACCCGTGAATGAATTTTGTGCACCAGACCTCTAGTACAGTGTTCGCCAACCTTTCGGACCTCACGGACCACCAGTGGTCCATGGACCACCGGTTGGCAACCGCTGCTCTAGTATACAATAAGTTCCTTATATATTTTGGACTAGAGGCCCGCTGCACGAAGATTCGTGCAGTAGGCCTTCTTTCCCCTGGCTGCCAGCACCAGTTTTCCTCTGGCACCTGGGACCCAGACCTTCACTCTGGCCACCGCCTTCCATCTTTGCTCTGGACACAGTCTTCGCTGCGGCTGGAGCCTTCAGTCTTTGCTCCTCGCTCTGGCGGGAGTCTTCAGTCTCCGGCCAGAGCTGCTCCTGTAGCTCCTTCCGCCCCCCACCCTCCCCCTCATAGCTTGATTGCTGCTTTGCCTGCAGACCTCGCCGACGGGCTCCTAGATTCCAGGGGACTGCCTTGCCTGTGGCCCTGCTTTCCGATCACAATCACGATCACGGGCCGCAGGCAAGGTGGCTCCTGGGTCTCGGGGTGCCGCCTTGCCTGCAGCCCGGTTTCCGATCACGATCACGATCAAGACCACAGGGTCCCGCCGCCCAGGGCTGCACACGGGGGTCCCGGGTGGGGGCGGGGCTTAGGCGGCATACGGGGGCCCGGATGGCGGCTCGTGCTGGGCCGCCCTGCCTGCAGTATGCAAATTAGCTGGCATCTTTGTTGGCGGTTAATTTGCATATTGCGCTGATTAGCCAATGGGAGGCATAGCAAAGGTACGGTCAATTACCATGTTTGTCTATTATTAGATAGGATAGTGACCTTTTCTCAGATGTATCATTGGTGAATATCTTCTTTCATTTAATGGGTTGTATTTTTGTTTTGTTTATTTCCTTTGCTGTGCAAAAACTATTTTTATGTAGTCACAATTTGTTTATTTTTTATTTTGTTTTCCTTGCCAAAGCAGATATATCCAAAAAATATTACTGAGTGATTTTGAAGAGTTTACTGCCTATGTTTTCTTCTAAGAGTCTATGGTTTTGGGTCTTACATTTACGTCTTTAATCCACTTTTACTTTATTTTTGTATATGGTGTAAGAAGGTGATCTCATTTTATGTTTTGCATGTGTCTGTACAGTTTTTCCAACACCATTTAGTGAAGAAACTGTCTTTACCCCATTATATATTCTTGTCTCCTTTATCATAGATTAATTGACCATATACACCTGGGTTTATTTCTGGGCTGTCTACTCTTTCTGGGCTGTCTATTGGTCAATGTGTATGTTTTTATGCCAGTACCATGCTCTGTCGATTACTATCTCCTTGTAGTACAATTTGGTAACAGGTCATGTGATACCTCCAACTTTGTTATTCTTTCTCAAGATTTGTTTGGCTCTTGGGGTTTTTTTGTGGTTCCATATAAAATTTAGGATTATTTATTCTGGTTCTGTGAAAAATGCCCTTGATATTTTTATTCTGTAGCTTGCTTTGGTTAGTATGGAGATTTTAATGATATTCTTTTTATCCACGAGCATGGTATATGCTTTCTTTATTTGTGTTATCTTCAATTACTTTCTTTCTTCAATGTCTTTTAGTTTTCCACATACAGGTCTTTAATCTCCTTGGTTAAATTTATTCCTAGGTGTTTTATTCTTTTGATGCAATTGCAAGTGAGGTTTTTTTAAACTATGTGTTTCTGATAGTTTATTATTGTTGTACTAGAGGCCCAATGCATAAAATTTGTGCACTGGGGGGGTGTCCCTCAGCCCAGCCTGCACCCTCTCCAATCTGGGACCCTCCCACAATCTGGGACTGCTGGCTCCCAACCGCTCACCTGCCTGCCTGATCACCCCCTAACCACTCCCCTGCTGGCCTGATCGACGCCTAACTGCTCCCCTGCTGGCCTGATTACCCACAACTGACCTCCCCTGCTGGCCATCTTGTGGTGGCCCTCTTGTGCCCACATGGGGGCAGCCATCTTGTGTGAGGGTGTGATGGTCAATTTGCATATTACCTCTTTATTATATAGGATAAATATGCAATTAATTTCTGAATATTCATTTTGTATGCCTTACACTTTATTGAATTTATTTATTAGTCCTAATAGATTTTTGGTGAAATCTTTAGTGTTATTTATATATAATATTATGTCTTCTGCAAATGAGAATTTTACCTGGATGCCTTTTTTGTTTCTTTTCTGATTGCTATGGCTAGGACTTCCAATACTATGTTGAATAAAAGTGGTGAAAGTGGTTTCTTGTCCTTATCATTTTTTTAAAATTTATTTTTTATTGATTTCAGAGAGGAAAGTAGAAGGAGAGAGAGATAGAAACATCAATGATGAGAATCATTGATTGGCTGCCTTCTGCACGCCCCTACTGGAGATTGAGCCCACAACCCAGGCATGTGCCCTTGACTGAATTGAACCCGGGACCCTTCAGTCTGCAGACTGACACTCTATCCCCTGAGCCAACCTGGCTAGGGCTCTTGTCCTTATCTTTAAAAAAAGCTTTAAGCTTTTCACCACTGAGAATGATGTTAGCTGTGGGTTTGTCATATATGGCCTTCATTATATTGAGGCATGTTTTTTTTTCCTATTCCCACTTTGCTCAGTGTTTTTTTAAATTGTCAATGGATGCTAGATTTTGTCAAATGCTTTTTCTGTATCCATTAAAATGATCATATGATTTTTACCCTTTATTTTGTTTAATGTGGTTTATCACCTTAATTGCTTTGCAGATATTGAACCAACCTGGAATCTCAGGAATAAATCCCCCTTGATAATGTTGTATGATCTTTTTAATGTATTGCTGACTTTGGTTTGCTAGTATTTTGTTGAGGATTTTTACATCTATGTTCATCAGGGATATTGGCTTATAATTTCCTATTTTTGTAATGTTTTTGTTTGGTTTTGGTATCAGAGTAATGCTGGTTTCATAGCAAACTTGGGAGCCTTCCCTCCTCTTGAGATTTTTGGAATAGTTTGAGAAGGATAGATATTAATTCTTCTTTGAATGTTTGGTAAAATTCATCTGTGAATTTTATTTTTTACTTCCTTTTTTTTGGTGTGTATCCTTTCATTTATTGTTGTAATTATACATGAAATGATGTAGGGGCATGCAGAAGGCAGAAGGCAGCCAATCAATGATTCTCATCATTGATGTTTTTTTTTGCCTTTTAACTTTTGTACTAGTTTTAGTGTTGGTTGATCCACTGCTTTTATTATGTTTGCATTTGTCAGTGAGAATTTTTTTCTCTCCTGTATTTTCTTATGTATATTTTTGATCTTTTATTTTCTTTTAAAAGAAGTCCCTTTAACATTTCTTATAACATTGGTTTAGTGGTGATGAAGTCCTTAGTTTTTTCTTCTCAGGGAAACTCTATCTCTCCTTTGATTTTGACTGATAACCCTGCTGGGTAGAGTAATCTTGGTTATATGTCTTTGCTTTTCATCACTTTGAATATTTCCTGCCAATCCCTTCTGGCCTGAAAATTTTCTTTTAAAAATCAACTGTGATTATGAGGATGCTTAATCAACTGACAGTCTTATGGGAACTCCCTTGTAGGTAACTAACTGCTTTTCTCTTGCTAATTTTAGGATTCTCTCTTAGTCTTTAACCTTTGGCATTTTAATATTATGTATCTTGGTGTGGGCCTCTTTGGGTTCATCCTGTTTGGGACTTTCTGCACTTCCTGGATTTGTATGTCTATTTTATTTGCCAGGCTAGAGAAGTTTTCAGTTATTATTTCTTCAAATAAATTTTTAATTCCTTTTGGTACTCTTGAGATGTAAATCTTGGTATGTTTGGTGTTGCCCAAACGTCCCTTAAGCTATCTTAAATTTTTTTTCCTTTTTGTCATTTAAATTCAGTATTTTCTGCCACTTTATCTTCCAAATTGCTGATTCAGTTCTTTGTTTCATCTAATGTGCTGATGATTCTACCTAATGAACACTTCATTTCAGATATTGTATTCATTATTGCTGACTTTTTTTAGGTTTCTCTTTTTGTGTATGTTCTCACTTAGTTGATCTAGTTTACTCCTAAGTTCATTAAGCATCCTAATAATCACTATTTTGAACTCTGTATTTGGTAGATTGTTTGCCTCCATTTTGTTTAGTTCTTTTTCTGGAGCTTTGTTCTGTTCTTCTATTTGGGATATGCTTCTTGTCTTCTCAATTTTTCTTATTTTTGTGCTTGTTTCTATGTATTAGGTAGATCTTCTATTTTTTTTCTCTTTTTAAAAAATATATTTTATTGATTTTTTACAGAGAGGAAGGGAGAGGGATAGAGAGTTAGAAACATCGGTGAGAGAGAAGCATCAATCAGCTGCCTCCTGCACACCCCCTACTGGGGATGTGCCTGCAACCAAGGTACATGCCCTTGACCAGAATCGAACCTGGGACCCTTCAGTCCCCAGGCCGACACTCTATCCAGTGAGCCAAACCAGCTAGGGCTAGATCTTCTCTTTCTCCCGATCTTGGCAGCGCAGCCTTCTGTAGTAAGTGTTCTTTGGGGCCCAGTGGCACAGACTCCCTGTCACCTGAGTTGGGTACTCTAGGTATGTCCCTTATGTGGGTTGTGTGCCCTCCTTGATTGCTGTTGGAACATCATTGGGTGGGATTGATCTTCAGACTGACTGGTTATGAAAACTGGCTGTGGTTACAGTGGATGAACTGTAATGAGGGGTCTCACCCCATGGAGTGGGATTTGCTTTAGTGAGGCTCTGGGTCCGTCTGAGTCCACCCTTTGGGTGTGACGTTTGTCATACTAATTGGTTGGTGCTCTGGTATGGTCTGAAGCGGCCACCATGTGTGTTGGTTCTGGGCCTCTTGGGAACATTTTTTTGTGTAGGCCAAGGTCAGCTTCTGACTCTCCCCACTCAGGTAGGAGCTACAAAGTGATCTGAGGTACTTGCTGAAGGTGCTGGACTTGGGGGTGCCTGGGAAAGGGTATGCTGTGAACTGAGGCTGGCTGCCACTAGTGCAGAGAACAGTTAGCAAGAGGCATGGGGCACATGAAGGCCAGCCACTGCTTGTTTGGGTTTGTGGGCCTTTTAGATATTTTAGGAAAGCCCACTGCATGGGCTGAGGCTGGCTACTTGTGAGTGACAGCTGCTAAAACAGTTTTCTGTCTTTGCACCAGTCGGGTGAATCTGGTTCTCAAGAAATTAACAAAGTGGGGTGAGTTTGATGGAGACTCAGATTTGGTTCCCACCAGTGCCTGCAAGCTGGGTGGGGTGAGGGTTCATCAAAGGATCTATGGCCTCTGCCAGCCTTCTCTCTGGGAGAAATATGCACCTCCAGCCTCCTCCCTGATGCAGGTACTTCAGTTCTTCCCCACATGTTACCGGCACTTTTTGAGCTGCTGTCTAGCTCTGGAACTCAGAATGAGTGACTCCAAGTAAGTTTGTGCATGGGCCCTTTAAAAGTAATGCCTGCAACTCCAGCTGCCCTGTCTTACTCAGCCACAATTCCTGCTGCTGGTCACAGCCAGAAGTTATGGGAACTCTTATCAGCAGCACTGGTGCTCTGGGCTGGGTGTCCGGTGTGATACTTGGACCCCTCACTTCTCAGGGGGCACCCCCACAGCCAACATCTCCTTTTGATTTTGTGTCTCTGCTCCTCCTACCAGCTTTGATGTGGCTTCTTCTTTACATCCTTAGTTATAGGAGTTCTGTTCAGCTAGTGGTTTTCATGGGTGTTTGTTCTAAAATTTAGTTGTAATCTTGATGTGGTTGAGGGAGAAGGTGACCACAGCATTAACTACTCCACCGTCTTGACCAGAAGTTTACACCTAAGTCTGTTGATTCTACGTCACTGTAGAAGTAAAAGATCAATAAACATAGTTTAAAATTTAAAGTCTGGTATTAGAGGGAAAGGTGTTCCCATTTTTTTAGGTTGTGAGTTTAAAGAATAGATTAAAAGCATTTTTAATTGAAAGCACTTGTAAGATAGTGGAGGCCACAGACTCACATCTTTGGAAGGGATTTTTCAAAGGCTATTCTACCCAGCTTCCTTTGGTCAGATAAGACAACAGTATCTCTATTTCTCTAGCAACAAAGTCAAGGCCATCTAGGCCAGGTGGTCACCCAGGAGAAAGTGAGTCTACTTTGTTGAAGGGTATGTAGCTGTAGCAGATGGACAGGTAAGATGGTGCCAGTGATCTGTCCCTGTGTGCAAACGGCCCCTCTTATCAAGAGGGGGTGTCTGTCCCCTCTCCCCTTGAATCTGGACTGGCCCCGTGACTTTGAGAAATTCTGTGTGGGTCATCTTAAGGTCCAGTTGCTATGTGAAAAAGCTAAGCCCAAGCACCCATAGCATCATGGAAATAAGTCATTGTTTAAAGCCTCCAAGTTTTGGGGTAGTTTGTTATGTAGCCATAGACCAGTGATGGAGAACCTATGACATGCGAACTCATTTTTTTGGTTGATTTTCTTTGTTAAATGGCATTTAAATATATAAAATAAATATCAAAAATATAAGTCTTTGTTTTACTATGGTTGCAAATATCAAAAAATTTCTATATGTGACACAGCACCAGAGTTAAGTTAGGGTTTTTCAAAATGCTGACATGCCAAGTTCAAAAGGTTCGCCATCACTGCCATAGACCATAGTTGTAGCCATGGTCAAATATCATTTGGAAACATTTATAAGTTTTTAATTTTTAACTTAAAGTTCATAAATCCAGTCAAACTTATTTTAAACTTATTCTCTATAAAATAATTAAATTATAGAACATAATGTCCACTTACAAAAAGTCGCCCTAACTGGTTTGGCTCAGTGGATAGACCGTCAGCTTGCGGACTCAAGGGTCCCAGGTTCGATTCTGGTCAAGGGCATGTACCTTGGTTGTGGGCACATCCCCGGTGGGGATTGTGCAGGAGGCAGCTGATCGATGTTTCTCTCTCATCGATGTTTCTAACTCTCTATCCCTCTCCTTTCCTCTCTGTAAAAAATCAATAAAATATATTTTTAAAAAATGTTATGAAAAATTTAAAACATACACAAAATTACAATAAACATCCACATGCCCATCACCCAATGTGGACAAAAAAAGGCCACACACTAAACCTGACAGCTCAGAGGAGGCCTGCATGGCAGCCGTACAGACTCAGAGACCTAAAGGAACCACACAGGATGGCCTAAAATTAAAAATTTCTAACTAAAAGCAGGTCATGGCAGGCAGTCATGATCTGGGCTGATATTTTTCTTGACAAAAATCAATCTTCACCTTAACTGAGTCTGCAGTATTGTCTTTTTTTTCTTTTTAGAGTATTTTTATTGATTTCAGAGAGGAAGGGGGAGAGAGAGAGATAGAAACATCAATGATGAGAGAGGATCATTGAATGGCTGCCTCCTGCACACCTCACACTGAGGATTGAGCCTGCAACCCAGGCATGTGCCCTACTGGGAATCAAACTGTGACCTCCTGGTTCATAGTTGACCCTCAACCACTGAGCCATGCTGGCTGGGCCACATTGTCTTTTTGCACCTATCCTATAAGCACCTATGTAAAAGAAGTGTGTTTCTATTCCTTTTACTTTTCATCCAACCCCAGAAATTTCCCCTTCTTTGCTTTTTCCTGCTTCCATAATCTATTACCAATGAATTTCATGTAACTTTCTCATGCCTCCTTCTCTTTGAATGTAATGTATAAAATAAGGTACAAAACTGCCATTTTCTCAATCCATTAAGATCTTGCTTCCAAGCCATTGTCATCAGTTTGGCTCAAATAACCCTGTTTTAAGGGTAGAGGCCTGACTTTATTTGAGCTGTTGTTTTTTTTTTTAAATAATTTTTAAAATCCTTTAAATAGAACTAAAGGTTAAAGGTTGAAAAAACCCAGGCTAAAGATAAGAGTTAAAAACTCAGAGAAAGCCCGGCCAGTGTGGCTCAGTGATTGAACTCAGAGGTCATGGTTCAATTCCCAGTCAGGGCTCATGCCCAGGTTGCGGGCCTGATCCCCAATAGGGGGTGTGCAGGAAGCAGCTGATCAATGATTCTCTCTCATCATTGATGTTTCTATCACTCTTTCCTTCTCCTTCCTCTCTGAAATCAATAAAAATATATTTAAAGAAAAACTCAGAGAAAAATAGGTGACTGGTTTTGATGTTTGGCTGTCAATGGGAATTGCTTTTTGAGAGTTTGAACAAAAACCCTTTTGCTAGATAAATGAGAGCCTGAACTCGTTCAGCTCCAATACCTCACTCCTTCTCAAATCTTGGGTATTCTGAAGTGACTAAGAATTTTTGGAGCCCCATAAGGAATTTCAATTCAACTCTGATTAAATAATTGACTTGACCAGGGACACACACATGAAGGCTGGTTACCTAGCACTCTGAGTTCTCATGGCTATATTAGAAGCCAGGGAGAAGCTGAGACATGGAAGAGGGTTTGATGCAACTCGAAGAGGCAGCTGTTGGAGCTCAACCCATAAGCAGCACTTTTCGACCCCCTACACAATATCCCTAGAAATTTTGTTCAGACTCTGCAGATCCTAAAATGAAATTAATATGGGAAATTGTGCCTCCACGGCCAGAAACTTCCGGCCCCTCGCCCCTATTAATACTCTTGTGTTATGGGCCAGATGAGACCTCAATTCTTGTATTTTGGAAGGAAAGTTTTCAATTAAGAGACAAAGTGTAGAAAAGCAAGCAGGAATTTATTGACTATAGCAAATACACGCTTAGGACAGTCCAAGAAGGAAGGGAGTAGAGGAAGCAACAGGAGAGCCCAGGCTGGGCTGCTCTGGCTCCCTGGGAAGCCAGAGAAAAGGGCCGTGGTGACAGGTTCAGGGGGTGAGCCTGGGGTGAGCTGCTGCTGCCCATTGCTCCCCTGCTTGCAAGTCTCCTGGGGTCACGGAGAGGTTTGGGGATGTGTGCGGGAGGAGGTGGAGGAGAGGGGGAAGGAAATGGCAGTGTGCTCCCTGGCAGAAGCTGCTGGGACCTTCATTTTCAGGGGTTTGAAAGGCTGGGCATTTAGGGGGCACTTAGGGGCCGGTCAGTAGAATATTCATCAGCTTTATGCTGACGTACCAAAATGAGATTTGTTCCCTTAATTTGTCTGTCCTTGGGTGTGGCTGGCAAATGGCACTAATTGGGTTGCTGTTATCGGTCTCCCTGAGGCGGGTGATTTAAGCTATCTACCCTCTGGTTGGGGAGGAGAAGTGCAACCCATTTACTCTTGTGTCCTTGGGTTCGGGGAGATAGGACTTACTGGGTGGCTGCAAACTACTGTTTAACTGTCTGTCTTAGTTTCCTTATTCTGCTTGTGTTGGAATTTTTCTAGCTTGTTAGTATTCTATAGCACCTGCGGATACAGAATTAATAGGAAGCCTTTACTTGCAAGTACAGAAATGGGAAGATGTAACTAGAAGTGGTATCAACTAAAGATGACTCCTGCTGGCTGGCATGGCTCAGTGGTTGAGTGTTGACCTATGAACCAGGAGGTCACAGTTTGATTCCCGGTCAGGGCACATGCCCAGATTGTGGGCTTGATCCCCAGTGTGGGGTGTGCAGGAGGCAGCCCAGTCAATTATTCTCTCTCATCATTTATATCTCTCTCTCTCTCTCTCTCTCTCTCTCTCTCTCTCTCTCTCTCCCTTCCTCTCTGAAATCAATCAAAATATATTTAAAAAGAAGCAAAAGTAAATATATAAAAAATAAATATAAAAACAAGATGACTTAAATTTAATTTTTGCATGCAAAAAATTTAGAAATAGCTGGCTCTAAAATTAAACTGAATTAATGAGAAGCATGTCTTGATTGAAAATTAGAAGTTTCTAGAAGGAGCACAGATAAATTTTCTTTAAAAAAAAGAATTTAAGAAATTTTAGAGATTGTTTCTGAACTAAATAAGGCTTCTTTAACTGATAAATGCCAGTAACTGATTCTACAACCGAACAACCAATGGGTCTAGGCTGCCTGTCACTACTTGAACCAACTAAGCAGAGACAGGGTTGAATCGTATATGAGCATTTATTCCAATCCTGCCGGCAGCATGAGAGAGCAGCAGCTCATCCACAAAAATCTGCTCTGCACCCCCCACAAGCCAGCTGCATGTGTAGGGTAGGACAAGGATTACATGGGGAAGTAGGAATGACAGGCCTGGGGAAGTAGGAGGCTGGGGTGGGACTCCATTGTTTGGGTAACAAGGCTGTTAATCTTTCCATGATTTTAGGCAGTTCTTGAGTGAGAATGGACCACATTCCAAGGTTGACTCCCAGGTCCCAGGGGTGTGCGTACAACTCCCTGCCAGGTCAGAATGTCCTCTCTTTAACCAGAACAAGGCACTCACGGTTAATAGAGCATGATTACTATTTCCCATAACCGTACCTAGTCTGAAATATTCTATTTCTGCCCTAACATTTCCTCCCCTTCTACAGCTCCTCTACTATACCCTTTGCTCTCTGAGCTTCCTTGTTTGGGGTTGCCCTCCCCTGCCCTTCTTTCTTTCCCTTCTATATCCTCTGTATCTCCTCCACTACCACTCTCTACTGATCTAAGGGAAAATAGGAATAAAAATGTAGACAAAGAGCCCTAGGTGGTTTGGCTCAGTGGATAGATTGTCAGCCTGCAGACTGAGGGTCCCTAGTTGAGTCCAGTCAAAGATACAGTGCCCGGTTGCGGGCTTGATCCCCAGTTGGGGGTGTGCAGGAGGCAGCCGATCAATGATTCCCTCTCATCATTGATGTTTCTATCTCTCTCTTCCTCTCCCTTCCTCTCTGAAATCAGTAAAAATATATTTTTAAAAATGTAGACAAGAATAATCTAGGAATTCTAGAAGCTCCCTTCAGGGAAAAGCCAGTCCCAGGCAGAGGGGACCCAGTGATTACATATATTCCTTGGACTGGAATAGAATTAAGAAATCTACCTACACATCTCCCCTATTTTCTCCAGGACTCTGATGGGTTCATAAAGGAGTTTAATTTAACGGTTAGAACATGTGAGCCTGGCTATTCTGACCTGTTCCAATTAACATACCTACTGGTTTCTGGAAGCAAAAGCAATAGGATTACTAAGTAGGGTTTGCTGGGAGACGTGCAGAGGAGTCTCTTTTTATTGTAGACAGTCAGGTCGCCTTAAGAAGGATTACAGAAAGCTGAACTGGGACTTAGGAAGGGAAGAGAAGGAGAAGAAAGCATATGGTTGCTCCAAGAACTCTGCGAGGGTGTTTGTCTTTCCTACTGGTAATTTAGGAGAAATTAAAATTACCATAAGAAGGAGAACTTACTAAGGCTCTTGTAGATACTGGGACTACGTTTTCTGTTCTGAACCCAACTTAGCTGCCTCCTCCCTCAGAGGAAAGCTTCTGTGCAAATGGTAGGGATGTCTAATCAACCAACGACTGTTTTTTTAATAAGAACCTGTCCCCTTCCCACTAGGGAATGCTATGGGGCAATGCATAGTTTTGCTAAACAAATTTGCCCCAATTCACCTGATAAGGCAAGATTTTCTTGAAACCAATTGTGGTCGTGCAGTTAGACAGACATGAGCAGAGCAAGGACGATGGCCGGGTACAGCAGTCACCAGGCAGAAAGCCGCAGGTGCCCAGCAAAGGACAACTGTAGGGTGAGTGGCCTGACCTCCCCTAGCACACCACTCACTGGTCCTGTGGTTGGACCCTGACCTCTCCTCCCTAGAGATAACATCTGGGCCTCAGTTGTATTACAGCTCTAGGCCTAGAGAAACAGCAAAACCTATTGAGGTCTTCCCTTGGGTCCTCCCCTACAATCTCCACCCTTTAAACCCTTGGGAAGGAGGACCTGTGTGCCTCACTCCTGGGAGCATGCCTATGCCCTTCCCTTCCTCCCCTGCCCGCCACCAGGCACCTTACCATTAGCCTCCTCACTCCCAAGCTCTAAGAGCCCTTCCTTTGCTTCTATAACTTGTTTCCTAAGCCCATTTCTTCTAGGAATTACTTCTTCCACCTCTGTGATTTTATTTTTTTATGTTCTTATTGATTTCAGAGAGAGAGAGAGAGAGAGAGAGAGAGAAACATCAATGATGAGAGAGAATCATTGATTGGCTGCCTCCTGCACACCCCCTACTTGGGATAAAGTCTGCAACCCAGGAAAGTGCCCTGACTGGAAATCGAACTGTGACCTCCTGGTTCATGGGTTGACGCTCAACCAATGAGCCACACCGGCCGGGCCACCTCTGTGATTTTATAAATAAATGTTCTCTTATAGTTTGAGTCTTGCCTCTGAATTCTTTCCTAGCCAGAACTTAAGTACTGAGGTTACTGAACCCAGATCCAATCTGACTCCACTAGTCTAGTTCCTGGTGCTGTTTCCAGCCACCTACAACACAATGATGTACAGGGTCTCAGAGCTACAAATAAGATAGTTATTCCCAGACATCCCGAGGTTCCAAATCCACAGAACCTATTATCAGCCTTGCCTGTGAACTGTCAATACTTTTCAGCGATGGATTTATGTCGTGCCTTTAGCACATTTCTGAAAGAGAGAGAGAGAGAGAGAGAGAGAGAGAGAGAGAGAGAGAGAGAGGATTCACTTGGGAGGATTACAAGTTTACTTGGACTGTAATGCCCCAGGGATATACAGAGAGCCCCACCTATTGTCTTCAATACTAAAAACTGATTTGAATGGTGTTGAATTTTTCAGATATTCTGCTCTAATCCAATATGTAGAAGCTTTATTTTTATGCTCTAGGACCTATTAGACTCCCAAGAAGATGCAACATACTTATTGCACCAGCTAGCCATAAAAGGACATAAGGTCTCAAAAGATAAGCTTCAATTTTGCTTACCTGAAGTAAAATGCCCTGGCCCTCTCATATCTAAAGATGGGCTACTGATTAAACCCAAAAGACTCAGAGGAATCCCATCTTTCCCTCTCCAAAAACAAGAAAAGCAGCTCAGAGGAGTCCTGGATTTGACTAGATATTCTTGCAATTGGGTTCCAAATTTTTCATTAAAAAATTGGCCGTGGGCCTTTTGCAGGAGAAACTCCTGGGCACCAAACACCCAGAGACAAGCCGGCACCCAGACTTGCCGGCAGTCATGGTGGGGGAGAGGTGCAGCTCTATGTGTCCTATTGAAGTCAACCTGCCTGATCCAATTCAGTGGGACGAGGAAGGGAAACAAGTTGTAAGATCTCTAAAGAATCATCTATAGCTCCTGATCTGGGTCACCTTAAGTATAAACTTTCTAACTTTTTATACATAAAAATAAAGGAAATACTTGGAAAATTTTAACTCAAAAACACTGAGGTTATCATATGTACTTTACTGAAAGCCCTGGAATAACAAAAGAAACAAATACAGAGAAATGCATGAAATTTGCTAACCTACCTACACCTTCTGCTCCTGGTTCACACGGACGCTGCCCTTCCAGCTTCCAGTCAGTCTCCACGTGGCAGAGACCATACTTCTCGTTATATATGCCTGAAAAAGTAAATGCACTTATTGAAAATACATAGGGTTGAGATTAAAACTTACAAAGTCTCCCTCTTATTCCTGTCCAAAGCCCCCCAGTTCCCCTCCCCTAAGGCTCCAATATTATTGGTTGCTTATGTACTCTTCTAGGAATATTCAATTGCATACATTACACACACACACACACACACACACACACACACACACACACACACACATCCATGCTAGCAGACTGTGTGCACTTTTAAAAAAAATCCTCACTCAAGGATGTTTTTCCATTGATTTTTGGAGACAGTGGAAGGGAGAGGGAAAGGTAGAGAAGTATCGATGCCAGAGAAACACATCGATTGGTTGCCTCCTATACGAGCCCGACCTGGGCCCGGCCGGGAGGAGCCTGCAACCGAGGTACATGCCCTTGGCTGGAATCGAACCTGGGATCTTTTGGTCTGCAGGCCAATGCTCTATCCACTGAGCAAACCAGCTAGGGCTTATGCACTTTCTTTACATAACAATATATCTTGTAGATTTTCCACATCACTCTCTTTTTTTGGCTACCATGTATTTCATTGTATTGTACCATAATTTATTTTTTACTAGAGGCCCAGTGCATGGAATTTGTGCACTGGTACGGTCCCTCACAGCTGCCAGCTGCCAGCCGGGGCCTCCCTCCCTTCCTCCAGCCGGCCGAACTACTGGAAGAACTCTGGTCGAGGGGACAATTTGCATAATACGCTTTTATTATATAGGATTCTCTTGTTGAGAGGCAGTCATGTTATTGCCAATATTTTGCTATTAAAAACACTATAAGAGTGCCAGTATTCAACTGGAATGTAACACTAGTGTGTTCTCAGGAAGATATATTCCTAGAAGTGACATTGTTGGGTTTGACCATCTGCGTTCACACTTCTGTGGGCCGTCGGCCTTTTGCAGGGGAAACTCCTGGGCACTATACACCCAGAGACAAACCGGCACCCAGACTTGCCAGCAGTCACAGTGGGTTAGAGGTACAGGAGCGCGCAGCCTGGAGAAGAGGCAGTACGTGCTGGGTGGTGGGCGAGGGATGGCAGACAAGGGCCTGGCTGGCCTGGAGAAAATGGATGTTGAGTTCTTCTTAAGGGCAAACACCAGAATTATTTTCACTGTAAAACTGATTTTATCCAGATATTGGCTAAAACAAGAACTGAACTATTTGCTGAATCTTACCCATCAGGAACTTCAGTTTCCTGGGAGAAATTTAGTTTCCTGGCCGCGGCTCGGGCCCTGTCACTGCTACATAAACTCTTGAAGATTTTAAAACCATTGTTTTATTCAGAAAAGATCTCCAGCTCAGACTTTATGCCAAGTTAGATTGGTCTTCTCCCTAAGCTGGAAGTAAAGAAAAGGGAGCTCATGATTTAGCTGCTTCCACTGCAGTTCTCAGAAGTGGCCCCAAGAGGGCACTAGAGAGATTCTTCCAGGTTTAAAGGCCACTGTGCTCCCAGCTGCCTCCACACCCACATCCTGCCCCAGCTTCCTGGCCTCCTCCTGAGCTTCTGAAGCAGCTAATTATTAGTAGAGCTTGATGTCAGCAAAGAAGCCCAAAACGGGAAAGGAACAGACTGGAAGCAAGCCACGGACAAAATCATGCCAAGGAGTAGAGCAATGCCACCAGCATGTCCCACGTGGGGCTGCCCATGCAAGCGGCCAGCTCCGGCCACAGCTCCTGCAGGCACCCTGGGCACAGGGGCTGTGCCCACAGACACTGTCCCGCTCCCTGACCAGGGGCTGTGCCCACAGACACTGTCCTGCCCTGAGCAGGGGCTGTGCCCACAGACACCGTCCCGCTCCCTGACCAGGGGCTGTGCCCACAGACACCGTCCCATTCCCTGACCAGGGGCTGTGCCCACAGACACTGTCCCGCTCCCTGACCAGGGGCTGTGCCCACAGACACTGTCCCGCTCCCTGACCAGGGGCTGTGCCCACAGACACTGTCCTGCCCTGACCAGGGGCTCTGTGCCCACAGACACTGTCCTGCCCTGACCAGGGGCTGTGCCCACAGACACTGTCCCGCTCCCTGACCAGGGGCTGTGCCCACAGACACTGTCCTGCCCTGACCAGGGGCTGTGCCCACAGACACTGTCCTACCCTGACCAGGGGCTGTGCCCACAGACACTGTCCTATCCCCTGAGTGTGTGCTGTGCCTGAGTGTGCTATGGCTGAGTGTGCTGTGCCTGAGTGTGCCCTGGCTGAGTGTGTTATGACTGAGTGTGTTCTGGCTGAGTGTGCTATGGCTGAGTGTGCGGCGGCTGAGTGTGCTGTGCCTGAGTGTGCTATGCCTGAGTGTGTTATGACTGAGTGTGTTCTGGCTGAGTGTGCTATGGCTGAGTGTGCGGCGGCTGAGTGTGCTGTGCCTGAGTGTGCCCTGGCTGAGTGTGTTATGACTGAGTGTGTTCTGGCTGAGTGTGCTATGGCTGAGTGTGCGGCGGCTGAGTGTGCTGTGCCTGAGTGTGCCCTGGCTGAGTGTGTTATGACTGAGTGTGCCGTGGCTGAGTGTGCCGTGGCTGAGTGTGCCGTGGCTGAGTGTGCCGTGGCTGAGTGTGCCGTGGCTGAGTGTGCCGTGGCTGAGTGTGCCGTGGCTGAGTGTGCCGTGGCTGAGTGTGCCGTGGCTGAGTGTGCCGTGGCTGAGTGTGCCGTGGCTGAGTGTGCCGTGGCTGAGTGTGCCGTGGCTGAGTGTGCCGTGGCTGAGTGTGCCGTGGCTGAGTGTGCCGTGGCTGAGTGTGCCGTGGCTGAGTGTGCCGTGGCTGAGTGTGCCGTGGCTGAGTGTGCCGTGGCTGAGTGTGCCGTGGCTGAGTGTGCCGTGGCTGAGTGTGCCGTGGCTGAGTGTGCCGTGGCTGAGTGTGCCGTGGCTGAGTGTGCCGTGGCTGAGTGTGCTATGGCTGAGTGTGCCGTGGCTGAGTGTGCTGTGGCTGAGCGTGCCGTGACTGAGTATGCTGTGCCTGAGTGTGCCCTGGCTGAGTGTGTTATAACTGAGTGTGCTATGGCTGAGTGTGCCATGGCTGAGCATGCCGTGGCTGAGTGTGCCATGGCTGAGTGTGCTATGGCTGAGCATGCCGTGGCTGAGTGTGCCGTGGCTGAGTGTGCCATGACTGAGTGTGCTGTGGCTGAGTGTGCCGTGGCTGAGTGTGCCGTGGCTGAGTGTGCCGTGACTGAGTATGCTGTGCCTGAGTGTGCCGTGGCTGAGTGTGCCGTGGCTGAGTGTGCCGTGGCTGAGTGTGCTGTGGTGATCTTTCAGGTGCCGAGCTCCTGCTGGTTTTGTTGAAGGGGAGGTGAAGGTAAACAGGATGCCCACGGACACCTCCATTCAGGGGAGTTCTCACAGTTCCCAGAGGGTGTGGGCTCCCACACTTCTCCATTCAACTGTTGTCTCGTTTGTGGTTCAGCAGCTGTTCACCCAGCACACACCTGTCTCTCTGGAGCACCTGTCCGGCACAGGAACCAGAGAGAGACATGGAGAGTGGTGCAGCTAATAGGAGGTCTGGAGAACAGCTACATGACCTTATATGGAGAATTCCCTGAACTTTAGGTCGTTGAGCACACTGAGGGTCATGTGTGGACAATGTGGGTCTCTGCTCATGTGGAAGTCACCATCCCTATGCTTCACTGCCAGGCTTTCCCCACCACTCCTTTCCCACAAATAGTCTCATAGGGTAATTCATTCCTTTATCGAAAACCTAGTTTGATGGTTCCTGGATGTGAAGAGAGTGGAGGTGATGGTTCCTGGGTGTGATGGTTCCTGGGTGTGATGGCTCCTGGGTGTGATGGTTCCTGGAGGTGATGGTTCCTGGGTGTGATGGTTCCTGGGTGTGATGGTTCCTGGGTGTGATGGTTCCTGGGTGTGATGGTTCCTGGGTGTGATGGTTCCTGGGTGTGATGGTTCCTGGGTGTGATGGTTCCTGGGTGTGATGGTTCCTGGGTGTGATGGTTCCTGGGTGTGATGGTTCCTGGGTGTGATGGTTCCTGGGTGTGATGGTTCCTGGGTGTGATGGTTCCTGGGTGTGATGGTTCCTGGGTGTGATGGTTCCTGGGTGTGATGGTTCCTGGGTGTGATGGTTCCTGGGTGTGATGGTTCCTGGGTGTGATGGTTCCTGGGTGTGATGGTTCCTGGGTGTGATGGTTCCTGGGTGTGATGGTTCCTGGGTGTGATGGTTCCTGGGTGTGATGGTTCCTGGGTGTGATGGTTCCTGGGTGTGATGGTTCCTGGGTGTGATGGTTCCTGGGTGTGATGGTTCCTGGGTGTGATGGTTCCTGGGTGTGATGGTTCCTGGGTGTGATGGTTCCTGGGTGTGATGGTTCCTGGGTGTGATGGTTCCTGGGTGTGATGGTTCCTGGGTGTGATGGTTCCTGGGTGTGATGGTTCCTGGGTGTGATGGTTCCTGGGTGTGATGGTTCCTGGGTGTGATGGTTCCTGGGTGTGATGGTTCCTGGGTGTGATGGTTCCTGG
>NW_005370096.1:40174-46374 GCF_000412655.1 Myotis brandtii | reverse complement strand
GGGGTCCAGTTGTTTTGATAGGTAGGCCACTGGGGCAAATGAGGGACCTTTGTCCTGTCCTAGAACCCCCAGAGCCAGGCCATGATTTTCATGAGTGTATAGTATGAATGGCCATGAGAGGTCTGGAAGGTGTAGTGCTGGGGCCTGGACAAGTGCCGGCTCTAAGGATTTGAAGGTGGATTCTATAGGTTTAGAGGGGTCTAGAGGCTCATTGGGGTCCCCCTTAGTCGCCTCATACAGAGGTCTGGCTAGGTTACTGTAATTGGGGATCCAGGAGTGGAGAAAGCCAGCCACCCCCAGGAAAGAAAGGAGGTCAGACTTGGTGGTTGCCTTCGGTAAGGAAGAGATAAGGCTTTTATCTCTTTTATCTCAGTCTGCAGTAATCTCCTTCCCATCCTGTGAAATTCTAACCCCGAGGTATGTTACTGCTGACTGGGAGAGATGAGCCTTGGTCGCTGAAACCCGATAACCATGCTGGGCAAGAAAGTTAAGGAGTAGACACGTGTCCTCCTGAGAGGTTTGGAGATCAGGGCTGCCCAGTAGAAGGTCATCTACATATTGTAGGAGCGAGCTTCTGGGCAGCGCCAGATCCCACAAGTCCTTTGCCAGTGCCTGCCCAAAGAAGTGGGGGCTCTCCCTAAACACTGGGGCAGAACTGTCCACGTGAGCTGCTGTGAGTGTCTAGTTCCTGGGTCAGTCCAGGTGAAAGCAAAGAGATCTTGACATTGTGAATCTAAAGGGATAGTGAAGAAGGCATCTTTTAGATCAAGGACCGTAAAAAAGGAGGAGGAAGGGGGGATAGAGGACAGAATGGTATAGGGATTGGGCACAACAGGGGCTGTGGCCAGTACTGCCGAGTTGATGGCTCTGAGGTCTTGAACCAGGTGATACGGGCCATTTGGGCCATTTGGTTTAATAACAGGAAGGATGGGAGTGTTGAAGGGGGAGTTTGTGGGCCTTAGAAGACCTGAATTGAAAAGTTTGGAAATAGTAGGTTTAAGGCTGAGTAGATGTTTGGTTGGGACAGGGTATTGGGGGACAAAAGGGAAGGAGTCAGGGTTTTTGTGGTGGATAAGGACTGGAGTATGGTGTTTGGCTATGGATGGATTAGAGGTGTCCCAGACTATAGGGTGGACCTTATCTGGAGGTAATGGGAACGACCAAGGCCGAGTCTGAGTCAGCAGCGGAGACAAGAAAGACGGAGGCCAAGGGTGTGTAGGCAGAGGGAGTCAGTGAGACCGTTGCATAGAATTTAGATAAGATATCTCTCCCCAGTAAAGGGGTGGGGCATTGAGGAATGACTAAGAAGCGGTGTGTGAACTGTATTCCTTCGAAGGTACAAAGTAGGGGTTGAGTTAATAGAGAGATGGTCTTTGTTCCCAAGACTCCTACAATAGTAGTGGTAGATGACGTTAAGGGGCCCGAAAATTCGAGCAAGGTGGAGTAAGTGGCCCCGGTATCAACAAGGAAAGAGATCGGCTTACCTGCCATGAGAAGATTTACCCTGAGCTCCTGATGCGTGATCGCCACCGGGGCCAGAGACCCAGGGCCCCATCAGTCCTCTGTTGCCAGTCCCAGCAGATCTGTTAGGGATCCAGAGGTGAAGGTTTTCATTAGAGAGGAAGATCCAGCCCCACTTCGGCGACTAGGGCAATCGACTCCCCAATGTCCCTCCACGTGGCAGCGTGGACAGGGGTCAGGAGGGGGTCTCAGATTTGAGCATTGTCTTGCCCAATGTCCATGCTGTTTGCATTTGAAGCAGGCACCCGGTGGGGTTGATGTAGGTCTTTCTTTCTTTCTGAGTTGGCTAGGAGCCTTGGGATGTGGAGCCCTTAGGGCCTTCGCCAGCATAGGGTAATTTTCCTGGTCTCTTTTTTTAAGGTCCTCCTTTTCCTGTTCTTCTCTCTTATGGAAGACCTTGAAGGCCACATTAAGCAGTTCTCTCTGGGGAGTCTCGGGCCCATCCTCAAGCTTCTTTAGTTTTTTCCTTATGTCTGGGGCCGACTGGGATATAAAATGTGAGTGTAGTAAAGCCGTCTCCGCCGGGGAAGTAGGATCCATACGGGTATATTTTAGAAGCGCCTGTGAAAGACGTTCAAGGAATTCCCCAGGGTTTTCCTGTGGGCGCTGGGTAATCGCCTTCATTCTATCATAATTTACCGCCTTATTAGCCAGCCCGTGAAGAGCCTGGGTAACATAGTCAAGCATAGGGTTCCGTGCCTCTCTATTCTGATGCCCAGGTTGGTAGTTCCAGTCGGGATCTTCCCGGGGAATGCAAGGGTGCCAATAGGGTTGGAGTTGTTACGGGTGTGGGCCTCGTCTGCTATTTGCTGAGCCATGTCCCAGACTCGGTCTTTGTCTGATGGTGTTAGAGAGGAAGTGAGAATAATAAAAATGTCGTGCCAGGTGAGATCATAAGACTGAGTGATGTATTTGAATTCTTTGATGTAGGTACCTGGGTCAGAAGAGAAAGAGCCAAGATGTTTTTCAATTGGAGAAAGATCAGAGAGTGAAAAGGGAATGGATACTCGGATAATACCCTCCGCCCCTGCAACCTCGAGCAAAGGGAACTGGCCAGCCACCTCTGAATTCGGTTGCGGGCGGTCACGGGGGCGGAGGTTCAGCGGAGAGTGTACAGGGGAAGGTGGGCAGTTAGGGTTCTCAGAGGGTAAAACGTGGGATGCAGGTTTCGTAGCGGGGTTGTAAGGAGGTGGTGAGAGCGGGGGAGGTGGAGAGGAATGATTGGCTGGGCCTCTGATCAGATCCGGGACACTGCAGTGCACATGCATGCAGTCCTCTACATCTGGAGAGGACTTCCATGGTCTTTACCATGCACACAGAGGTACTGCTTGTCCCGGGCCACCTTAATCTAAATTCATTTCATCTAAATTGAGATT
Organism: Myotis brandtii; assembly: GCF_000412655.1. Lineage (NCBI taxonomy): Eukaryota > Metazoa > Chordata > Mammalia > Chiroptera > Vespertilionidae > Myotis > Myotis brandtii. The sequence goes on along the minus strand of NW_005370096.1, from coordinate 43,477 downwards.
TTCTGGGCCATCAGGTGATGTGAAGCCAGACTGTTGTCCACGGAAGAGCTGGTCATCACCAGTTTGCTGAGTCCAAGGACACAGCCCTTTCCCGTCCCTCCCAGCCGGCGGGGACGGCGGTTTGCCTGGATTTTCTCCTTGGGAAGCACCAGAGTACAGTTTTGCACTTAGTTCCATAGGCTTCCAAAGTGCAGGCCCGCTGTTGGCTGTCTCCGCTGGTGGGCAAGTACCCAGAACCGAAGCAACCTGAGCAGGAGCTCACCTCTGAGGGTTCCAGCCCTTTCCTGGAGCTCAGTTGAATAACCCTCGGTACCTTGTTAGTGGCCTGAAGTTTTCAAGAAGATTTTTTTATTTCTCTGGGGTTTTTTTGTTCAGCTTTTTAAATGGTCTTTAATGAAAATATTGGTCTGAGGTATCTTGTACACTCTTCTTGGAAATAGAAATTCACTGTGTGCCTTTAAGCAAGTTACTTAACCTTTTGAGCCCAGTTTCCTCTGAGCCTTAGTTTATTATTAGTATTATTGTTATTATGACTAATTCATTAAAAAGCCCACTAGTGCTTTGGGTGGCAATTGTCACTGATACAGCTCTTTGGCACTTTGTTCTCAGACTGTGACACGTTCCTGGAAATAAATGAATGTCCCTCCATGACTGGCAGCTTTGGAATGAGCCACAATCGCCATGCCGACAGGACGCTCCCCGAGGGAGCCACAGGATGTGCCTGCGTGTCCATGGCCTCGAGTAACGTGGACAAGCATGCTTTCATTTTTCTTATTTTCCATGTTGCTTCCAAAGGCTCGCACGTGGGGATTTCCACGCTGATTGTGAACGAAAGCCAGCCCTGTGCAGGCGCTGAGGCGGGTCGGGCTAGCACGAGTAGACATCTTTTGGGGCAAGTGTCTGGGGGTTGATTCATGATACATTGGCACAATTTAAAAGTTTAAATGTGAGTAAACAGTTTAAAATATAAGAAATCAGGTCAAACTTGTGAATAATTTTCTTCAATTTTGATAATAATAGTAAAAACATCAGAGCCATATTTTTCTTTTCCATGGATAGAAAACACAGAACACAGCAATGCCAGGATTTAGTAAGCGCTAACTACGTGAGAGGAACTTTTTAAACAGCTGAACAAGTGTTGACTTCCTATGGAACCCACTGTGTGGATGGGGAGTGGAGAGCCCAGCACGTGTTCTCGCTGGCACGGTGGCCGCACAGGGGCCGGAGCCACGGCTTGGCACCCTTCGGCCGGGCTGCAGTGTCTCTTCCAATTTCCTCTGTGACCCTGTTAGTGCCAGGACTGCCGCTCCAGGTGGCTGGACCGTCCATGGGCCAGTGGAGTTACACAAACGCGAGCTATTTAAAGGCAGATCTGGTCATTTTTGTTTACAACTTGGACTGGGGAAGAGTGACTCTGGGGTGTGAGGCCAGGTGTGTACCCGCAGGCCACCCCACCTTCCTGAGGCCATTATTCCCCAGGCTCCCTCCCCTGCTGCTTTTAGGGCTCACCCAGTCCCACCCCGTGGCTATGCACCACCAACACTGTATGCTGCCACTAGCACCTCTTCCTCCCCTCCCCGACCCTTTGCTGTTCGGGTCAGAGACTTCCGCATAATGTAAGCGGGGAAGTGAGAGGTTGGGAGATCATCATGCAAGAAAGGAAATTATTAACTGTGCTAACGATCGCTGCAGTCCGTGGGTGCCCAAGGCCGGCTGCCTGGTCCTTGTGGATGAAGAAATGGAATGAATGCCTTGGGGATGGTCGCTGTGGGGCAGAGGAGAGGAAGGCTACGGTGGATGTCAGCATCTGTCAGCATCCAGAGAACGAGGCCTGGAGGGCTTGGGAAGGAGGCAGCCACGTGGCTGCCTGGCTGGCCAAGTAGGTGGGCTGGGCGTGGTGGGCAGGTGAAGGTGCCCTTAGGCAGCAGGGCACCTGGAGAAGGGCTGTTCTGGGGGCTGGCGGACCTCTGGCACAGTGACTGGGAGTGGCTTTGGAACCAAAGAAGCTGGACTTCAGGACTCACGGAGGCAGCTTACCAGCAGCTTGGCCCGGGGCAGCATTCCCATTCCCTTCTCCCAGGCTCCTGCCCAGCCCTTAGGGAGGGAAGTGTCTTGGACTAGCTGCGGGGTTGTGGGGAGGGAAGGTCCTGGACTAGCTGCGGGGTTGTGGGGAGGGAAGGTCCTGGACTAGCTGCGGGGTTGTGGGGAGGGAAGGTCCTGAACCAGCTGCGGGGTTGTGGGGAGGGAAGGTCCTGGACCAGCTGTGGGGTTGTGGGGAGGGAAGGTCCTGGACCAGCTTCGGGGTTGTGGGGAGGGAAGTCCTGGAAGTCCGCGTGGTTCAGGGTTCGGGCTCTGAAGAAGGGCCACGCAAATGACAGAGACAAGACAAGAAATAATAATTTGGAAGTTGGGGGGCCAGGCGAGAGCCCAACCCAAGAGGATGGACTCCACTTGTGCTCGGGCCTTGCCATCCTTTTATTCAGTTTGGGATACACCTATAGCCCTTAGGCAGGCAAGTTCCAGTAACAGACAGACTGTCTTATCAGTAAGGATTTACATGACTATCTGGTGGGGAAGCTGCTTCAGCCACCATTGTCTGGACTAACAGTGGGTGCATAGCCCTGACCTTTGCCAGGGCTTCAAGGGTCATCAGCCTTCCGGGCTCCTTGTCCACACCTCTCTGCTAGAGAAGACAAAGGTGGCTTCTCACAGAAGACCTGCTCCTCCCAGTCTGCGTGGTGGTTGCCAGCTCACAGCCCCCCTTCAGGAGCCCGTGGGAGCTGCTGTTCCCAGGCCCTGGCTCACCTCGAGTCCTCTCGCCTGGTGCCTGTTGCCTGGCCCTGCGGTGCCACCATTTGTCCTCCATTGGCTGTGTGGACGAAAGGGGCCACATGCTGACCTGACAAGCTCAGGGGAGGCCTGCATGGCAGTCTTGCAAACTCGGAGACCTAAAGTAACCACAAAGGATGGTCTGAAATTAAACTTTAACTAAAAGCAGTTATGGTGGGCAGTTACGTCCTGGGCCAGTATCTTCACTGATAAGGTCAACCTTTACCTAACTGAGCCTATCTGTCTTTTTGCATCTATGATAACATACCCTTGAAAGGTCTGGGTAACTTGTGACTTCCCTTTTACTGGAGCCCGTGGGGCACAACCAAATGTGCTGGGCCCCAGGACAGATACCACAAATTCCTTCATCATCATGTTAATTGTTCCTGCACCCACCTAAGTATGTGTCCATCATTTTACTTTTTATCCAATCCCAGGGGTTTCCCTGCTTTGCTTATCCCTCCTCCTTAATCT
>NW_005370096.1:35541-37696 GCF_000412655.1 Myotis brandtii | reverse complement strand
TATGGATGAGGACAGTGGGTGGGGAGTGAGGGCGGAGGGTGGGGCGGGAACTGGGAGGAGGGGAGTTATGGGGGGGGGAGGGAAAGAGGAACAAATGTAATCTGAACAATAAAGATTTAATAAAAAACAAAAACAAAAACAAAAAAAACAAAATAAAAATAAATAAATTAACATGGGAAATTGTGCCTCCAAGGCCAGAAGCTCCCATTTAATACTCCTGATAGGAAGCCTTTACTTGCAAGTACTTTACAGAAATGGGAAGATTTAACTAGAAAATATTAACTGAGAAATAGCTAAAATGCAGTTTGTTTGGGGTACTTATGTTAATATTTTGCATGCAGAAATTAGAAAATGCTGGCTCTGAAATTAAACTGAATGAGTACATGGGAAGCATATCTTGATTTGGAAATTAGAAGCTTCTAGAGAAAAGCATAGAAAAAAATTTCTTCTAATAAGATGGAAATTAATGAAATTTTAGAGACTGTCTCAGAACTATTCTGAAGTTAATTAATGTCTACACCCTGTTTTTCCCTTAGCCCATTGTTTGTTTTTTGAATAGTTCATTGGGAATATACTGAAATTCTAGAGAGGGGAAGTTCCCTAACCAGGGACAAAAGACACTGCTTTGGTAGTTTCTAATTTTAGACATTCTCTGGTGTAAACTATTAGTGTGTTCTGTGCACCTGTATAAGAGTGATGTTTTTGTGTCTCTTTGTTGTTGTTTAATTTGTTTAAAGAGGAGGCGAGTTCCGCTTTGGGGAAGCCTAGTTGTCTTTTAAATCAGGCTGAAAAAAGAGTGCCATGGTTACCTCAATGTGGTTTCTTGTCCAAATCAAAATCTTAATTTATATTTGGAATCTAAAAACTGTAATAAGAAATGAAACCCTGCTGCCGAGTCCGCCTCTGGTGCGGAGAGATTCAAAGGTGGCAGGAGAGGGCAGAGCTATCGGCTCGCCCACAAAAAGACTAGCTTTATTTAAAAATTACTGGAGAACATCTTATGATAACCAAATTTTGGCTCTAAGATAACCTTGGGTGCTAGCTATAACTCTGGAAACCGAAATAGGAAAAAAATTTAAAATGTCTTTCTATTAAGCATGACTTTGGGAAAAATACGCCATTTGAGTCATTTGCTGAAACTTGCCCCAAAGCAGGATGTGGGGAAGAGAAGAAGGGAGCACATAGCGATCCAATATGGATGCCTCCTCCCTGAGTATTCTAATTTAAAATCTCCTTCTCGTAATTGAAAAGTTTCACAAAATTTAGAAATGCGTCTGGGATTTCTGTACACGTGTAAAGAGAAAAGCTGGCTTAAAACTAATGCGCGCAACTGTCCTGTTTTTGGACATTTAGATAGAGTTTTGAGCTGGAGTCTCTTTACAAATGTACAGAATAAAACCCAAGACTGATTATTTCCTAAGGAAAACGGCGAATTTGACTCAGGGAAGAAATAAAGGCTGGTTCTAGCAACAAGATTGGTATTTTTCCATAATAAAGTGATTTTTGAAATGTTAATGAAGTCTGTTCCAAAGATAACTTTAAGATCTCCAAAAGAAAATTCGGTAAAATTGTCTCTGTTACAAAAAATTTGCCAAAGTAAATACCTGAAAATAATAATTGAATTTAAATCTCAAGAATTATTGAAATATCTACACTAATAAAAGACAAACATGCAAATTGACTGTACCTTTGCTATGCCTTAAGCCACGCCCACCAGCCAATCAGAGCGACTATATGCAAATTAACCCAACCAAGATGGCGGCCAGCAGCCACAGAGCTGAAGCAAGCAGGAGGCTTGGTTGCCCCAATGATGGAGGAAGCCAGGCTTCCCGCCTGCCACAGTGGGCTCTGAGCTCCACTCAAAGCAACAAAGTTTCAATTATAGAAGGTAAATAAACCCCAGATACTTGCTTTCAGCTGGCCATGGCCATGGAGCTGGAGCGAGCAGGAGGCTTCCCTCCCACCTGCCCTGGCCAGCTCTGAGCTCCACTCAGGCAACAGTTTTAATTATAGAAGGTAAATAAATCCCAGAACAAAAAGAAAAAAAGAAAAAAAGGAGAGGCTGGGAGCTTCCGTTGCCGGGGAGGCTTGGCCAGCCTGAAAACAGCCCTCAGCCCCTCACCCAGATTGGCCAGGCACCCCAGTGGGGACCCCC
>NW_005370096.1:31270-32716 GCF_000412655.1 Myotis brandtii | reverse complement strand
GAGAGGAATTCCGTCCTCTCAGTGAAACAGTGGGATAGTTGGGGCGACTGTAGAGGAGGAATGTGCACTTTGGGTGCTAGCACCATGAGTGAAGGCTGCCCTGACTGAGCCTGGCTTGCTTGGGGCCTAGCGCACTCCTGCCAGGCAACGGGTGACAGGACGTGCTTTTCTGAATTAATGAGAGAAAACGTTGATTCTCCTGCTGCCCACGAAGGTGGAAAGTGAGACATGTGGACATGTGGGGAGTGAGCAAGGTTCCCTGTCTGGGGGTTCCAAATCTGCTATTGGTTTCTTTCACCGCTGTATACAGGGTTACAGGGTGTCTCCCCAAAATGTATACACACTTTGAATACCTACTAATTCCAATGGTTTTAAGCATGAAAAGAAAGAAACAACAATGGAGCTGTTATCTGTTAAAAGTGTGGGCACAAACAGGTAGTTGGCCATTCCCTGAGGGGTCTCAGATTGGAGAGGGTGAAGGCCAGACTGAGGGGCCCCTTCCCCCCCCTACCCCAGTGCACGAATTTTGTGCACCGGGCTACTAGTATTAATTATAAAAATCTAAGTAGCCGGGTAAAAAACTGGCACTTTGTTAATTAAAAAGGCTAGCCACGCCTTTCTAATGGAGAAAGGGGCTAGTTGCTTTCTAAGCAAAGAATTTCTCTAGCAAATTCTTAAAGAAAGAATGTTATCAATTTACATCTGAATGGTCCAGGTTAGACCAAACTTTCGTCAGCTGAAAACAGTTTTTCCCCATGGCTGTGATCTCCTGGCCAATTTTGAAATTTCCCCACAGGCAAGCAACCGGCAGGAAACAATGTAGCTACAAGTTTGCTTCTTGACTTTCCCCAGAGAAAAATGGTCATTTTAAAGTCAAGGGCTGGGCCAGGCCTGCTTTGCCAGCCTCAAGCGTGGTTTTCCAGAGGCGCTGGAAACTTTGGACCTTGGAGTTTACTGAATCAAATGATAAAAACTTTTGTCTAGGTATTTTGAAGTGACATAATACTGAAATACTGATCTGAGTGTGCCTCGCACGAAATCTAGAGGGTAGAATTGAATCTGTTGGTTGATTGTGTCTTGTATTTTTGAAGTTTATTCTTAAAAATGTTACTGATTGAGAAATGCTAAATATTTGACTTTCCAGCTAAAAGTTTAAGGTTCGGATTCAATTGGGAGAAATTGTGTAGTTGTGGTGGCTAGATGCCTAAAGTGTAGAGATTTATTTTTTAGAAAATAATTTTTGCTTTCTCTGAAATAATTAGGAATTCAAAATATGTTGCTTATTGGTCTGATTAAAAAAAGAGGATAAACTCTGTGATCTCAACTGAAATTTTTACTACAAAAACCAGTTTAAATTTAACTGCAAAGAACAGTATAGACAGCCACTACATTGAGCTGCATGACTTGACAGCCGCCATGATGGCCACATGGCTTGCCGCTCCCGGG
>NW_005370096.1:30715-30998 GCF_000412655.1 Myotis brandtii | reverse complement strand
ACAGATTGGGAGTTTATGAATTATTTTCAATGCTGAATACACTGCTTGCAATAAGCCATTTGCCTCATTTTAAAATCTTACATATTTATATTTTATAGAAAAGCAAAGTTTTTATCAAATCTATAACCATGCCACTTTTAAATTTAGTCATTCGTGGACAGCTTTATTAAAATCCATGAAAAGGACTCTGACTTAATCTAAATTGCAGGCTTGTAAGCAGGTCATATTTTTGAACTGGATGAAGATTTATAAAACTTCAAGGAATAACTGAATTCAAAAACTA
>NW_005370096.1:29301-30631 GCF_000412655.1 Myotis brandtii | reverse complement strand
TATTGTTGACTTTTAAATCTTTTGTTTCCCAAATATAAGGAAAAGTAAAGAGCAGACATTCTGCATTGTAGGAACTAACAAATTGGTAACAGATTCATTTCACAGTGTGCTCCCGGGGGACGAAGATTTCAAAGATCATGGCTTACAACCAGGAGATTTGGTGTATTGGAAAAGACACCAAATAAAAGACTCTCTCCAACCTTGTTGAAGGGGACCTCACCAGGGCACCTGACTGTGAATGGACATCTACTCCCATCTCTGACACCCATCTCCGTCTGCAGCGGGGATAAGAGACTTTTCAAGGATGAGAAACAGCTGAGGTCTTTCGAGGACGAGAAGTCGCTGACCACGGAGGCAGACAGCTATCCCAAGACGACGTCAAGAAGGCCTGTATGCTCACAAACTGATATTGCTAGCTGTGGTGATTCAAAGTTTTTAATGGGGAATGTTTATTGTTTAAATATGTGTCTTTGTTGTTTAAAATTGTTTAGCTAGTGAAATTTCTGTTTGTGTCTCTTAAAAAATATGAATGTATTGCTAATCTGAGGAATGTTAATTATTTACATGTCACCTAAAAATTAAGGCTAAGAGTTCTAACTAACTGGAATGTATGGCTTTGGTGTGATGGAGGAAGGTAGAGAGAAATGTTGAAAGAAAGTTGAATGGGTGATAGGCCAGTAAGCTGGGACAAGCAGAATAGGGAAACAGCAGAAATCCCATCTTCCCTAAACCAGGGACACTTGGGAGTAAATGATGTTTGTTGTTTGGTGTAATTTGTTTAAAGATGGGGCACATCCCACTTTGTTAGGGGCCCCAGCTGCTTGTGGCGGGCTGACCCCATGGCAGGGATTGCAGGCACTTCCCAGCAGCTGATGAGAGTTCTTAATCTTGGGGACCCTTCCTGCTCTCCCTCTCAAGGCATCGTGTCTGTCTGTGATGTACTTGGTTACTGATTGATGTTCCTTGCTTGCTTTCTTATCTTTGGGGGACTTAGTTTGCTCTGCCGTTTTATGAACATAAGGAATCCTCTCTCTGCTGTTTGGGCTTTGTGCCACTCAAAACCCATTTTCTGTGCTGGGTTCGTGTGAGATAAGATTCTAAGGCTAATGTCCCTGTCCACCCTTTTGGGAGTACTCATTCATTTACTGGAGGGTTTTTCTGTTTCTGTTTTTAAGATCTCTTCTTATATGCAAGATTTCATATTGTTAGTCTACTCAAAAAGAAAAAAAAATATGGGAAATAAAACCTTCTCTAAACCCTTCTCTGCAGAAATGCCCTCTCCGGGCTGCAGAAATAGCAGTGTGTGTGTGTGTGGGGGGGGGGGGGGCCC
>NW_005370096.1:21717-29065 GCF_000412655.1 Myotis brandtii | reverse complement strand
CATCAATTTATATATATATATATATATATATAGAGAGAGAGAGAGAGAGAGAGAGAGATCACAGCCAGAGAAGTCAGAAATCCAAGCACAAGAAGGATTTGATTCGGTGCTGTTTGCTTGAAGGTGGAAGGGGCCATGTGGCAAGGAATGTGGGCAGCCTCTAACAGTGATGGCGAGCCTATGACACGCGTGTCAGAGGTGACACGTGAACTCATTTTTTTGGTTGATTTTTCTTTGTTAAATGGCATTTAAATATATAAAATAAATATCAAAAATATAAATCTTTGTTTTACTATGGTTGCAAATATCAAAAAATTTCTATATGTGACACGGCACCAGAGTTAAGTTAGGGTTTTTCAAAATGCTGACACGTGGAGCTCAAAAGGTTTGCCATCACTGATCTAGAGGATGGATTTAAATCTGTTAATGAATGTCTTGCATTTTATTTTGAAATATCTCTTAAAATATGAATGTGTTGCTAATCTGAAGAACGTTAATCACTTATATATATCTCACCTAAAAATTAAGGTTTCTAAGGGTTAAGAATTCTAACTAATTAGAAAGAAATTATGATTTTGGAGTAATAGAAAGCATGAAGCATGGAGATGCATTTTGAAGGGAAAAAAGTGGGTTCTAAAGCTGGTCATTTCTGATAAAGTGTATGGTTTGTGAAGAAAGGTTTGTGAAAGTTGTAGAATAATAGTAAAGAGAAATGTTGAAAAGAATTTATATAAATGACATAGGCCAGTAAGCCAGGACAGGTAGAACAGAGAAACTGAGATGGTTATCTTCCCTAAACCGAGGAAATAAGTTTGAAAACCTTCCCAGGGCTTGAATTTTAAGAAACTTTTCTTGACCTAGAATTGGCTGTAGGTCATTACAAAGGCCCTGGAATGCCCTAAGGATTTGTTTTCTCTCATGAAGGAAAATTTTATACTTTGTCAAATAAAGAAATAGCTATATTATGCTTTCATTTATAACGCTACTAGTTATTTTAGAACATTGTGTTTTGCAGAAAGGACAAGATTTCATGTTATCTCCATTATAATCAGATCCATAACCGTGTCATTTTAGACAGATAGCAGAAATCCAATTAGTGCCATTTGCTGACCACACCCAAGGACAAATGAAGTTAAAGAAAATAAGCCTCATTTAGGTCAGTTCTTTTCTAGTCTATTAAAGGGAAAAAGTCTTTCCTGTTTTTTTCCAGGAAGCAAACGTTATATAAATTATTGAGTGGTTATATGTTATATTAATCAGGTAATTGATTATTTTTAAAAAAAGCCATCTTCTTACTCATGGGAACTGAAGGTTGCTAGCCTATGTTTGTGTTTAATATCCTTTTGTCACTTTGAACGCATAATAATAATATATCTATCTATCTATCTATCTATCTATCTATCTATCTATATATATATAGATAGATATATATATGTGATATATAATATTTTGGTAAAATAAGTTTGAAAACCTTCCCAGGGCTTGAATTTTAAGAAACTTTTCTTGACCTAGAATTGGCTGTAGGTCATTACAAAGGCCCTGGAATGCCCTAAGGATTTGTTTTCTCTCATGAAGGAAAATTTTATACTTTGTCAAATAAAGAAATAGCTATATTATGCTTTCATTTATAACGCTACTAGTTATTTTAGAACATTGTGTTTTGCAGAAAGGACAAGATTTCATGTTATCTCCATTATAATCAGATCCATAACCGTGTCATTTTAGAGACAGTCACTGTTTTGTTATAATGCATTTGGAAAAATGATACATCTTCTGAGGGATCCATGGAAAGGACTCTGACATTTTCAGATCATCCCCTTCAAACTTGATGAAAATTATTAGAACTCTTAGAGTATCTGGATTTATAGAATTACTGGCAGAAAAAATCAGGAGAAACAAAAAATTGATTATGGGACTGCATGACTTAAAATAATCATAGAGTTTTTGTAACTTGTTGAAAGTATTGCTGATTCTTAAACTTTATGTTTTTTAGATATAAGGAAGCATCTTTAAAGCAATTTGGTAAATTATATATTTTTCTCCCTACCTAATCCCTCCAGAATTTGGCAATTCTTCATAAGTGAGTCATGGCAATACATTTCTTTGCATGAATTCAATAAGACCTGTTTACAATTGTGGCTGTATTGACCAAGACTTTGACTGGAATGTCATGTCTGAGAGCGACATGCCCAGACTCTGGACGTCACCAGAAAGCTTTAAGGAATGGAAGCTGACCTTAAAGCCAATAAGAGCCCCTTGGAGAAATAGCCTGGTACCTTGCTTGGTCATGTGGTTCATGGCAGTCTTTCCAGGTAAGGAACAAAGGTTACTTTTCTGAGAGATGGCAAGGAAGGAACCTCAAGACATTTGGGAACCGTAAGAATGTGAGGGATTCACCCAAGTCCACAGGTATTGCAGGAAACCTGATGGCAGCTAGATGGTTCGGTTTCTTTGCTCTGAGGGGCTACTTAAAGCTCAATCATGAAATTCCAGCAAAGCCAAAAAAAAAAAAAGTCTATATGATAATTGCTATTCTTATTGTGTTTATGCAAACGGTCAGGCCAAATTGAAACTAGACTTAATACAGTAAGTGAATTGGTCTTTAATAAAAATGAGGGTGATTTTAGAAAGAAAAATTATGTTTCAATAGGAAGTTATTAGAACTGAAATATATTTCCCTTCTACCAGACCATTTGCCATAATTCTTACTGTTCTAACTTTTGCACAATGATACTAAATTTTATAACAGTTTGTCTCTACCAGGTTACAAGCCCTACTTGCACCTAGGGAATACCATGTCTAGGCACCATTGCCGCCTTCTTCTGTACCCAGGCCTCATCGTCCCTCTGACAGAGAGCAATCATCTCTTGGCTCTGAGAGAAACCTCCGTCTCTCCTCAGCATGAAGCAGTTACAGAAGAGACCCAGCCCCCTCTTTGCTCAGAAAGAATTCAGAGCCAAAGTCCTTGAGGAGGGATGTGGTAGGCAGTTAGACAGACATAAGGAGAGCAAGGACGATAGGCCACCCTTCACGGCTTCTCTAGGGCACTTGCCCTGTGATGTCACAGAGCACTCCATTAAGGAATCCTTTAGAGGATTAAATATCAGAGTATCGTGTTTACCACGTGACCCCATGATCAGAGAGGTGGAACACTTTTGGTTATGCTGAGTTTGAGGGCCCGGATTCCTGTTCAATGTAAAGGTAAAGAGGCTCCAGGTAACAGGAGAATTCGAGTGGACGTTGCTGATCAAGCCCAGGATAAAGACAGGGATGATTGTCCTGGCTGAGATAGAAATCGGGATTCTGACAAAACAGACACAGACTGGAGGGCCCATCCTGCCACAGGCAGCTTTGAGGATGACCCACCTGGAATAGGTGGTGACAGCTTTGGAGACAAGTATGGAGATCGAGATCATTATGATTCAGACCGATACCGTGATGGGTGTAGGGACAGTTACTGTGATGGCCCGAGCGGGATCTGGATTGTGATGGCCGGGTCGCTATGATGACAGAGGCAGCAGAGCCTATGAGAGGCTGTGCCTCCAGGCCCGGGCAGTGGCAGAAGAGCACGTGGTAGTGGGTGCCGAAGGGATGCTGGCGGCAGAGGAGGCGGGCCGGGCCCGCTGAGGGCAGATGTGAGGGATGTGAGGATCGGTCATGGAGCTGCTGGGGGTGATGACAGAGGCCCCCCGAGACCCAAGCTGAATCCAAAGCCTCGGAGTGCTCCTGAGGAAGACGCTTGCTCTGCTAGCACCTCCCAGCCAGTGGAGCAGCCTCCGTCTTTGGCAAGGCCTGTTGGCACAGCTGCTAGGGAACGAGACGTAGAGGAGTGGCTACAGGGGGGCAGGAGAAACTTCAGCCTCAGCTGGATGAGCCACAACCAGAACGGCGGCCTCGGGAGAGGAAGGACCTGCAAGGAGAGCAGATGAAAATAAAGTAGGTGGGTGTGTCCCAAAAGGCCGCCGTGGGAACTCCAGCCGTGGCCCAGGACACGGAGGGACAGACCACTGGCGGGAGTCAGAGAGGAAAGTTGGCAAAAAGGCTCCAACTCCCTTTCTCTGAGTCTCTCTCTACCCTGGAACGTTCGAGAGCAAACCAAACCTCTAGCCAGACAAGACAAAATAAAACTCACATCTCCTGGAAAAAAGAAAAAAGAAAAGAGAATCCAGCACTGACTTGTGATCAGGCAGCCGGGTCGTCTTGCTGGAGTCGGCTTGGCGATGCTCCTCCCATCACTGCTCGCTGGGACCCTTCCCTTCTCTCAAGTCTCCCTCACAGACTCCTGGACACCCGGAGGGGTTTCCCGTTCAGGCTCCGCTCACCTGTGCGCTGTTGAAGCCGGCCCTGCCCTCTGTCCGTGACGGCAGCCGTGCCCAGCACCCAGGCGGCCAGCCCCGGCCTGGCCTGTGAGAGCCAGGGAACGGCACAGGGAGAACATTCGTTTGGATTGTCTTTTCTCCACTGGAAAATTACCAGAGAATTATTTTTTGCAGATGTAATGTAATGGAAGTGGAACCCTGGACACATTAGAATCTTACGAATTAGAATGAAGTGGGGGAAACTGGAAACACGAAGACCAAGTTTCCTGCTCTTTTGCATTTCTCTGCTCAGCTCCTCCTGGCCTCTGCCCCTCATCTGCCTGCCTGCACCCCCAGGTCTGCGGGACGCACACCGTGGGCTCCTCAGGGCCCTGTGCCCACACCCACCCGCTTTTCTAGGGCGTTACCTTTCCTCAGGCCTCGGGCTAACGCTCGCTTATCTGTGAGCACCTAGAAGGCCAGGCTGAACTCTGGGAGCGGCTCCTGTCCACCTCGCCAGTGCCGCCCTCCATGACGCGGGATTAGCGCTCTGCTTGGCTTTCCTTTGTGGGTGGGTGAGACCCGTGAGAACAGTCTGTCCTTTCCTTCCAAACCCCTGGCCCCAGCACAGCGCCTGGCCCGGATGCTCTCCGCAGCCCCACACGGAACTCCACCGGGTGAACAGCCACGGTTCCTCTGGGCACAAGTGGACCCGGAGGCCTTGCACGTGGCTCAGAGGGCTGGCCTCCTGCACGGCCAGCTCTGAGGACACCAGGGCGTTTGGCGGCTGCAGCAGCCTCACCCTCCGTTGTCCTTTCTGCCAGGCTCCCAGTTAACATTTGCATCTAGATGCCATCATTAATGCCATTGACACTTTCCATTTTTAGACTGTTGTTCCTATTAAGTGGAACAAATGAAATTACTTGTTTTATTTTCTTCTTAAAAATCTGTTTCCAAATGGATGTTTTACCACGTTTTCAACAGTAGATATTCCCTGTGACTGAGCTGGTGGCTGGAAAGAGCATCGGCGTGGGCCTTGGAGCCGGGTTGGAGCGGTCCCCACTGGTGCAGTCACCTCAGCGGCGAGACCAGGAGCGCAGGAGGGAAGCCATGCTGTGCTCACATTGTCTGCAGAGTTGGCACCACAACCTAGGAACCCGCATCCTTTATAAGTTTATTTCTCAATTGGTAATGATTGTCATAAAAGACTTCCCTACATTGTTGCAGTATGGAGATAAGAATAAAAAAATTAGACCATATTTTCAACACCTGAGACAATGACAATATTTTAGTATATTTATTGGTCAGTTTTTCCATGTGTACATATTTTACACGTATTTAATAAATATGCAAATCTGAAAAGAAAAAATATACAATACGAAGAAGAAAATGAAAAATCTCCCAAACGGAAGCCCCGGGTGTAAGTGCTGTTAGCGATGTGATGTGCAGTCTTTGGGAATGCTTTTCTCCTGCTCCAATAAATACCCAAACCGAGATGTTCATCCATCTTGCTGGCAACTTGCTTTTTGTCGCTTGTACTAAATCATGAACAACTTTGGGAACCAAAAAGTATAACAGCCTCATTTTTAATGACTGGCTTGCAGCCTGTTGTAGAGATGTACCACCATTTATTTGTCAAAATTGTTTTTATTTGAAATGTAAGCTGTTCTCAGCTTTTGCTATTATACATAGTACTTTGATAAATACCTTTGGCTGTAGAAGAATACACTTTTGCACTCTTATTTATTTATTTTAGGATACATTTGCATAAGGGTGATTTATAGATCGCTGCGCCTGCGTGATTTGGAGCTATTTGACATGGTCCTCCAAATTGCGTTCCGAAGAATGACATCTGGTTATTTCTTACAGAAGCATCAGAGAAGCTCATTTCTCCACACTTGTCCTTGTCCCATTCAAATTTCCCTCTGATTTCATCAGTTTTGGTCAATCCATGTCTTTTAAGATCAACCATTTCTCTGAGATTTTAAAATTTATCAACGAGGTATACATAGTTCTATAATAAACAGACACTGTTCATGCCTGCGGCAGTCAGTCCTTTGTTAAGAAGAATGGCTTTAGGCATATTTCAGAATGGCTCCTCTCCCCTCTCTGCTGTAAGGCCATTTCCCAGCCATCTTCATGGCGAACTTGGGGCAAGTCCTGTATGGAGGCAAAGCCCAGGAAGTGTGAGACCCTACGACTTGCCCGAGGGGGGCCCAAGGGAGGGCTGACCAGCAGTTTGTCATCATACTTGGGCCTCCCAGCATGACTCCCAGGTAGTGTCTGCCCTGGGCTTCTTGGTGGGCCTGATTCCTGCACCCACCTGTCTGGGCAGAGGGTGCCCGTGATTTCAGTTCTCTGATGGATCCAAGAAGAGTTGCTGATTTTCAGTTTGTTCAACTCTTTGTGCTGTGAGAGTGAGAACAAAAGGCAGGCCTGGGAATCAGAAGTCCTCCATGCTTACCAGTAATGCTTTAAAGTTTTTTCCCCTTTTTGTCAATTAGCATTGTGAGATATTTGTCTATATTATGGTCTTTTCACCACAAAAGTTCTTATAATTGACTAGAGGCCTGGTGCACAAAAATTTGTGCATTGGGGGGGGGGTCCCTCAGCCCAGCCTGTGCCCTCTTGCAGTATGGGACCCCTCGGGGGATGACTACCTGCTGGCTTAGGCCCGCTTCCTGGGGGATTGGGCCAAAGCTGTCAGTCAGACATCCCTCTGGCAGCCTGGGAGCCCTCAGGGGATGCCCAGTTACCAGTGGGGAGCAGGCCTAAGCTGCAGTCTGACATCCTTAGTGCTGCTGAGGAGGCAGGAGAGGCTCCCACCACCACTGCTGTACTGGCAGCCATCAGCCTGGCTTGTGACTGAGCAAACTTCTCCCTGTGGGAGCTCACTGACCGCCAGGGGGCAGCTCCTGCATTGAGCATCTGCCCCCTGGTGGTCAGTGTGTGTCATAGTGACCAGTTATTCCCATTCGTTCTGCTGTGAGGGTCAATTTGCATGTTACCCTTTTATTATATAGGATAGAGGCCTGGTGTATGGGTGGGGC
>NW_005370096.1:20815-21397 GCF_000412655.1 Myotis brandtii | reverse complement strand
CAGCCCCCCAGTGGGGACCCTCACCCCATGAGGGTGTGGCCAGCCTGGGTGAGGGGCTGATGGCTGTTTGCGGGCTGGCCACAGCCTCTTCAGTGTGGGGGTCCCCACTGGGTTGCCTGGCCAGCCTGGGTGAAGGGCTGAGGGTCATTTTCAGGCTGGCCACCACCCCTTCAGGGGGGGGGTCCCCACTGGGGTTCCTGGCCAGCCTGGGTGAGGGAGGGGCTGATGGCTGTTTTCAGGCTGGCCACAGCTCCTTCAGGGTGGTGGTCCTCCCTGGGGTGCCTGACCAGCCTGGGTGAGTTGCTGATGACTGTTTGCAGTTTGGCCAAGCCCCCCAGCGGGGACCCTCACCCCATGAGGGTGTGGCCAGCCTGGGTGAGGGAGGGGCTGATGGCTGTTTTCAGGCTGGCCACAGCCCCTTCAGGGTGGGGGTCCCCGCTGGGGTGCCTGGCCAGCCGGGGTGAGGGGTTGATGGCTGTTTTCAGGCTGGCCCAGCCCCCCAGTGGGGACCCTCACCCCATGAGGGTGTGGCCAGCCTGGGTGAGGGGCTGATGGCTGTTTGCAGGCTGGCCACAGCCTCTT
>NW_005370096.1:16680-20489 GCF_000412655.1 Myotis brandtii | reverse complement strand
AGCCACCCAAGCTCCCAGTGGAGGCTGGCTGGAAGCAGGTATCTGGGATTTATTTATCTTCTATAATTGAAACTTTTTTGCCTTCAGCAGAGGCCAGAGCTGGCCAGGGCAGTCAGGAAGCTTGGCTTCCTCCATCGCTGGGGCAACCAGGCCTCCTGCTTGCTCCAGCTCCGTGGCTGCTGGCAGCCATCTTGGTTGTGTTAATTTGCATATAGTCGCTCTGATTAGCTGGTGGGCGTGGCTTGGGGGCATAGTGAAGGCATGGTCAATTCGCATGTTTCTCTTTTATTAGATTAGATTCTACTTTTTAGGATTTGAATGAATCCAAATTTTTATATTTAATAATTCTTTCCTTTTTCTTTAGGTTTGATTTTGCCACTATTTTTCTAGCTTTTTAAAAATTATAATCCCGACTTGAGTATATGTTTTTTAAAAATTTATTTTAAAGAGAGGGGAAGGAAAAGAGAGAGAAAAAAAAACATAGATGTGAGAGAGAAGCGATGATTGATTGACTCCTGTACACACCCCAACCAGGGATTGAACCCACAGACTGGGTGTGTGCCCTGATCGGGAATCGAGCCCTCAACCTTTTGGTGTAAGGAAAGATACTCCAACCACTGAACCACCCACCCAGAGCTTTTTGAATTAATTTATTTTGACTGTGTTATCTCTTAACTTGATTCCTTTGTTCTGTTATAATCCTTAGTGAAACAAATTATCTGCATGTTACTACATCATAAGCTCCTTTAGGGCACCTTGTCCTGTGTTCTCCTCACCAGCACACGTCAGCGTGCAGTGCGAAGCACACAGGAGGGGTATGACCCGCATGGTTGGACACATGATGAATGGATGCGTGAATGCTAGATTTAGGGGTCTGTCGTTTTAATTCCATATATTTCCCCTGTTTAAACTTATGTGACTATTCCTTCAAAATTAAATTTTCTGCATAAAAAGCTCTTGCTTCTTTGATCCACTTCTACTGTGCATATAATTTTATGTCTTGCTTTGTAAAATTTAATCTGGTTATCATATTTTTATGAAGTTAATAATGTTATGACAGATTAATTTTGCTTGCTTATTAACCTACCGATTAAAGTAGAGATATTGCCAATTATTTTTGCTATTAAAATATATGTAAATATTTTTATTCATAGAGTTTGTAAAGTATTGTAGAAAGTTACTTTACAATAAAATCACTGTAGTGAAGTCTATGGAAGCTGAGTGCACTGGGCAGGCAGCCGTCCCCTGCCCCAGGCCATAGGGTGGGCTCCCGGGTGTAGGTGAGAATGCAGCCAAGTACAGGGCTCACCCCCGAAGGTCATCCTGGAGGTCATTCGGCCCGTCCTCTGTGGGCCGTCTGACCAAGGGACACAATCTCCTGTGCAGTCCCAGTTCATGCGGCAGCACATGCCCAGGCGGCCTGGGGCAGGGCTGGCTTCTCACTGCCCTGCATGACCTTTGGCCTGGAGGCTACGTTCTGCCTCTGGCCCGGCCTGGGGAGCAGCCAGTGTCTTGCCCTATTTTATACCTCTTGGGTGGCACTGACGAGGATCTGGCCTTTCCTGCTGGTCTGCACCTGGACGGGGCTCACCTTGCTGCCTCCAGGATGCCTGCCAGGGCCTCGTCTGCGGGGAGCCCCCCTCTGCCCTCTCAGCTCCCTAGCGGGCAGGCAGCCGTCCCCTGCCCCAGGCCATAGGGTGGGCCCCCGGGTGTAGGTGAGAATGCAGCCAAGTATAGGGCTCGCCCCCGAAGGTCATCCTGGAGGTCGTTCGGCCCGTCCTCTGTGGGCCGTCTGACGAAGGGACACAATCTCCTGTGCGGTCCCAGTTCACGCAGCAGCACATGCCCAGGCGGCCTGGAGCAGGGCTGGCTTCTCACTGCCCTGCATGACCTTTGGCCTGGAGGCTACGTTCTGCCTCTGGCCCGGCCTGGGGAGCAGCCAGTGTCTTGCCCTATTTTATACCTCTTGGGTGGCACTGACGAGGATCTGGCCTTTCCTGCTGGTCTGCACCTGGACGGGGCTCACCTTGCTGCCTCCAGGATGCCTGCCAGGGCCTCGTCTGCGGGGAGCCCCCCTCTGCCCTCTCAGCTCCCTAGCGGTGAAAGGGCGAGGGCTACGCCTTCCATCTTGCCCCAGGGTAAGGGCTAGGGACTCGCCCCCGAAGGTCATCCTGGAGGTCGTTCGGCCCGTCCTCTGTGGGCCGTCTGACGAAGGGACACAATCTCCTGTGCGGTCCCAGTTCACGCAGCAGCACATGCCCAGGCGGCCTGGAGCAGGGCTGGCTTCTCACTGCCCTGCATGACCTTTGGCCTCGAGGCTACATTCTGCCTCTGGCGCGGCCTAGGGAGCAGCCAGCGTCTTGCCCTATTTTACACCTCTTGGGCGGCACTGGTGAGGATCTGGCCTTTCCTGCTTGTCTGCACCCGGATGGGGCTCACCTCGCTGCCTCCAGGATGCCTGCCAGGGCCTCATCTGCCGGGAGCCCCCCTCTGCCCTCTCAGCCCCCTAGCGGCACCGAGGGCACCATCCTTCCTGCCCAGCACCGGCCTGGCGCTGCATTTGCCTCCAAGTGCCTCAAATGTGGGTTCTTGGGGATCCTGAAATCTGGGCATAACAGCGGCATCGAGGGCACCATCCTTCCTGCCCAGCACCGGCCTGGAGCTGCATTTGCCTCCAAGTGCCTCATGCACAGGGACCGTCAATCTATTTTCTGTCCTCATAGCACCTGCCATAGGGTCTGGCACATAGTAGGTGCTCAAGGAATGCTATCGAATGTGGAACAAACAAGCAAGCCATGCGGCAGTAGATTAAAAGGACGCCTTCCAGGTCTCTGCCAACACCCCCTGTGACCTTGCTCAGTGGCTGTGGACAGGCCATACTGAAAGCCCCTGCACACATGCTCCATCACCCCTTCTGGCTAGTTGTCAGCTCGGCAAAAAGCACTTGTCAGGCTGCAGGGTTACAACTACATCTGAGGTCTTTAACGTAGCCCTATCTCAGGGCTGATGCCACCGCCCTGACACCAGGAACAGCTGCAAGTCCAGAGATGGTAGCGCCCCAAGTGGCTCTTCAGACAGTAGCTACGGTGTCTGCCTGTCTGCCTGGATCGGTGAAGAGGGCAGGACTTATCTCTGGTTTGTTTCTGCAAGTCAAAGCCTGAGTCACATTGCCTGGTCTGTCTTTGGTCCTCAATTAATATATATTTAAGGAATGAGTGAGCCTGGAGTTATCAACCACAACACTTTATAGATGCAAAAGCCACTTAAGAACGAAGAGATGCCAACACTTGAGAAAAAATAAAAGACCTTAGGATTTCCCAGTTGCCAATGATGTTAAGGTTAGCGGGCGGGCGATGTTTTCGTAAGAACCTGCAGTGACAGGCGCTGTCCTCAGAGTGTTGCATATATTCCCTCACTTAATGTTCGCATAAACTCTGCAGAAACATCGACCCCAGTTCATAGATAAAACATGGAAGCTCTGAGAAGATGAGCCGTTTGTGTGAATCGCACAGCCTGGTAGCAGTGCACGTGGGCTGGACGCTGAGCCGAACGCCAGGATTACCGTCCTACCTTCCGGCTGGGAACCCAGAGCCCCTTTGCCCTAAGGAGGAGGAGCACCTGCTCTGCTGGAGAGCTCACTCAGCCCTTGTAGGAGGGTTTCCAGCCTGAGACAGGGAGCATCCCTGCCACCACTGTTCCCCAGCCTCAGGGGTGCTCAGGGCTGGGGGCTGCAGTGAGATGGGGGGCTGCTGGACTGGGGGGGCCACAGGGCTGGAGGGCTGGGGGCCTGTAGGCTGGGAGCTATAGGC
>NW_005370096.1:10321-16411 GCF_000412655.1 Myotis brandtii | reverse complement strand
GGGGCCTCAGGGTTGGGGGGCATAGGCTGGGGGGTCCTTAGGCTGGGGCTGCAGGGCTGGGGCTGCAGGTGGAAATTACCTTCTAAAAGGAAAGATCAGAGGCACATCCTCAGAATGGCAGACACTTGCAACCTCCAGCATCTCCCCTATCTCACTGTGATTTGTACACTTGTCACCCCCTTGAAAGATAATTTCGGAGCCACTTTACTTGGGTGAGATGATGGCCTATATGGGCCACTTGAGAACACAACTAGGTAAAATTAGCCTCCAGGCACTTGACAGTTGCTTTATTAATTAGGCTCCTTCCTTTAGCGACACTCTTCACATCCCCCTCTCTCCTGCGCAGGCAGAGGCGGCAACGGCTCCTGTGTGGTGATGAGGAGGGCTGGGTGGGCCTGCATCCAAAAGTAGCTGCTCAGAGTGTGTGCAGGAAGCCTCGTGTCCAGGACAGTGCAAGCACCAAACTGCCCTAGGAGCAAGCAAAGGAAACTGGGAAGTTGGACTTGGGAAGGATCTTGGAATGATTGTCCAGCCCCCTCACAGGCCAAGAGTCCTTTTTGTAGTATTTCCATTTCCTGCCACCTGTCTGCTGTGGGAAAGCTACTGTGGACAGAGGCTCACACTTCCATGGTTAATGGTCTCCGTGGGCTAAAAAGTTCTTTCTTCTCTAGAGCCCAAAGCTGTTTCTCTAGGTTTCATATCAATACGGAAATGCATCTAAGTAGCGATGATACAAAAGGTTGGTAGGCTAACCCAGCCCCATCCTTCTCCATTCTCCTTGGAAAAAGGCTCAGGGACTTCCTTTCTAAAGATACTTTTTTATGTTTTCACATTTACTCAGGGAATTTATTAAAAGTGATTGCCGTTGTCTATAGCAAATTAAATTTTGTTTCTCTTTCTACTTTAAATGTTCTTTGAACGTTAGCTGCTCTCTTATTTTTCTTTAAAACCAAACCAAAATTATCAATTGATCATTCTATGCTTTTCCCCCCAAAATTTCCATTGGACATCAAATTCATTCAATGTATAATATATGCTGTCTGCCTCAACTTCTTCTCATGCATCCATCCTTGTATTCACCTACCTACCCACCTGTCCATCATCCACCCATGGATCACCCATCCTCAATTATCCATCATCCATCCATCTACCCATCATTCTATCCATCCATCCTTTTATATATTCACCTACTTATTTATTAATGAATCCATCTAGTCAAAAGAGTATTGTCTAAGTTTGTATGCCGGAGTAAGGCAGTCATGTTCTCTGCTCAGGGTCACTGGAAACTGATGACGAACCTCATGCTGCCAAATATAAAAAACCATTTACTCTCTTTATTACTCTTTTGCATTCCCCATCTCATGAAGGAATCCTCGTTGGCAGTGTTAATGGGAGCCATATTTGAAGAGAGTTTTGGAAATGTGCTTCTCAGACATCTAGCCCTTGCACTCAGGGTGGAGGCTAGGGCAGGGCAGTGCGAATGCCACGACTGCACCTAGCACAGATCTCCTCGGCATCCTCAGCATCCATCAACACGCCCTGCTCATGTTTAAACTCCCAAAGAACAACAGTAACAGACATAACATGCTTCTACCTAATACCAATGTGACAATCTCTCTTAAAACAATGATTTCTTATTCTCACCACAAAATAGGGGAAATAAAGTCACAGCAGCCATATACCTGACTCTGAGGGATGATCATGGCCTTCTCTATCAGTCACAGTTCCCCTGTAATATCTTACCACTTAAAGATTAAATCATTACTCAAACATTATCCTATATAATAAAAGCCCAATATGCAAATCGACCGAACAACAGAACAAACAGTGGAATGACTGGTTGCTATGATGCACACTGCCCACCAGGGTCAGATGCTCAATGCAAGAGCTTCCCCCATCTCACAGGCCCCAGGCCAGCCAAGGCGGGTGCCAGCGGAGGCCTCCTGATTGTCCCACTAGTCACCCCACAGAGGGAGGCCACCGGTGGCAGTGGTGGGGGGAGGGGTGAGGCTGGCTTGTAGCCATCGCTAGGCTGGCCAAGGTGTGTGCCAGCGGGAGCCCCCTAATCGCCCTGCCTGTTGCCCCACAGATTGGCCCTCATCGCCAGCCAGGCCTAGGGTCCCAACCCATGCACGAATTTTGTGCATTGGGCCTCTAGTCACATATATAAAATGATAAAGAAAGAGTAGGTGGAGAGAATTGGTTAATATATACAAATATAGAAATAATAAGCAAGGGGTGTGCATAGTTGTTGTAGCCCTGTTTATACAATTGGTCACAAGTCCATCTTAAGCATTTGTAATCTATTTATTTATTTATTTATTTATTTATTTATTTTGCTATCCATTACAAATTCCCTTTGCTCTCTTGTCCTACCTTATACAACATGCTAGCTGATCATAGTTTTTTAGCTGGTGGGATGATTTGAATCTTTACTTTTGAAGAATTTGTACCCTTGGTGGTGGTGTTGCAATAACTTTTGCCATTTGGCATGGAATCACTGTATGGTTCCCCAGGGAATACTCTGGATTCTTGATCCATTCTTCTCTGACCCCATTGTTTGTTTGTTTTTAAATATATTTTAATGATTTTAGAGAGAGGAAGTGAGAGGGATAGAAATATAGAAATATCAATGGTGAAAGAGAATTATCTATTGGCTGCCTCCCGCAGGCCCCCCACTGGGGATCGAGCTGGCAACCCAGGCATGTGCCCTGACTGAGAATTGAACTATAACCTCCTAGTTCATGGGTAGACACTCAATCAGTGAACCACACCAATTGCGCTGCCCCCATTGCTTAACAGCAGCTGTATTTCTTTTTGATAATCAGGAGATATCATTCAAGGAGCTTCAGCAACCCTCTTTTTTGCTTGTTGGTTTAGTGGAAGGAGGAGCTGAAAATGGGCAGGTAGCCATCTCCAGTGAAAGTTCAATACGACAGTAGCTGTGTCCTTCCAGTGAAAGCATTTCTGCCCTGGGCACGGAGACCTCTAAACCAGAGACCCCAAGGCTGTGCAGGTTTCCAAGCTGGTCATAGGAGGTCCAGGGTGGCCACCCTGTGTTCACTGTTGGGTCTCCCACCTGCATTTTGGCTGTAGAGAAGGAGTGCCCTGTAGGATGCTGGTTCACAGTATGCGCTGCATTTTATGAGATTGCTTCCCACCTCTGCTGAGTGGTGTCTCTAAGCCAGAGCCATAACTTAGTTGCTAACAGGCCACTGTGATTTTTCTAGGTCAGCTGTTCCTGCTTAATGGGAAAATGGCAAAAACTGTGAATGCCATGGGCACAAGTTCATTGTCTCACTCATTCTGATGAAATGAACTTTTTTGTGAGAAGCAATGTTACATGGAAGGAATATTGTGCCACTAACAAAGGCACTCAGTAGGTCAGGGATGTTGATTATCCAGCAGAAACATCAGGGACAGAGGAGGCAAGTCCAAATCCAGAGTGAGTCTATTCCAGTGGAGACGAAGAGCTGACCCTCCATCAGCATATACATCCACTGCCACCAGGCGTCCGCTGCTTCTCTAGGGAATGATGTCATGTTGTGAGCATCGTTTCCCATCCCTGCACTTGGCAGGTGGGGCATTTGTGATCATAGCAGCCAGCAGGGATCCATACCATTGGACTGAGGCATAACGTCCGTCTACATCCTGGCCACACTGCCCAGGAGCCTGGTGAGCACGCCCTGGGACAGCTGGGGAAAGAGGCTGGCTTGTCTAGAACGGATTAACTTCTCTGCTCTGTTACTGAGACCGTCTTTGCAGTGAGTGCCCCGAGGTGAAGCGTTGTATGGAGTGCAGACAGCCCCACTCTCTGCTCATCCTGACAGGTGCATTACTGGACTTCTTCCTCAGGACTCCGGCCACCATTTCTCTGACATCGCCTTCTAGCATCCAGCCAGGTAGCCAACCATCGGTTGCTGCTCATGAATCAGTGCAGCTCTACACCTGTGACCACTTCTTTCTCTTGGCATGGTTTGATCCTGTAGATTGTGATATTATAACTCAAGTTGACATTAAAGCCTACCCAGTTTTTCAATATAAAATTTAGCACACCAATTGAGAAAGAGGAGGACCTGAGAATCAGAATGGGCATTGTTGTTTGAATTCTGATGAAGCTGACTTTCCAAATCTCCATTCTGCTGAGACTTCTCTCCTCTCCCCTCTGGGAGGTCAGCCTTCCCCTGTGCACACTCTGCCATGTCCTCACCATGGTGTTCCACTCACAGGGAGTGTAGACACCCTCGAGTTCCCTTCCCATAGCCTTGCATTGCCTTCAGACCACAACCTCAGCCAGAACTCAACAGATTCTGGGGAAAAGGGCACAGAGAGCTGTTGACACTCTCAGCTGACTGTCATCCCGAGACCTGGCTTGTAGGAGGCTCTCTAGCCGCTGCTGCAGAGCCTCCTGCTGGCCACCGGTCCCAGGCCCGTGCCACCTGCTGCTGGGGCTATGAGAGTGCGGCTATTTCTTCTTCCAATGGAAGATCTGAAGAAAAGAGCCACACTGGCACCGAGTCTGGGAAACATGGGTTCTGGCCTCTGCCTTTGTGCAATCTGTGGGGACTTAGGAAGGTGGAATTGGTGACGAATACCCACAGACATTGCCCAGTGCGAAGGCCCTGGCGAGGAGACAGTGGCAGGCTGTGACAGGTGGTGACCTGCGGCAGAGGAGTCAGGAGGTGTCTGGGAACTAGCTGTCTGGGAGTGCAGGCAGGAGATAAAGAGATACCTTGAATTGGCAAAAGTCTTCTCTCACTAGAAATAGTTTCACAAATGTTCTGCTTAAAAGGCAATTTCCAAGGACAGAAAAATGACATAGGTCATCCCTTCTATAGTGGTGAAAACAGTATATAACAGTTCTTAAAAGTTAACAGATTTCCCATGATTTCTTGAAAGCTGATAAAGGGAATAATTCTCTATGGGATTTGTCAGAGTTGTGTTTTGTTTTTTTAAATAGAAACACTGACATCCCTTTTTCTCTAATATG
Organism: Myotis brandtii; assembly: GCF_000412655.1. Taxonomy (NCBI): domain Eukaryota; kingdom Metazoa; phylum Chordata; class Mammalia; order Chiroptera; family Vespertilionidae; genus Myotis; species Myotis brandtii. The sequence goes on along the minus strand of NW_005370096.1, from coordinate 11,421 downwards.
TTTTCTTTTGGGCATGAAAGCCAGGAGAGGGCTGAAGCCAAGGAGTGAGTGGGGTACGTGCTGGGAGGTTTTGACAAAGTGCCCATGAGGGGGCATCGGTTACTAATAGTGGGGGCTCAATTGCACTCTGTTATCATGGCACATTCCAAGAAAGGAGCCCAAATGTCCCCTTTGGTATGGTGACTGACATGTGAGCTCTCTGGAAAAGAATATGGTTTTAACATTTGAAATATGTGTACTTTCTTAGCATCTATGCCCACAATGTATGAATTATGAATAACACATACAGATTTTTCCTGATTAATATTTTAACCCCAATATTACAGCAACAGGGAGAATGTTGGCATTTTTATGGCATCCTATATAATAAAGAGGTAATATGCAAATTGACCATCACGCCCTCACACAAGATGGTTGCCTCCATGTGGGCACAAGATGGCCACCACAAGATGGCCAGCAGGGGAGGGCAGTTGGGGGTGACCAGGCCAGCAGGGGAGGGCAGTTGGGGGGACCAGGCTGACAGAGGGGGAAGAAAGCCGCCTGCCACTCTGTGATCGGAAACCCAAGTGGCAGCTAAGAGCCCGGTGGCAGGGCAAAAGTGGCCCTGGGGCTCAAATGGAAGGAGGCGATGGTGGGGCCCGCCCCCTGTGCGGAGCTCAGGCGGAAAGCAGCAAAGGCAGGGTCCCCACCCCGTGTGCAGCCCGCTCCATGTGCAGCCAGGCCATCGGCGGGGGGCTCAGGCGGAACAAAGGAATGGCAGGGTCCCCGCCCCGTGTGCAGCCCGCTCTGTGTGTGGCCAGGCCATCAGCACGGAGCTCAGGCGGAACGTGGGGATGGCAGGGGTCCCCGCACCGTGTGCAGCACGCTCCCTGTGCAGCCCTTCCTGAGTGCAGCCCCAGCATCAGCGCGGGGCTCAGAGGGAACATGGCGATGGCGGCGGCCCCACCCCCTGTGCGCCCAGGCCATGGGTGTTGGGCTCAGGAGGCTCGACCAGCAAAGCAGGACTGTGGATTGGGAATGGGCACAAGGCAGACCTCCTGGTCCTTCCCCTCAGCCGGCAGGCTCCTATCAATCTTCAGTTTCTACTGAAAGGAATGTGG
>NW_005370096.1:0-8922 GCF_000412655.1 Myotis brandtii | reverse complement strand
GGAGGGCAGTTAGGGGTGACCAGGCTGGCAGAGGAGGGCAGTTAGGGGTGACCAGGCTGGCAAGGGAGGGCAGTTAGGGGTGACCAGGCCAGTAGGGGAGCAGTTAGTGATGATCAAGATGGCAGGCAGAAGCAGTTAGGGGCAATCAGGCAGGCAGGCAAGAGGTAGGGAGCCAGCAGTCCCAGATTGTGGGGGTGTCCTAGGGAGGGCAGTTAGGGGTGACCAGGCCAGTAGGGGAGCAGTTAGGGGTGATCAAGATGGCAGGCAGAAGCAGTTAGGGGCAATCAGGCAGGCAGGCAAGAGGTAGGGAGCCAGCAGTCCCAGATTGTGAGAGGGGTGTCCTGGATCAGGCCTAAACCAGCAGTTGGACATCTCCTGAGGGGTCCAAGATTGGAGAGGGTGAAGGCTGGGCTGAGCGCCACCCCTCCCCCCCAGTGCACGAATTTCGTGCACCGGGCCTCTAGTCTATAATAATAGGGAAATAAGATTCTTATTCAGCCATCAGAAACCAACTCAGCTATGCCTCCAAGGAGCCCTGACGCCCAGGAAAATCCCCATCTGCCTTCACACGCAGACATCAAGGGCTGCAAAATGAGTTAAAACATTGTGGGCTTGTGACGAGACCCTTTTAAGGAACTAGTCTAAGGCCAGTGGAAGCTTTTCACTGAAGAAGGTGATTCAATGGCTGGATCAAACCTTGCAGTTGCAGAGTTGGATGTAGAGTTCTGTGGGTCCTGGGAGCCACAGGGGGTAGGCAGGAAGGTGACTCGGAAGGTTGAGTTTGGGGAAAGTGAAGGTGGAAGGAAGGGCAATGCCAGGCCTCCAGGAGAATGAAGTGGGGTTCAAGCAGTGGTGGAGCAGGTGGTGCAGATCTGTGCTGAGCACAGTGGCAGGGCTGGGCTTGCTTTTCCACCTTGTGCCCCTGGTGGCTCTCAGCACCATGGGAAAGGTCTTCCTCTGCAGAGTCCCTTTCCTGTGGCCACCCTGCAATGACTCCGTCCTCCTTGGTGGCCTGTGTGAGCTGGGCTCCAAGTTCCTGGTGTGGGGAGTCGGTGGAACTAGCCTCTCAGAAGCTGCCTTGATGCCCCTCAACCAGGTGGGCTGCAACTTTGCGCGACCTTGTTCTGCGGTCCACTGCTGCCGGAGAGCCCCCTGGGGGACGGCCATGCTGGGACCACCGGGCTGAGTGGGTTACAAGTAACAGAAACTCAACTCAAGCCAGTCTTTAAAATCGATCTCATTGCCTCAGAAAACAGGGAGGTACAGAGGCAGATCTCGGTCCAAGAACATCAGAGGACAGAACCTGGTGTCACACCGCACAGGGACTCGAGTGTCCTCTCCCACCCGTCTTGATGATGCCTGACTTGGTATCACCCCCAGGCAGGACTTTTCCCCGTGGCTTCAGGCTTTCGATTTTATGAGCTTGGGTCCAGAAGTGAAATAAACTCCCCTTTCCTGGAAGTTCTGTTCGAAGTTCTGAGATTAAGTCTTTTTGGACCGGGTTCGAGTCCACGAGCATCCCTGGTCTGAGCGCTGGGGCCGGGGACCTCAAGTTCTGCAGAGCAGGCCTGACTCACATGCACACGTCCGAGGACAAGGCTGACTCTTTGCGCTGGAGCTAAGGGATCCAAGGTGTGAGGGTGTAGTTCCTGGGAGTACATCAGGGCGCTGTTGCCAGCAGATGGGCGCTGTTGCCTGCAGATGGGCGCTGTTGCCAGGAGACAGGCGCTGTTGCCAGGAGACAGGCGCTGTTGCCAGGAGACTGGCGCAGCAGGTTAGGCCCAGGAGGCCAGCTCGGAGGCCTCTGGGAGAGCCCGAGCGCGGTGGCCTGAGTGCTGCCCGCTGTGCTGGGCCGAGGCGGCCGGTTCGCTGGATGGCGACAGTGTCTTGTGGACGCAGGGGCCGGGCTGACGCGGACGCACCATGTGTTAGCCAGCCCGGGTCTGTCTGCCAGCCGATTACCGATGCCTTTAGCACAAGGCGCTTTCTCCTGTGAAAAAGATCAGGACACCCCCTTTCCTGTTGGAGAGGAGCACCACATTCAGCCTCTTTGGCTCTGATGCAGGTCCCAGGGTGTCCTGCTCCCTGCTTCTGCAAAATGCTCTGAGCCGAGCTCATCCTGACACGCTCCTGGCCTCTGGGCGCACAGAGCTCTTCTGCAATGGAGGGACCGAGCCTTCAGGGTGAGGAGTTGGCTGCTGACAGCGGAGCCCTCGTCCTCTGCCCAGCAGTGTCTTCGCTGCACTGAGGCTGCCAGCATAGCTCTGGTCTTGTTCTGCAAGCTCCGAAGCCCGTTCCCTGCCCCTAACTCCCCTTCCTGCATCTGTCACTTCCTGACGAAGACCTTTAACTTGATGTCTTACCACTGTCGCTCAGGTGCCCAGCGGTCCCCACCGCCGCCCAGTCTGTGAGGGGCCCACAGCGCACAGCACAGGACGGGCTCAGGGAGAGAGTCTCTGGTGTGCTGTCCAGCCCGGGGCGCTGCACCAGGCGTGAGGCTAGAGAGACACCGCCACTCCCTGCCCGCGAGAACGTGGAGTCTGTGAGCAAAGGCTCCCCTCGTGAGTAAGTGGGAATACAGAGCATGGTTGCAACCTCCGAGGGGTGAGGAAGGAGCTGCAGGAGCTGCCCGGAGGGCCCTGTAACGACTGTGGGCTGACCCTACTTCCTGATGCTTATGGTCATCCTGAGGTGGGCAGGATCGGTACTTTTTAAAAAAGATATTTTTATTGATTTCAGAGAGGAAGGGAGAGGGAGAGAGAGAGAGAGAAACATCAATGATGAGAGAGAATCATCGATCGGCTGCCTCCTGCACGCCCCACACCAGGCATTGAGCCCACAAACTGGGCCTGGGCCCTGACCAGGAATGGAACCGTGACCTCCCCGTTCATAGGCCAATGCTCAACCACTGGGCAACACTGACTGGGCAGAACCAGTACTTTCATAATTGTCCTCATGCTGCACATAGGGAATCGAAGTTTAGGCTGCATATCCATTCGTTCATTCACGTCCCTTGTCCTAGTCCCTACTGTGTGCCAGGCACAGTGCTGAGTGCTGCGGACACAGACATGAGGCAGCTGCCCCTGCCGTTCCTGATCCAGGTGGTCACATGCACTGTCCAGAGACATGGTTACTCAGACATGGGTCTGGGGCAGAGCACTCACCTCTCTGTGTCAAGCTCTGTCCCCCATCGACTCTGGACCATTGGCCCAGAAGAGTGAGCTGCAGGCGGAGGGTCTGTGGGGCTGTTAGGTCTGCTCCGTGGCCAACCAAACTGACTGCAGGTAACTACTTATTTCATGTCATTTTTGCAGAACTTCTACTTATTTTAGTGTGCCTTTTTATTCTGCAATTTTCCTTGTGATTCCTTCTGGCATTAGGCCCTGGGGTGTAGCTGTTAACCCTTTTGTGTAGGTGATTTGGGTTCCCAGACCCGGCTAAAGAGCTCTAGACGGGAAGGAAGGCTGAGGGCTGGCGACTGGCCAGATGTCAGCCCCTCTTCCCGTCCATTCTAACTGGAGCTCCCCTCATTCTGAGGGGGAGATGTGTGAGGAACACGTGTGGATGTCTCCGTGTGCAGGGCCATGCCTGTCCATTTGAGCTCTTCAGATCCACTATTTGGAACTTGCATCAAAATTTGCTAAAGCTCAATTTCCAGACAATGGTACCTTCACTCTGAGATGTGGTGCAAAGAATATGACTGCAGGTCAGGCGCACCGGGCTGGGCGCTGGCTCTTCCCTTCACTGGCTGTGGAGGGACCCGGTCGGGCCTGTGGCCCTGTCATCCCACTTCTTCACTTGCATCCAGCTCCCACCTACCTGGGCAAGAACACGATCTTGCTAAGCTTCAAAGCCCTCGTTTGTGAAACAGGAATAGAGATGGGTGGAATAATTAGTGATTAGGGTTTATGTAAGTGTTAAATGAAATCATCTACGGAACGTGCTTACTGTGGTTGGTGCCTAATAATTCTGTTAGTTAGCTTTCGCAAGTCATTTAACCTCTCTTGGAAGTTAACTCTCTCTTGGAAACTACCTGCAAAAGCAGAAACCAGATGCGCCTGCTTCATTGTAGGTGAGCAATGCACCCCAGCTCCCTTCTCCCCCTGCACATTGCAGACTACATGGGCCTGGGGTTTAAGGCCATGGAGAGGGTGTCACTGAGATGTGCAGGCTTTGCACACAGACTCCTGCCTTTGCCCCTTCAAAGAGTAGGCAAAGGCTCCCTACTCTGCCAGGACCCAAGGAGGGAGGCAGCCTTTCAAGAATGCAAACGCCCCTGTAAAACAGCACTTGGTAAGTGGAGAGCCTGCTTTTCACCTGGAGGAGAAGATGCATTCTGTCGCCACTACAGAGACACTTGCAGATGGCACTGCGTGGGGCGAGTTACAGAAGTGCCTCATGGACGCGTAGGCTATTTGACTGGACGGCTGCCCAGGAAGGGCACCTCACTGGCTGGAGGGCGATGGAGACAGGTGGGCAGGTGTCTGAGGGAGTGCCTTGGCCTTGTCTGCATGCCCACTGATGCGGTGAAAGACCAAGGTGCCAAAGAAAGAGCAAAAGCCTTCCCGCAGCTTGTGGCTGTAGAGCAGTTCCCTCCGAGTCACATTTGAAGGGAAGCTTGTCAGCTCCTCTCTTCAGCTCACCTCCTTCTCATCAAGCCGCCCTGCTGACAGGGGTCCTTGCAGGGCGGCCATCCATCTTCAAGGCTCCACAGGCCTCTGCCCGGGAACACGCAGAGCTTCCCGAGGCCCAGGCAGCGGCTGCCTCGTGACCGGGTCGTGCTGGGCACCGAGGGGGCTGAGGTCAGCAGCCAGCGTCACCTGTGTGTTTGGCCACAGGCATCACGCGTGTAGAGCACAGGAGGCCTGGAGATCAAACAGGCGTGTCAGAAACCTGACTCCGGTCCCCCGTGACCGGCGTGGCGCAGTGCGGCTGGGGTGCCCGGGAAGGCACTCCCACTGCAGGAGCCACTCCTTGTCCTTGCAAACGCTGCTGTTCCAGGCCCGGTGCTCGCCAGCACGACCGCACCGTGTTCTGTGAAGTATTCCCCGTGCAGAGCTGGCCCTCAGGGCCCATGTCTGCAGTTAACTCCTGGGTGTGAGGTGAGGGCCTCCAAGGTCCCCAGTGAGTAGAGGGTTTGCCTCTGTACATTTTGAATTTCCTGTCTCGCGTCCCTCCACACACAGGCCCTATTCATATGGCAGCATCCTCCCCAAATAAGCTGCATATTTCCCCTAATGGTTTTCAAAACTGTGCTGTGGGATGACCCCAGGGCAGTGCCAACCAGGCACCAGGGTCGCCTGGCTCGGCACTCAGAGGCTCCTGCCTGCACCCAGGCTGCCTGCGCTGGGCCCCTGCCCCGCCTGGGAGGGCCTGGCTCAACCCCGACTCCCTCTCCCAGACCAGGCGACCCACTCACTTCACTTTTATTATAGTTTCTGTTATGATTGCCCTAGTTTATAGTTATTGTTGTTTCCTTCTTACTGTGCCTACTTTATAGATGACGTGCCTCATAGGTGTGTGCATTGAGAAGACAGAGCACAGGTAGGGTTTGCCAGGGCCTTGGCCGGTGCCCCTCGGCTTGGGGAGGGCGCTGTCTCCTCAGCCCCAGCAGACACAGGCCCCGTGGGCTCGGGGACCGCGGCTGTCAGTACAGAAGACAGGCACGGGTCGGTTGGGATGATGGGCGCTAAATGCCTGCAACAAGCAGCCCAGCGGTGGGCAGTGCGGGCTCTGCAGCCGGAAGCTCGGTGAGGACATTGTGGAGGGTTTCCCATGTCGCACCCTAGTGCTACCTTCGCTCGCCCTCAGCGTGGCTCCCTCTTGCCATCCTGTTTCCAGGTTTCACACTCAGGCCCAGAGAATGCCAGGGGCAGAGTCCCCAGGTCTCCTTCCGGAAATGGAAAGGCCTGCTTTCCCGGAGCCCCTCCCGCCCGCGGCCACCTGTAAGCCTGGCCAGAAGGGACGGAGACCGCAGGCTGCACTTGACTGTCCATTTCTCACTCAGCGGAGGGAGGCGGCCGCTGAGGCGGCTGAGGCACTGAGATGCCCACACTGCCATGTCCGACAGGGCGTTTCCCTTTTGGGAAACTGGCTGGATCGTATCGCCCGCTCGGCCCAGCCTGCAGCAGTGGCCGGGGGTTCCCACTGACTGCGGATTCACAGACACAATGCCTTCACTCAGTGCAAACCCTGCATATGCTCTGTTTTCTCAATGCAACTCCAGAAAGGACAGGAGCGAGCGAGGCACAGCATGCACACAGGCAGAATGGAGTCCTGTGGGCCCGCCTCCCAGCGCTCCCCAGGGCTGTGTACTTCACACGTCCCGGCCACGAGAGGAGGCTGAGCGGCGGGTCAGCGACTCCTTCTGGAGCTGTCCCCGTTGTCCCAGGCTCGGAGTCTCAAGGGTCACAGATTTTATTCACTGCCCTGCCCTGGGAGAGGTCCCCCTCTCTCCCCGGCTGCCGGGTGTGGCCAGATGACTGCTGAGGCCTGTAGGACGTGGGGAGCAGTGCCGAGGGCCCCAGCTCTGAGCTGAGGCTTTCAGGGGCCTGTCCTTATGTTTCTGGCATCACCATGACAAGGCTGTGCCCCGAGGCCTGCTGGCCCAGGGGAACAGCACAGGTGGAGCAGAGGGCCTGAGCCTGCGGCCAGGACAACCCAGTCGAGCCACCCACAGACGGAGGGTGACCTCTCACACCACCACACTGTGTGGTGTTCACAGCGAGCATGGCACCTGGAGGCAGGGTGATGGCCGAGTGGCTAGCCTGCCAGCAGTGCTGAGTGTGGTTCAGTGAACTGCTGTCTAGTGCAGTCTGAAAGCGTTAAACTAATTCCAGAAATAAACAACTCAGAGGCTCACAAGGACAGCCATTCTGAGCAGCCTGGGGAGGACATCCTTTATCCTGTGCATCCTCGCTCTGTGTACCATGTACGGTATTTTGAGGACAAAAAAGAGAGACCACACCACTTTCATTATAGTTACTGTTATAATTGTCCTATTTATAATTATTGTTGTCAATTTCTTACTGTGCCTATTTTATAAATGAAACTTCTCATAGGTAGGTATGCATTGGTACTACCTATCTGTGGTTTCCGCCCCCCCGCCCGGGGGTCTTGGAACTACCCCAAGGATAAGGGGGACGGCTCCGTACCAGGAGCCCATGTCTGGGAGGGGCCGGGGTCCTGGTCCGGGCTGGGCTCTGAGTCCCGCCTGCATGCTTGTGGAGCTGAGCTATTTGCGGAAAGGCACACCTGTCTCATGATGCACTGGTTCCCTCGCTCATCTGCGCAGCTGGTGCTTGCAGAACCACGGGAAAGTCAGTGGTCAGCCCCAGCGCGGCTGAAACACTGCGAAGTATGATGGCAATTACAATGACGTGATAACTGCCACACGGTGTTAGACACTGCTCCGGTGCCAGGCTCTATTCAAGGATTTCACTTACCTGGACCACCACACAGTCCAGAAGGAGATGGATGGCGCGCATGTCACCTTAATGCGATGATTAAGCCCAGACTGAAGGGACTGGTCCTTCAGACAGCGCTGTGGAAGGTCTGGAGGTCTCTTATGTTCTCTCTTTAAACACAGTCGACTCGCCGAGGACTCCTTCAGCAGAGCGCAGTCCTGCGGTGACTGCTGGGAAAGCCACCTGGGTGACTCTGGAGAGAGTGAGCGGTCACCGGGAGCCCGCAGGAGCAGGAGGCCTGTGGGGCGCCCAGATGGGACCGTGGAGACACCCTCTGTGCCTTCAAGGCCAGCAAAGTGCGGAGATGCGCCCGCGTCACAGACGTTTGGCTGGCGCTGGAATGAAGGTCTACTGAGCATCTACCATGAGGCTCCTACTCTGCCCCAGGCTCAGCTTCATCCCTACAATGTGATGGCTCCTCTGATGGTTCTACAGTTGGAGAAACTGAGGCTCAGAGACCTGACCTGCGAGCCTGCGCCCCCGTCACCTCACCGCCAGCAGAGGAAGAGGACTGTTCTTCTCCCAGTGGCTGCATGCCTTCCAGGCCTTGAGGGTGATTCCTGAGATTGAGTTTCGAATATCAAGAACACTCACCTCCATGATCACTGGTCCCAGGCGATGCCCGCAGGCACCCCGGGTCCCGGCGAGACCCAACGTCCCTTCAGCTCAGCCGATGCTTAGGGAGGTCCTACCACACATCTGACCAGAAGTGAGTGTTGTTGGCCCACACGATGCATTAAATTAAAATAGTTTATAAATTTGGATATTTTGTATCAAAATATCAATTTCTTGCTTCTTTTGAAAAAGCTGAAATAGACTGCATTTAACAAGGGCTTATCCATGTCGCTGTCCCTTGCGCTGTCCCAGGTCTTACCCGTCTGAGTCTCACCCGGCTCTGTCCTCAGCTGGCCCCTGGGACACTGGCACCTGGAATTTCCGAGCGTCGTGCTGGGCGAGGCTCTCCCTGAGGGAGGGAGTGACCTTTCCTCCCTGCGGGGCCCCTGCTCTAGAGGTGGGGGGCGTGGGGCTACAATGGAGACGCACCCCTGCTGGGCCTGTCTCCTGGTCCTCATCCTGCTGCTCACAGCTCCATGAGCTGGGTGGATTCGGTGGCTGCCAGGCCTCAGCTGCTGCATCTGGAATTCGCAGGGCGGTGGTGAGGACTGTGTGGTGGTCCAGGTAAGTGAAATCCTTGAATAGAGCCTGGCACCGGAGCAGTGTCTAACACCGTGTGGCAGTTATCACGTCATTGTAATTGCCATCATACTTCGCTAGGAAAATGGCCCCTCAGAGACCTGGAGAAAGACATCGGTTGTAGCCTCAAGTAGACACACGACGATTTTCAATATTATTATTATTGGGAATACAATTGATTTCTGAGACAGGTCTGACTATATGGCTCAATCATTTTATTTAAGCTAATATAGAAGCCCGGTGCATGAAATTCGTGCATGCA
>NW_005370095.1:0-462 GCF_000412655.1 Myotis brandtii | reverse complement strand
GAGAGAGAGAGAAACATTGATGTGAGAGAGACATCAACCAGTTGCCTCCCGTATGAGCCCCCACTAGGGGCAGGGAAGCGAACCCATAACCCAGGTATGTGCCTCAACTGAGAATCGAACATGCAACCCTTTGGTGTAAGGGCCAACGCTCTAACCACTGAACATGCTGGCCAGGGCCCGATGGAATTTTTAATAACATATTTAAGTAAAAGCAAAAAAAAAAAGGTAACAAGATGGTACATTCATTATGATCTCATGTTTTAAAATGACAAAATATAGCCCGGCCGGTGTGGCTCAGCAGTTGAATGAGGTCACGGTTCGATTCCCGGTCAGGGCACAGGCCCAGGTTGCGGGCTCCATCCCTAGTAGGGGGCGTGCAGGAGGCAGCCGATGGATGATTCTCCCTCATCACTGATGTTTTCATCCTCTTTCCCTCTCCTTTTCTCTCTGAAATCAATAAAA
>NW_005370094.1:0-993 GCF_000412655.1 Myotis brandtii | reverse complement strand
GCCCCCTGAGCTCCTCTCCCCGGCGCCCTCCAGCTCAGCAGGTCCCTGGCCCCAAACCACCCCCTTCTGCCCCGCAGCGCGGGTCACGGGCTAATCAGCCCGGCCGGAAACGGCAGTGGCGCGGAATCCCTTGCTGATCCAACAGAGTATGAGAACCTTTTTCCTGGATTAAAAGAAGCCTTTGTTGTGGAAGAATGGGTGAAGGAAACACATGCTGACCTGTTGCCAGCTAAGCAATACCCACTTGTCACACCAAATGAAGAAAGAAATGTAATGGAAGAGTCAAAAGGCTTTCTATTGGGGTCCAACGGTTCCCAAAGGTGTGGACAGAGCCAGGGAAGAAGGAATGACACAGAGACAGCGTTCAGTTGATCAGCATAGTTGGGTTCTCTAGCCAGGATCTCCAGCCAGGTTCTGTATTTATTGTCTTGTTACATCTGTATTTATACCAGTTGATTTTAATCCTATCAATTCTATTCCAAAGGTTAGGGGGTTTCTTACCTCCATTCCACCGTTACTCTATTGTTCTATTAGGCTACAAGGAAGTAACTGAAGGAGATTATCCTAAGTAAAGATTATATAGCTTAAGCGTGATTGTAGTTAAAGTGATTAATTACCCGCCTGGCACTTAGTTAAGGGTTTTATTCCCTCCCTAACTCCAGGGAAAAATCCCCACCTGGGGAAACAATCTTTCTCGGGGTGGTGGTCCTGTTTAAAACACATAGGGTTAAGAGGGGGAGCAAACATATGCCACACACGCCAGGTCCCTTGAAACATAAGCTGTGCAGATGTTTCTTCCTGCAGCGACTGTGTCAAGCAGCAAGGATGGATTGGCTTCCGGCAGCTTTTAGCCCTCAAGATCTGCACCTCAACAGGAACTTGATGGGAAACCTGCTTCTCCTACTCCAGTTATCATAGACTCCCACACAGCCAACAAAGAAGGAAAGAGTTTACTTGAACTAGAAGATTTGGATAATTTGGATTTAGAAGATA
>NW_005370093.1:0-775 GCF_000412655.1 Myotis brandtii | reverse complement strand
CACACACACACACACACACACACATACACACATTATACTAACTTCTGTTTTTGGCAGGAATTAACAACCTTTTCCATTATTAGGAAAATGTGCTCTACAAACTCTCGGAGGGCACCACGGCCACCATTACACTTGTAAATACACCCAACAGCCTTCTGGGCCGTGGAACAGGCATCAGCAGGAACAGCACTTAGGCCCAATAAACATTTACTTGTTGGTTGACATTTTGTTCATCTAAAATTAAATAGTATGATAATTTTCTAGGCACGTGAAGGCTAAATTTCAGATATTTTAATAGATGATATTAAAAATGTATATCTCATTCCCTTACATATTCCTTGACCCTGAATCATAATCTTAAAAAACAATGCTGTATTCAGGGGCACATACCTCAATACCACTTTTCTTTAATAAACTTATGCCAATAGCATCTTTTACATCATAAGATATTATTTCTTTTTGGTCTCCTGATACATAAATGTGGCCATTGGTGAGACATCCATCAATACTGCAAGCCAAAATTTTATCTCCTTAAACTTCTCTTTGCCAAAATAGCCATATCTTAGTACTCGTTGTTCCGCAATAGGCCAACAATATCCACATCTCTGTCCACACTGTGATCAGTGTGCATTTTATAGTAGGCCATTTTTCCACCCTGTAAGTAACCCATCTCTATCAAATGTCTCTTAGCAAAATAAAATGAGCCAAATATATACATAAAGAGCCAGGGTCCGTAAAGTCCGAAACAACCGAAGGGACGACCGAATGCCAGTCT
>NW_005370092.1:0-1975 GCF_000412655.1 Myotis brandtii | reverse complement strand
AGAGGTGAAATAACAAATGATCCCACAGAAATACAAACAACTATGAACAACTCTACTCCAACAAACTGGACAACCTCAATGAAGTGGACATCCTATGTAATAAAAGCCTAGGTGGCATCATGCTCTTGCGATGCCCTCGTACGACACCCACATGCGATGCCCTCCTGCGATGTCATCACAAGATGGCTGCCACAAGATGGCCACCACAAGATGGCCACATGCACAGCGGAGGCGGAACCCAGTGCCTACTCTGCGTGGTGATTCTTGGGGGTCCCATGGCTCTGCACAGCACAGAGGAGGCCGGTCCTGGCGTCTCTGCCATCTCAAGCGGAAGAGGTGGGTCCCGGTGGAGTAGGCAGGTCGAGGCAGGGGAGGGCAGTTGTGGGTGATCAGGCCATCAGGGGAGGGCAGTTCGGGGTGATCAGCCTGGAAGGCAGAAGCAGTTAGGGGCAATCAGGCAGGCAGGCGAGTGGTTAAGAGCCAGTGGTCCCGGATTGTGAGAGGGATGTCCGACTGTGGAATCGGGCCTAAACTGGCAGACATCCCCCGAGGGGTCCCAGATTGGAGAGGATGCATGCCCCCCATGCATGAATTTCATGCACTGGGTCTCTAGTATTCCTATAAAAATATAAGCTTCCAAAACTCAATCAGAAAGAATAAAAAAACCTGAATAGGCTGATAACTACTGATGAAATTGAAACAGTGATCAAAAACCTTCCAGGAAACAAAAGCCCTGGACTGGATGGCTTCACAGGGGAGTTTTACCAAACATTCAAAGAAGAACTAAAATTTATCCTTCTCAGATTATTCCAAAAAATTCAAGAGGAAGGCACAGTTCCAAGTTCTTTCTATGAAGCCAGCATTACCCTAATTACAAAACCAGACAAACACTCCACAAATAAAGAGAACTACAGGCCACTATCCTTGATGAACAAATTCCAGCAATTACATTAGAAAGATCATACACCATGACCAAGTGGGATTTATTATGGGATGCAAGGATGGTAGAATACCCAAAAGTCAACAAATGTGATACATCACATAAACAAATTGAGAGACAAAAATCACATAATCATATCAAACGATGCAGAAAAAGGATTTGACAAAATCCAACACACTTTCTTGATAAAAACTCTCAGCAAAGTGGGAATAGAGGGATCATACTTCAACATAATAAAAGCGCTATATGACAAACCTTTGGGTTGTTGGCTTTAGCCAGCATCATACTCAATGGGCAAAACTAAAACCATTTCCCCTAAGAACAGGACAAGACAGGGATGCCCACTTTCAACACTCCTGTTCCACATATTACTGGAAGTACTAGCCATAGCAATCAAACAATAAGAAGAAATAAATGGCATACAAATTAGAAAAGAAGACGAAAAACTGTCATTACTCACAGATGACATGATATTGTACATAGAAAACCCCAAAGACTCCATCAAAAACCTACTAGACTTAATAAATGAATTTGGCAATATAGCAGGATACAAAATTAACACCCAGAAATATATAGCTTTTTATACACCAATAATGAACTCACAGAAAGAGAAACTAAAAATAAATTCCATTTACCATTGCACTAAAAAATTAAGATACCTAGGAAGAAACTTAACTAAGGAGATAAAAGACCTGTACTCAGAAAACTACAGGACATTGAAGAAAGAGAGGAAGACATAAACAAATGGAAGAACATACTGTAGTCATGGATTGGTAGAATCAACATCATTAAAGTGATCATACTACCCAAAGCAATCTATAGATTCAATACACTCCCCATTTAAATACCAACAGCATACATCAGAGACCTAGAAAGAACTATCCAAAAATTCGTCTAGAATAAAAAAAGACCCTGAATAGCCACAGCAATCCTGAGAAAGAAGAACAAAGTTGGAGGAATCAAAATACCAAATATCAAAGCTATATTATAAAGCCACGATTCTTAAAACTGCCTGGAACTGGCACAAGAACAGAC